>NW_008355789.1:8250240-8260040 GCF_000622305.1 Nannospalax galili
AACTTAGAAAAACAAATGGCAACTGATGTCTCTTAACACCAGGACCTCCACCCAGTCTAGTTCGATCTAACAGGATCCCAGGAACCCAAGGATTTCCTGCCATTCCCTTCCTCCCTTAAGCCAATGCCTCCCCACCTGGCTGAGCTCCAGGGGTGCCCTATAACTCCATGCAAGTAGCTGACCAGCCCCAGCAACTCTAGGTTCTAAAACCTGTCCTCAGCGTCCATGTCCTAGGAAAGGGTCTCAGGAGGGCTGAGACCATCTCACCCCAACATGGAATCATCTGACAACCACCTAGTGCTCAACAGTAATACTGTGAATGACAACAGGAATGACAGTATGGAAATGAACCCAGGAATGAGTGAATGAATGAATGAATGAATGGCTCTAACACTATGTGAGTTTCTTTGGGGCATCCGTTTGGGGCATCAACCTTCATGCCCAGAAGGGAAAAATGAAAGCTCTGCCGATTCCTGTGCCCAGCTGTGATGCTCAGTAGGTTGAATGCGTTGCCTGTACGCTAGACTTCTAATGCATACTCTTTGCAGTGAGTTTATGGGACACAACTTCCTAAGTGGACCAGCATCTGTCTACACTAAGGGAAGGAAGAGGGAAACTGAGGAGTGAAGGGAAGTCTTGCTAGGGAGGCCCACTGAGAATGTGGCAGAAAGTGACTGGAATAAATGAGAGGCATTAGCTGAGGGTGAGATCTGCAGAGGTTCTGAGGCCCGGCCCTACCCTCCTTGACCAAGAACTGAAAAGGAGGCCCAAACTGACCCGACCTCTCACAGGAGCCCCGTGGACTTGGGAGACAGCAACCAAAGAAAGAGAGGAGGAAAGGCAGGCAGGAACGACAGAGAGGCTGCAGGGGACAGATGGGCACTTCTGGGGACAGATGGGGCACTTCTAGGGACAGATGGGTACTTCTGGGGACAGATGGGCACTTCTGGGGACAGATGATGGGGCACTTCTGGGGACAGATGGGCACTTCTGGGGCAATGCTGCCATTACTCTGCCAGCCAGTGGAGCCACTCTCGGGCCCCAATCCATGATGGACTCTGCTTCTAATGTTTCATACCTTATCCCAGGTCTGGGGTACCCCTCCCTTCCCCTTTACCCCCACTGTGGCCTTTTCTTCCAAGTGCTCCCCTTGGGAAATCATCCCAGCACTCAAACTGCAACTCAAAGCCTGGAGAACTGGTTCCCAAGGCTTCTTATGACCCTCTGGCAGCTCTAGACAGAGAAAAACCCACCACTAAGGAGCCTGGACCCCTGCCCCTTGCCCCAGTCTATCCTGCCCTTCTCCTCAGGCCCAAGGCCACAGGCAGCTATGGAAGGGGAGGAGCAGGAGCAGAAGGGAGGCCAAGGCCAGCAAAGCATAGCCCTGCCTGTGCCTAGGGCCTGGGGCATCTGTCCCCAGGGACTTTCTCCCTTTGGTGATTTTTCCCAGGCTCCCAGAGCCAGAGGAGGATGGAATGTTCTTATCACCTCCCAGAGGGAAAGGCTGCTTCTTCCTTCTCAAAAATGTTAAGCTTCATAATCTGATAGGAACCTGGACAGGCTGCAGCTGGTGGTCTGGGTCCTACTTCTGGGAACTTCAGGGAGAGGAGAAGAATAGGAGTGGGGTATGTGGAGATCCTGTTGAGCCATACCAGGGAAGAGGAGCGAAGGATGAGTCTGTTCTGTCCCTGTGGGAAACTGTGTGTGGTGTGAAAGCATCCCTGTTCTCAGCCAGGGATGGAAGTGCTGTCCTCTGACCCAGTACTTGAGCGGCTGAGGCAGGAAGACCAGCTCGGCTTCCTAGTAAGACTGTCAATCAATCAATCAATCAGTGAGTAAAAACATTTGAAATGTGAACCATCCCTACTCACGGGGTTGGTGTCACCGGTCACTGCCACTTCTTTAGGACAGGCCTGCTCAGAAGAGGGTGAAACTGGTACTTCCATGAGGCTCGGGCTCCACGAGGTTCCCTGAGACTCAGAAATCCTGTTATAGCCCATGAAGGTGACCTGACATCACTCGGTCATTTGTCCATTTACTAAATGTTTTCTCAGCGTCTCTAGGTAACAAGCAGCTACTGATTCACCAGGACCCTGTGAAACCCTCTGGAACTCTCAGAGCCGGGCGACCACAGCTCCGGGAGGCCGACAGGTCAACCATCCCTTAGGGCTCCCCAGGAAGCGAGCCTTCCACCCTGACATGTCAGTGGGGTGAGGGAAAGAGGGATCCAGAGCCAGGCCTGGCAGAGCCAGCCTGCCCTTCTCTGTTCTCCCTGATTTCCTTTTGTAGAGGAGACCATGGCTAGCTGTACAAAATGGGAAAGTCCACCGTTTAGCTCCAATTTCTAGGTCTTGCTGGACAGCTCAGGCTGCGCTAGCACACCTCCCCCGACTGAGAGCTCACTACCCACGGGGTGGTTCATTCCACAATGGGGCATTCTAGTAGATAGTCCTTCCCATTTTAGTTAAAATTGTGAGTAGATACTAATGTAAACAGAAGTCAACAGAAATGTGGACATCTTTCTCTATATGGATTCATTTTATCTTTATGTACACAAGTACACTTGTCCATGTAGATTAGAAAAATATCACTGTGTCTAACTGGGGTTCCACATAAAATTATATTTTGCTTGAAGTTTTATAGAGTATGCATCACTATACAGTAAAAACAAGGGTATTCATTTCTAAAACCATATGTTTTTAGAAAAAGTCCTTAGTCCTGAGATCAATTGCAAGAGAAAAGTCAGTAAGGGGTTGGGGAGGGCAACCAAACAATGTGATGCCCCAAGGCCACCCCTCCCTATGACTTATCCCCAGCCAGAACACCAGATCTCCTAAGGTAAGCTAGATCCAGAGAAGGATCCAGGCTAGTTGCAGAGCCAGTAGGGCTGGGAGGCAGGCCGTGTCCTTGGGACATTCACCTGGGCCCAGTGTGCTGTTCTCCTGTAAACTGGGGGATGGAACAGCTGCAGTTTGGTGGACTGTGAGCATTCCACCTCATCTTTTCTCAGGGGACAGACTCTATCCCCCTCAGGGTCCAGCAGATATGAGGCTACATCTGTTCAAACTGGGCAGTACCCATGGTCTCAAACAGAACAAAACCAAAAATATTGCAGGAGGGTTATAGTGGACAGGGTGGAGGACAGAGCCTCTTTCCCTGAGGAAGGGTGGCTTCTAAGAGGAAGGAGGTAGGAACATCTGGCCTTTGGTCCCCACAAAAGGAGTTGTGAGAAAAGCAGGAGAAACTGAGGCTGGAGGGAAAGGAGGAGTACCTGGACACCTCAGGTTATCTGTTCTTGCTCTTGGGAGACCAAAACCCAAACTAAACTAGAAACCTCTGTGCTACTTTTCTGAGAGGACTCGGCACACCTCTGTTATGGTCATTTATCACCTTTGAACATCCTCCTGCACTGAGGGAATTTTCTTAAGAATCCTTTTTTTTTTTTTAACAAAACTTTATTGAGAATTTCATACATCATATAAAGTGTTTTGATCAAATCCATGCCCACTCCCTCCCCTCCAACATCCCCCCCTCTGAAGAGGTAACCCTAAAATCTTTTAAGGATTAGATACGAGCTCCCAAATACTTTTTGACATTTTTGATCTTGGAACAGAATATGTTGCTAAAAGGTCCAAGAACATTTTGACTTTTAGCCAAGAAACTGGCTACATTTCTTTGGGGTCTTTTTACCCTAACTTCCTAGCCAATTCCTACCTCCTGTTTTTATCATGACACCCTCTGAAGGAGTTACCCAAACTGCCAATAGGGAATAGGGATGCAGACCACTCTGGCTTCTTCCATGCTGAACAGGGACACAGGATGAGGCAACTGGAGTACCCCTTCAGTGGGTCTATCTAAAAGATGCCCAAATTGCATAATTCTTTTCCCTAAGGGGAAAAGAAAGTCCTTGAATTGTGAATAGGAGATGTGAAGGAGAAGTAAAGGCAAGAGTAATCAGCATTACAAGTTCTAGACAGGGAACTAGAAAAAAGTCAGAACAGGGCAATTATCAAATGTTCATAAAAGAGTCCACTGGGGTTTCTTGACAAGGGCTCCCAAAAGCATCCCTCTATTGGGTTCTTCCTCATTTTTCTTTTGTCTTCCAAGGCTGGACTAGTTGGCTGGGAAGAGTGGCTGGATACTCAGGGGAGGGTCCTTGTTATAGGCAGAGAACCACCATTTTATGACAGAAACCAGCCCTTCATCTTCCCCATTCTCTTTCAGTGAAAACTCAGGCCCAACCAATGTCACTATGAAGTCCTACTTCCCCACAGTAAGCTTAATGGGAATAAACAGTGTGGTGAGTGGGACCCCTCCCCTGTTCTGCCCCCCAGGTCCAGCCTAGCAAGGGCAGTGTTTCACCAAGTTTTTTCCTTTTTCCTCCCTTCTTGGGAGACTCGGGCATGCACCCTCTGAGGCCCCAGGGCTAACAGGTGACATAAGGCATCCTATATGAATTTTGCATAGTTTATATGACATTTGAGAGGGGATGACTTACGAAGAAATGGCTTTCATAACTCACACACCCTCCAAGCCCCACACCTCACCATGCAGGATGCCCCTGCCGTTCCCGGATTGCTCTGGAGTTCCAACTTGGCCACCCTAACTCTCCATCTGCTTTCTCTCCATAGCTCAGTGGGCTCCGCCCCTCTTCCCAGGGTGCTACTCATCTTGCCCCTGGCTAGCTTACTCTCTGTAGGCTCATTCTTTTTGGAGGAATGAGTAATTTGGGGGCTACAGGCAGCTATGGAGATCACATTTGATTCCAGAAGAACCAGAGTTAAGGTTCTGGAACATCTGGTAGTGAGGGTAGCCGACTACAGTGTCAGGGCCCTGTGGTTATGACTGAGGTGCTCTCCTGGGACCAGCTAATTCCATGAAGTGGTTTTGGATATTGCTTCTGGCTGCAGGGCCTCCAGGCAGGGGATCTGGCTCTTCGGAGATCCTGGGAGGTTCCCAACACGTTTTAATAAAGCTTGTTGGCCCACATTAGCCAGAATTAGCTTCTGTGTTTGCCAGAAAGCCAGGCCTGCATTGGAGACCTGGGAGATCAGAAGATTCTGGAAGACTAGAGGATTGCAAGAAGGAACAGCAGCTGCTCTGAGCCACCCACAGAGAACTAAGCACTATCTCCTGGTTATCTGCATTAGCAAGAAGTAATAAAACTCACTCCTGAGTTGGGTCTGAGGCTGGTGCAGATCCTGGGTTGTACAGGCACAGGGTGAGCTGAAGTCACCTTTCACAGGGCCACCTATCTGAACCACCTTCCAATGCCATAAATACAGCCCAACTACACACCCCAGGGATGCACTCACCACGTGCCACATGAAGAAAAGCATGTTCACTGGAACAGAGAAATGAGTTCTGGGGTGAGCCCCTAGGAAGCACATGCCAGTACAATGTGAGGCCTTAGGCCTCATCCAGCGGCCCTGTCTGCACAGCTTCTCACTGAAGCACTCACTGTCAGCACCCAAATGTCACAGCTCATAGCTTCTCCACTTCCTGTGGCCTGGGCATCCACTTCTCCTGTGCCCTCTTCCTCAGTGACTTCACTACTGAATGTCTCTGTGCGCCTCTCAAGGTACTGCAAGGGCAGATGCAGCCACTGCGGGAATTCTGCCCACACGGTGGGGCAGAGCCCCATCTCTGGAGGTTTCCTGGCCCAAGATGCCCTGCTGGAGAACAGAGTCACAGTGCTGCCCAGGCCTCTGTCCCACCCTGTCCATTGGAAGACCAGCATATAGAGCCAGGAGCCCAGATCCAAGCACCTGGCTTCAGTTAGCCACATTCCCAGGAGCACCTGGGACCTGTGCTAGGCTATCAGCCCTGCCTGCCCATGAGCACTGGCCACAGACCAGGCAGTAGGGCCTCTGAGCACAGCCCACTAGCACCCACCCACCACCCTCCTTCCTCTGCTCAGGCAGAGCTTAGGCAGAGAAGCAGGATGAGTGAGCTGGACTGGGTGCCCTGGCTCACTGAGCTCCCCAAGACCCTTTCAGTGAAGCAAAGTGAAACCCAAGTACTGAAGCCAGAAACAGAACATTTTTGAATGATTTGAGGGAAAAAATTACTAGGACCAATTTTAAGACATCTGAGAGCTCAGGGGGAAAACCCACAGCCACCTCTTTGGAGACTGGAGTGTGTTTTCGCCAAACCCAGGCAGCTTGGATTGAAGCAGCCCGAAGGCAGAAAACTGGCCTGACGCCTGGCGCTGCTCTCTGGGCTCTGGGCTCTGGGCTCCTGGCTTTCTGGGCTACTGGGTGTTTCCTCCCCTCTCAACTCTACCTAGCCCCCTCCTTTCCTGGACACCCACTGTACAGGCCCAGGCTCAGTCATGAACCAACCATACAGACCCATTCCTTTGTTCTCAAAGCCCAGCTCAGGCAATGTCCCCCCTGCAATTCCCCCAACCCCTCCAGGATACGTGCCCACATGCTCTGACACATTAGAACAGTGTCATAGTCCTAAGGACTACCACTGACTGAGCCCTACCTGGCCCTGGGCTCAGAGCAGGGAGTTTCAGATGGGTTGCTGTGTGAGGGGGGTGTGCCAAGTAGAATGCGAGGGACCAGGCTAAAGAGAGTCAGGCCAGACTGTCACACAATTTGTCACACAACTGCCCCATATCCCCCTGTGCAGACACATGGATGCCATAGCCATACAACAGACAGACACTCTGTACACACAATTACAAACACACATCCACATACTATACAACATACCCACACCACACACATGCATGACAAAGCATGACCCTCATACAATAGAAAACAGACAAATACACCATACAACTGTATATACCACATACATACTATCCCCAGTATACCACACATACCATACATCACACATGCCACATACAACATAGACACATGCCACATCTCACACATGCTACACCACACATCACACACTATATATGCAAGCAGTAAACCATGACACATAGCAACCACAAACAACATACATGCACATATATCATACCAACCCAAACAGCAACTCTTCACATCCCACACACTTATACCACATGTGCACACAAACACCACA
Organism: Nannospalax galili; assembly: GCF_000622305.1. NCBI lineage: Eukaryota > Metazoa > Chordata > Mammalia > Rodentia > Spalacidae > Nannospalax > Nannospalax galili. The sequence continues at coordinate 8,257,279 of NW_008355789.1, forward strand.
CATACCACATATACACTACACATACCTCACACCCCAAAATACACACATATCATACACATACCACACATACAACACAATATACATATATCATACACATGTATACCACATATACACATCCCCAACACATACCACACAAACACCCAGAGAGAAGTACCCAGGCATCATATGCTACATACACCACACATATCACAAAGAATATGCATATACTATGTATACACACCACATATACAATATACCACACACATGCCAATCACGACACACCATCCACCCATACTACACAATGCCTATATCACATGTACCACACATACTATACACCTACCCCACACACTGCACATACCATGTAACACCAACACACACCACATGCATTCACATACATCACACACACCACACTTACCACTTAACACACACATACCACATGTGCCACAGATACCTCATACCATATACACATACATATATACCACACACACATCATGTATACATACTCCAAGTACCACTCAAATCACACATATACATACTACATACACCATACAGCACACAGCATATGCACACACCACACATATTCCACAAACATCAGAAGCACACACTGCACATTCCACATACTACACAAAACACATACCACAGTCTACACACCACACATGCTAGATACTACACAAACTCATACCACATTCACCACGTACCATATGCCACATACACCATACATATCACACACCACACATCATATACACATATACCAAACATATCATGTGCACAAACCACATATACCCTACATATCACCCACACACAAATAGCTTACCACATACCTGAAAAACACAAATGCCACACTCATCACATCCACACAACATATATAAAATAAGTTCCATACATACCACACATCATACCTACATATACCACACATACCATAGACCACACACACAGAAACATGTGTCATTCCACATATGAAATCCTACACTGTATCCACCATGTACATACACATATATCAAATCCTACATGGTGTCCACCCTGTACATACACATACACACCAAACATATACCCTCCCCATGAAATATCACACCATGTCCACCTTGTACATACACATGTGTACTACATACTGTACACACCCAGCTCTGGGAGTGCCATGATAGACACACATCAGGGACATGGAGGGGCCAGATCTGACTTGAGGTGAGACACGTCTTCCCTGACCCTGTGAAGCCTAGTCACCAGCAGCCTCAGGACAGTCAAGGGGCCACAGAAGGAAGGCTGTGGCCTGGATCATGCAAGGGGCACAATGGAGAGGCTTTTATCCAGCACAATATATATATATATATATTTTTTTTTTTTATTTATTATTTATTTATTTATGGTTTTATGGCATTTGATCATATTCATGCCCCTCTTTCTCTCCCAGTCCACTCCTCTGCCTCACACATAGATCACCATTGCAATGCACTTCCTCCTTCCTCGACTTCCTATTGGCACAAGCACATGCGCATGCTGGGGTATCTTTCTTCCCTAACTGCCATACTATTCTTTCTCTTTTGATGTATTCAACCAGCCAGTCAATCCTCACTGGGATCCCCAGTGCAGATGGGGAAATGAGTGCTTGTGATCCCAGCTTCCACAGTGTAGGGCCGACAGTGGTGAGGCGGCCACTGAGTCACGACAGGACGTGATTGGGGCCATCAAAGGTGCTGTGAACGAGAGTGCTGGCTGCAGAAAGGAAGGAAGCCCCCTCTCAAAGGAGACATTTCAGCTGAAGCCCAAAACATGTCAGAAGAAAAGCATCCAGAACGGGGGACCAGCCCAGCCACATGCTGAGCTGATGGACTTGGATCTTGTATAAAGAGTGAAAGGATTTTAGACAGGACAGTGATATTATCTGCAAAGTGATGCCCACCTCCAAGAAGTCCACATACTGATATCCAGAGCCTTCAAATGTATTAGGTGTTCTGCCCAAGGGGGATGTGAGATGGAATTAAGACTGCTAATCAACTTAATGTCAGACTATAATGACTGTGAAGTAATCTAATGTAATCTTAACGATCCTTACAAAGGGGAAAGGAGGGGAGAGAGGGCTCAGTGGGTAAAGCTCTTGCCATACAAGCACGAGAACCTCAGTTCAGATATGTAGCATCCATGTAAAACCCAGGCAGGGTGGCACACACCTAGAACCCCAGCACTGCGGGGGACAGAGACAGGCATATCCCTGTGGCTCAGTGGCTGGCCAATCTAGCCAAACCAGCCAGCTCCAAAAAACCAAGGTGGACAGCAACTGTGAAAGACACCTATTGTTGACCTCTGGCCTCCATATGCATCCACACATATATGCACACAAACTTGCCACACACACACACACACACACACACACACACACACAAATGGTGGGGGAAGGGCAGCAGAAAGGGGTGGTCAGAGTGATGCCATGAAGCAGGACCTGGCCTGTTGTTGGCTTTGAAGATGGAAAGGAAGGGCTATGTACTGAGGAATGCAGAGGTTTCTAGAACCTGAAAGAGGCAAGGGATAGCTTCTCCCTGCAGTACCCAGAAAGCAGTGTAACCCTGCTGCCATTTGCATTTAGCCCTGTGAGACCCTCGTCAGACTTAAACAATGGAATGCTAAGATAATAGAATGATGCTGTCCTAAGTCACTGCATTTTTGTAGAAACTGGAAACCAATAGAGATTGAGAAAGCCTGAGGCTTGGACCAGGGAGGTGATAGAAAAGTAGGCATAGTAACTTTGATACCGAGAGAGAGAGAGAGAGAGAGAGAGAGAGAGAGAGAGA
>NW_008355789.1:8260129-8290309 GCF_000622305.1 Nannospalax galili
AGAGAGAGAGAGAGAGAGAGAGAGAGAGAGATACAGGGATGGATTGGCTGCAGATCCTGAGGAAGGAATGGGAGGTATTTCTGGGTGACATTAGGATGGGAAGACAGACAAGGGTATATTTTGTAAGCCTTGGGAGAGCTGAGACTTTATTTCACTGCCATGTCCCCAGCATCACCAAAATGCCCTGAATATAGTAGATGCTCATTAACTGTTTACTGAATGAATTCATTAATTGTATGAGAGAATCTGAGAAGTACGAGTTTGAGAACAAAAACATGAATTCAAAACTCAGCACTACCTCTTCCAAACCGCTGAGTGTTCCTCACACCATCAGCAGAGGGAACACCCTGCTGGGTAGGAAAAATGAGGTGCTGCAGAGGACCCCCAGCTCTACCAGCTCCTGGGAGGTTGAGCTCACAGTGTGGCCAGCCATCCTCCCTGCCAGAGGCAGCTCAGCACTGACATTACTTACTAATAGAAGGTCCTTAGCACCTGGGATGGAGCTGGGCGCTCCACTTAATTCCGGGGGAAAGCTACTCTCTGGGAAACAGGTGCCAATTTGTAGCAATCACAATAAGAAACATCCTCTCTCTGGCTGATGCAACCCAACAAGGTAATAGGGCATTGTGCAGTAGGAAGAGATCAAAAGGATTTTTTTCCCCAAGCCCACAGTACGCACTTAATCCATCTTTCGCTCTCTCTCTCTCACTCTCCCTCCATTATAGCTCATGCGTGGACGTACTATTTACAGCACCTGTATTAGCACAGCCTCAAAACCACTTCAGAAGGAAAGTGAATTAGAAATGAATTTGAGACATAACGCAACTGCTTTCACTGCCTCCTCCCGACCCAGCCGGCAGCACCTTCCAGCCCAGTGTGGCCATACCTCCGAACACCAGTGACATCCATCTTCCAGAGACTGCGGATACAATGTCTGCAGCCCTCAGGGCTGGTGTGGGATACACCAAGAGCAGAGAATCTGACAGAAGATGGGCGCAGGAAATGCCCAGGCCATCTCTTTCAGAAAGGAGAGAAGTAAAGGCTGGTGTTCCTTCCCTGTCCTCTTCCTTCTCCTGTCCCTCCTCCTCCTTTTTCCTCCTTTAAAACAATGTCTTATGCATCCCAGGCTACTATTGAACTCACTATATAGCAAAGAATGACCTTGAACTCCTTATCCCCTGTATCAACCTTCCAAGTACTGAGAGTGCAAACATGTATCACCAGTCCAGATTTATACAGTATTGGGTTTCGTGGGTGCTAGGCAAGCACTCTACCAACTGGGCTCCGACCCCGGTGCCATTTTTTCCTTCTGATTCAGCCTGGGTGCTGGCGCATGGAATGGTGCTGCACACATCGAGTATAGACCCTCCCTCCTCAGTTAAACCTCTTCAGAAACTTCTTCACAAACATGTTCAGAGATGTGTCTTCTAGGGTGATTCTATATCAGGTTGACAATCAAGACACACCGTCACAGCTCTGTAAGGCCTCAAATCAGGGACAGAGGGACAGCCTTCCCTGGTGTCTTTTTACTTTTAACAAGACATTCTCAAGCTTATCAAAGATCCTCTCCAGCCTCCAGGGCCATGGTTGTTGGAGACCACTGCACCTGTCTCTCTTCCCCCAGACTCCTCCCAGAATGCACCCTTCTCCCTGATACACAGACATCCCCCAGGTTTGAGATTCAATGAAGGTAGGAAGCAGGGATGTGGAAGTCTGCTGTCTCTGGAGTATAACTTGTAGGCCTGGCTCTTTGAGAATAAGGGACTTACCTGGAATCCCTAAAATCAGGACTAGGGCCTGATTTCCCTGACCTACAGCCAAGAGTTTTTGCCTCTATTTGAGGAAATTTAAAATCTAATGGGAGAAACTTGGACTTCATCTAGGCAGACCTGAAGTCAGATAGGGGAAAAAGTAATCCACCCTAGGTGTAATTAAATTGTCCTATTTGGGGGATATACCCTAAAACTTTCAAGCAAATAAACAATTATTCAGCGAAGAGAGAAGTGAGGCTCAAGTCAGCTGCATGCAGCCGCTCAGCTGGTGTCTAGAGTAGGCAAACTCTCAAGGGCTTTGGGTGGCCCCTGCCTCCTAGGACTCAGACTTGTATGATTCTTTCCTCCTGAGAATGGGCTGGACTCTCAGGAACCGACTGCCACATATGCAGTATGACAAAAGGTCCCAGACACGAGATTCCACTGTCTTACCCACCCAGACCTGTGAGTTCATTCTCTGAACCTGGCTTTGCAAGGGCTGCTAGAAGCCACACCGTGAGCTTCCTCCCCCGGAGACCCTCCTGGCCATGAAGAACACGTGTGAAGGCAGATCCGCTTCTGGCGGACACTGCCCACTCACTGGGACTCTGTGAAGACACAGACAACAAACCAGGTCTGTTTGTGATAGTAAATGCCTGGGGGTAAATTATCCTGCTGCAGTAAGTACATAGCAAAGGCAGGGAACATTCTAGAAGTGAGAGTTTCATGAGAAGATCCACACTGAGGAATCAGGTATCGTATTGGGAATATACCACCCTCCGGGAACTAGTCAGGAACCTTTGTTCCCACCATTGTTCTAGTCTGTAGTCTTGGGAATCTCCTGGCCATCCACGTGCCTCCATTTCCCTGTGTTCTGTGACTGTGAAGAAAGATTCTGTGAAGGTACCATCTGTATGTGCCTCAAGGACTGGGAAAGAGAGGCTAGCTGGCCTGTGGTTGTGGCTGAGGTCATGAGAAAGGAGATAAACCACCCCTTATGCTCTCCTCTCCAGGTCTGACCCCTATGACACAATGTCTGGCCTCAGCCTTCAGTGACCCTGTGAACTCAGAGGCCTGGGATCTCCAGAGCCTTCAGAGGAAGGTTCAAGACACTGAGAGACTTCTTGGTGCTGCCTTCCTGTCCCATCCCAGCTCCCTACCGTGCTCAGCATGGATCCTGCCTTCTGTTCTAAGGAACTCTTAACTCATTTTGTCTAACCCTTTGTCCCCTCCAGCACCCACTGAGGACTCCTAGCTCTTCCCCTCAGCCCAGGTTGAAGAGCCTCTCAGGGGCCTGGGTGTTAAGAGGAGGCCTTACAGGCAAACCCACACTCTTTCCCCAATAGCAGTTCAGCCCCCTGAAGAGGGACAAGTCTCCCCAGGCCTTCTCCTCTGTATCCCAGGCTGGCATGGTCCCCAAGGCCCCACTTCCCTCCCTGGAGCAGCAGAAATGCCTGGGAAAATCCAGGCAGCCTCACAGCTCCCAGGACAAAAACAAGCCCAAATAAGGGTCCATTTTTGCCACATTACTGCAGGCCGAAGGGAGTGCCAGGCTGGGGCAGGCTCCCACTGCTGTCAGCCCCTTACCGGGCCAGGCCAGGCTGTGTAGATCCATGCTGGGAAGAGCTGTCCTGTCCTGGTCCCCTCTGCAGCCCAGCAGACAAGACTGTGGTGGGCTAACTCTACCTCCCCACACATGCCTGGGGCAGAGGCTCCTGGGAAGCTCTGCTAAGGCCAGGACTCAGGGGGTGCCTGTGGCCCTGACAGGGAATGTCAGCAGGTTCACTGATGGCTCCGGAGGGCTCCTGTAGCCTTTTAGGCTCTGGCTGAGCCAGTCACTCCACTCTTCCTCTAATCCTCCTAACTCAGGGCTTCTCCCTGTCCTCACATCACCATAGGGGCTGGTCAGTTGTTGGTGTGGGGAACAGGGGCCTTGTTCTGACCACTGTGGAATGCTCAGGAGCTTCCCTGGCTTCTACCCACTAGATGTCAGTAGCATACCCCCGCCCTGACAATTGTACCAGCCAAAAATATCTCCAGCCATGCAGGCTAGCAGCCCCAGTGGAGAACAAATGTCCTAAATGAATAAAAAGACTTGCTGACCTCTGACCATGGGTGCTGGCTGCAAGGATTTGGTAAGAAGGCAGGTGGGGACAGAGAAGAAGGAAATCGGCTGGTCCCATGTCTGCAATCACCCCCCCCAGTAAACACCCCCCCTCAGCACAGACACACCAGGTCAAGAGCGGATCATTATGCCCTCTACATCTCAACCGGAGAGGTTGCGTTAATGAAGCTCTGCAGGGTTAGGTAGATCTCCCAAGGGCACACAGTTACACAGGGCTGGTAGCCCCTTCCCCTAACCCATGCCCAATGCCAGCTTGGCATGCACCATTGCACACATACAACACTGTGAAGCCTTTGGAGCCCAAGGACATAGGGCACCTCCCTATGGTCAGACTCCCAGGGTACCAGTGTCCACTTACCCCCTCACCCCACCTTTCCCACCTCTTCTGGGTTTCCTTGATTGACTTGTACCTTCCAGTCCCTCAACTGTCCTGCTCTCTGGTGATCGATTTGCATACCAGATCGATCTCAAGGACTGTATAATATGTTTGATTTGTGGCACTTTGCATAATTTTTTGATTAAGTTACTTATTTAACCTATTGACCTTTTCTCTTAATTAGAGTACCTGGGTATTGCAAATGTTGAGTAGTAATCAAGTTGTGTATCTCCATGAGTGGAATTTGCATTCTCCCCACCTCCCCACTTCTTTGTGGCTCTGTCTTCCCTGAAGGGGGGGTCTCTTGAGACAGCTGCCCCCAACCTCCCCAAGAGGAACAAGCAAGGGGCACAGTGGGCCAGGCCCTCTGTTTCTTGCAGTCTGGAGTTTGAAAATAGGCCATGACAGAAGACACTGTTGGCTCAATTAAGTATTCACATATTCAGAGATGAGTGGAGAGTTTGAGGCTAGGGAATGAGTTGGAGGTTTTGACACTGTATCTGTTAGTTCTTATGGATAACAAATCATTCCAAATGTAGTCAACTAAAATAACACCCATTTGTTATTTCTCATGAGGCTCTCTGGGCTGTCTGGGCAGTTCTGAGGCTCTCAGGCTGGCGTGGGGTAGACTGAATTGGGAATCCCCTGCAGTCAGTCAGTGGTGGGTTGTGGGTGGACTGGTCTAGGCTAACTTCAACTGGGATTACCATGGTCTTCTCTCTCTCGCTCTCGTTCTCTCTCTTTCTCCTCGCTCTCCTTGCTCTCTCTCTCTCGCTCTCCCTCTCCTCCTCAGCACACTGACTTGCTAGAAAGGAAGCTGTATGTTCTCATGGGGCAACCACAAAAGAAGAAGGGACCAGAACAAAGAACAAGTGAGCGACAGTAACCTTGGGTGAATGAAGGTCAGTGAAGTTCTGTGGCCACCATGTTTATTCCTATGCTACTGGCCAAAGCAAGTTAACCAGAGTCAAGGGCCTAGTTCACAAGGTAAAGAACAAAGAACTGGGTCCTACGAGAGCTTCTCTCTACCTCACAGGGAGAGATGCCCAATTTAATGGTGACAGTCTTCACTCAAGTGCAAAGCAAAGGTGACCCTTCTGCCACACCTGCCCCTGGGTGCCACACTTAGAAGACCAACAAAGGCTGTCAAAATCCATCTGGTCTCCCCAGCTTTTTCCCTATGAGGCTCTGTCTTTTCTCCTCTGTCACTCAAATCAGGGACAGATGGTTTCTAGCTGTCAGGGTTATGCAGGATGGGTAGCATTGCTCTACTTCACGATCTCCACAGCAACCTAAAAGGGAAAGAGCTGGTTCCAGGGAAGACTCTAGACCATTTGTCAAAGACCTCCTCTCCCTCTTCCACTTTTGTGTGAGATTGACGGCTGTTATCCAAAGTCTATTCTGCCTTCCCAACACAGAAGGGCCAAAAGGAACATGCTTAGCCCTTTGCCCCTCTGCCATGTGAGGATAGTGTTCACTATAAACCCTGTGAGACCTCAGCGAGAGGCGTCACCTTTGAAGTAGGGGAGCCTTTGTCAGTCACCAAACCTGCTGTGGTTGATTTCAGACTTTTTAGTCTCCAGTAAAAGAAAAGAATTCAGATTGTTTATAAGTCACTCAGACTAGTGAGTTTTGTCGCAGCAGGAAAAACAGAACAAGACAGGATGACTACCGATGAAGTTGTTAAAGTTATATATAGATCTATATGTTTTCATTCTCTTGGGAAAATCTTTAGAAGTGGATTTGTCTAGATTATGTGAGAGATATGTTCAGCTTTTTAAGAAACTGTTGAGCTCAGTGATTTCTACAAGTGGTAGCATAGTCTATATTCACAATGTATAAGAATTTCAGTTGTTCCAGAACCTTGCCAGTACATTATATGATCAGTCTTTTTCATTTTAGCCAGTGGTAGTTATAACATCTCATTGGTTTAACATGCCTTTCTTTGGTGACTAGTAAGCATACATTCCCATACTTATTTGCTATCTTACCTGATAACTTTTGTACTGGAGAGGACTAGGCAATGCCTCCATGCCCCACCCCCCAATTTCTACAGTTCCAATGACAAACTAAGGTTTGAGTCCACCGAAGTTTCCCTTAGGGAAACCAGTGAGTTTATTAGAGGTACTTATAGAGCAATGGGTGACGGGTTATGGGCAGCAGCCTAGGTAATCCTGAAGTAACCACACTGGAAGTATGGATGATGGCTTCACCATGGCTTTGTAGATAGAGCCCCTTCCCCAGACCTTCTCAACCTACATACTCTATCCCCTTCCCATGCCACTTGCAATTAGGGTAGAATTGCATACAACAGGTTGGGAGGAGTGGCTAGACACTAGGCAAGGGTCTAATGACCCATCCTACCTCCTCCGGTGACAAAGTCAACAAGCCCAACTGATTACCCTTTGCAAGCAGACACAGCTGAGCGCATGAAGATGGTAGGTGCTTGGCTTGGAGGATAGTCCTGTACACCACCATCCACTCGTCTTCTTTTAAACCAGGGTTTTGACTACTGAACTGCGAAATATGTTTTCCAGCCTCCCTTGTAGCTACATAGACACATTTAATAAAAAGTGAAAGAAGTTGACTTTTTTACACTTCCTCCGCTCTTACTTAAAAAGACTACTTATTCTCAGTGTGGGTGCCACATCTGTCAGCTCTCCCTGGAACCACGCTGTATAAGATGAATCCCAAATTCAATCACAAATAAGCCTAAGTTCCTGTTTCTTGTTCATAGGTCTATAAGTTTCAGACCAGCTGCTATGTTCTAGGCCATAGTAGAATTCAGGTCAGTTCCACATGCTTCATTCTGGCACAGAGCTCCAAAGGTCGGTCAGCCACCTATGCAAGCCCCGCACATGGCCATGGCCAGAAGCTGCCAGATGATACTCATCCATGTTGCTCTCACTGTTTAAATGAGGTACTAAGGCAGGGAACCTGACTCTCAAGTAAAGATGGACCCAAACAAGCAGATATTTACTAAACACTGGATTTACCAGTGCATTCTTGCCTTTCCACCAGGTGAATATGAGGGTGTCTGGGACCCACACTTAATGCTGAAGCTAATGGTGGAACAACAGCCTAGAGGGAATCTGGGTCCATGACAGTCCTTGTGGAGCGCAAACTGCCTGTCATCCTCACCTACTCTCACCTGAGGTTCATTACATGAGACTGAAATGCTCTATGCCTCATTCATGATTCTTTTTAGCCATGTATGTGCCCATGCTCACATGCAGAGGCCAGAGAAGGGATGTCAGATGTCTTGCTGCGTCACCCACCCTCTACCTTATTTCTTTGAGACAGGGTCTCTCACTGAACCTGGAGATATGCTTGTAGCCAACAAGACCCAGCCATCCTCCTGTCTCTGTCCCCAACAGGGCTGGGGTTATAGGCAAGCAAGGCCATGCCAGGATTTTCACATGGGTTCTGGGGATTTGAATGTAAGTACTCATGCTCGCACAGCAAGCTTTACTCACTGACCCATCTTCCCTTCTCCTTCAAGTCAGCAGCCCAGACTTTAAGCCCTGTTCCAGATTTTTCTTATCCAGCACAGGCAAATTTTTGGTTTGCTTTTCACTTTGATCTCTTCTCAGGTGAGAAAATACATATCCCACACGCATTCTTTCATGTCTAGCATCCCAGATGAGGTTAAGTACAGAGATCAAAATGCAGAAGTTGCTATCTTGCATTTCCACCTGTGGAGTGGGCTTCTGAGCTAATATTTCCAAGCATCCTGAGGACCAGCTTTCCCTGGTGAGAATGTTTCCTTCTGGGTATTATCTTCCTCTCAAAGAGGAGCTGCTCACCTCATGTTCTTCCTTCCCTGGGCCTGGGGTCAGTGTAGCCAAGCCAGGTGTCGGCCCTGGCAAGGCCTCTACCCAGCCTCGTGGCTCCACTACACAGACACTAAATAAGGGCTCAGCATCTCCTGAAGCTCTGCGTTCATCAGCACACTGGAAGGTAAGTGCAGGCAACCGGGGAGAATTTACCCTGCAGCATCAGGCTTCTCCAGCTGAGGCCAAACACACCCCAGCAGGAAGCAAGTGCAGAGATTAAGGCCCCCAAATGTGCCTTTTTACCTCCCCAAAACAGTCATTTCCACTCCTGACCAGGCCACTTGCAGCCTCCGTCCATGTGTAATGCTTCTGCAGGTATAACTGCCAGGCTCTTCTCTAGGGCAGTTTCCTGAGAGCCTGGGGGCTATTCCATCCTGACCTGGTCCTTCTCCTTGTCACCGGACACACTCTCTGCCCACTTCCAATTCCACCCCAGTCCCTTCAGCGCCCACATCTGTCTGCCTGCTCTTCTGTCTGCCTGTCATAGTCATGCCCTCTTCCCCATTTGGCGAACGGCTATCCTGTCTCCATGTCTGGATCAAATGCCAAGTCCTCCAGGAAGACTTCCCCAAAGTCTCCAGGCTCAGTGGTTACTTCATCTTCCTGCTTCACCGACGGTGCAGTAGCCCTTGTTGTAGTTCCAGCATCTCTGTAATGTTCCTCCCATGTACCAGTCTATGGGAACTTTGAGGACAAGGTCAAGATCATTTTCATATTTGAGCCTCTGGTGAAATGGTATTGCACAGGCATGGCAGGAGGAACAAATGTACAAAAACAGACAAATGAATAAACCAACTGCCAGTTGGATGGAAAGCTGTTGGGGTGCACTTTCCCGGTCTAGCCCTTGTTTCAGTTGTAATATATCTCAGGGATTTATTTGGTGTTCCTTCTCCTATTCTCCTGGAAGCTCCAGGAAGTCACACGCTGGCTGTTTTATCGGCAGCTGCGTCCTCAGTGACCAGTTCAGCTGGGGCCTCAGACAGCACACAATAAATAGCTTCTGTGTAAGTTAAGCCTGAGAAGTTTATTAGATTGTGAACCAGAATAAAAACAGAAAGGCTCCAGTGAGCTCTGTCTTCTAGAGAGACTTGGGACATTCTCCTTGAGGAAAGACTGTTCTTGTCTTGAGTAAAAGCGCTATAACTGATCTCCTGTTGGCTTTGTGAAGTCCAGGCTGTGGGTTCCTTCAAAAAGTAGGAGGAGGGTTGGCTGGAGAGATGGTTCAGTGGCAAAGAACACTGGCTGCTCTTGCTGAGGACCCAGGTTCAGTTCCCAGCACCCACGTGGTGACTAACAGCCACCTGTAACTCCAGTTCCAGGGGATTTGACATCCTCTTCCAGCCTCTGTGAGTATCAGGCATACATGTGCTACACAGACATCTATTCATGTAAGCAAAACACTCACACACATAAAATAAGTAAATCTAATTGCTATTTACTTTTTTTAAAAAGTATAAGGAAAGAGGTCAGGGCCAATTATGTTTTAAAAATGTATTTCATACAGAGTCTGCTCTGTAGCGAAAGGCAGGTAGCTGTACCTCATGGTTTTTTTAGCTGTTAAGAGAGGTAGGTTTTCATTTGTTTCTGTTTTCGTACTCCTGGTGAGTGGGCAGGTAGTGTATTCATGGATTGGAGTTGAGAGCAAGAAAAGAGGCAACAGAAACCCCTGAGCTTAGTGGAAGAAGCAACCACCCTCCTTTTCTATGTGGCAGGTGGAAGCCACAGTATGGGGAAGCAAGAGGCAGGAAAGAGCTACTTGTGATGCCTTTGCCTGGTTGACCTTGGGGACTTTGGAAGAGAAGGTTGAACTCTGTCATGTCTGTGCCACCATCTCCTTAGAATATCCTCAGAATATGAGAACAACTGTGACTCAGGATAACTTTATGTCAGCAGAGATTTGGTGACTAAGGAAGACTTGTGCAACTGTGCTTGGGGCCAACTGCTATGAGGAAGAAAAGGGTCCTGAGGAGGGTGAACAGAGAAGCCCAACATTGCGGTTCATAGGGACACTAATGTGCTGCAACCATCACAGGTAGACACTGCCCAGAATGCCTCAGGAAAAGACAGGTGCAGATGAAAGTCTCTTCACCTAGGCTGGGTGAGGGCTCAGGAATAAAGGAAGAGAGACCACAGACTCTGAAGGATTGAAGGATACAGACTGTGTATGGATAGACGACAGATGGGTGGATGAGTGGATAGATGATGGATGGATGTATGGATGGATAGACAGATGGGTGGGTGGATGGATGGATGGATGGGTAGACGGATGGGTGGGTGGATGGATGGATGGATGGGTAGATGGATGGGTGGGTGGGTGGATGGATGGATGGATGGATGGATGGATGGATAGACAGATGGGTGGGTGGATGGATGGATGGATGGGTAGATGGATGGTTGGGTGGGTGGATGGATGGATGGATGGGTAGATGGATGGGTGGGTGGATGGATGGATGGGTGGATGGATGGATGGGTTGATGGATGGGTGGGTGGGAGGATGGGTGAAGGATGGATGGATGGGTGATGGATTGATGGATGGATGGGTGATGGGTTGATGCCACAGCCAGTAGAGAACAAGTGGTTTCAGTCACTCTCATCAGCATCTAATTGCCAAGCATCTTCCATTCTAGGGCCTGGCATCTTGGAAGGTCCCCGCCTTTATGGCAGGAGGGTGGCAGGATGCATGGACAAATGCATTTGACCTTAGCCAATGAGAAGCAATGGATAGACAGATAGATGTATGTGGACATGAAGGGAAGGGGGAATGGATGGACGGGTAGATGGATGGGTGGGTGGGTGGATGGATGGATGGGTGGATGGATACATGATGGACGGATGCATGCATGATGGATGATGATGATAGATGAATGGATGGTTGCATGCATGCACACATGAGAGGTTAGGTAGATAAACAAATGGATGATTCATGGGAAGGTGGGTAGGTTCATGGAAAAGAGATGGGTAGATAGATGGATGGGCAACTTGCTATATTTACTCCCTCTACTTTCATGTTAAGGGCCAAACAGTGCTCCCCTGGACATACAGAGTCATAAAGGAAATGGATGATTGTCTTATTCATCTGGAACTCACCTCCCTTTCTAGAATTTATACAACAGGCCTGACTGTCTCTTTTGCTTCTTGGCCCTCTGCCCTGGCAACTGCTTTCTCAGGCAGATAGTCCTTGGGCCTCAATCAGCCTGGAGGAGAAATTCTCCTAGTTAAAAATACTCAGGTAAACACTAAGAATGAACCCTGATTAGCGGAGTACAACCTGAACCCAGCAACTCCACTCGACAGCAGCAGACGCCTGATTAGTGAAGGAGGTGGTTCAATCAGCCTGGCCTGTAGCACCTAGACATGCCCTGCCACTGCCAGCTCCTCACAGCTGGCCTCTGAGGGCATATGGGACAGGAAGAGGGACTGTAAGCCTTGTTTCCAGACACATGATGGCCTCTATGAAAATAGGACTTGTCCTCATCATCTGCCAAGTTGAGCCTCCATGCCAAGCATCTACCATGTAGTCATTGAATCATCCCAGAACTTTGGGGCTAATGTCACTGTTTTCATTGTTTAGATGAGAAGATTGAAGTTCAGTAAAGTTAGATGGGACACAGAACTAGAATCCAAGCCCAGTCCCAAGTCCATGTTTAATATTGATTGCCCTAGCAATAGTGACAGGAACCTGCGGAAGGGGATTCTTAAATCCTGAAGGGCTTTCTGGATAGAGTAAGGCTCAAGAGGATTATAGTGCTTTGAGGGCTTGTCTTAGACTATCCAAATCAGAAGGTATCAGAGACCTCCATTCTCGGACGGAGCACTCACCTTGCCCACAGCCCACAGGACCTGGCCCATCACTCTGACTGCCCCTGGTCTCAGAGCCTTGTCCTGCTCCTGAAGCCACACAGCCAGAGCAGGCATTCTTGCCATGAGCTGGCATCATCAGCTCTGGAGCACCCACACCTCCCAACCTCTCTTGTCAGAGCTTCAAGGTGTGCTGTAAAATGCCCTCTAATTCAGAACTGAAGCAACTGAGCTCAGTCTCACCTCTCCTGCTTCCTGCCTGTCCCACCAGATCCTCCCCAGTCTTCTTCACTCCCCCATCCTCTCCCATCACATACTGGTGCAGCCCATAATGCCCCAGCGGCACCCACTGCTACAGGAACACACGGTGGCTGCTTTACAGCATGCAGTTGGCATCCCTTCCCTCCCTTCTCCTCACACACCTGGCAAACACCAGCTCTTCTCTCAAGACTCAAGTGGAGCATCCTTTCTTGGTCCCCTTAGCCTACTCTTATACTCATCCCAAAGTTTACATAACCCTCCCTCCTTTAGGTTCTCCCCAGTCTGCCTCTGTCACCAGAAACCCACTAATCATGAGTGCTCTTTTCTATGTTCCTGCTTGGCTTCTCCACAAGAATGCCAGACCTTGTAACTCTGAAGGCAGACCCGCTCTCTCCATCTTTGTTCCTTCACTCAGCTTGGAATAGACACTTAATGACTGCTCGGCGGCTGAATGGGTCTCATCCAGCCTAACGCATTGCCTGGCACTTTGCTGTTAATGAATGAGGATGGATGGGCAGGTGTTGTGGAAGCACGCAATGCTCAGCATAAGATCAGGTTTCTGAAGTGTAGAAACAGTTGTGAGTCCCATGTAGCAAGACAGTCAAGAGTCTCTTCTGACCCACGAAAGAGCCACAATGATCCCACTGTGGCTTTAGAATTTTCCATTGTTTCATGCTCAGCTGATTTCTCTTTCTGTTTATCTCCAAGTAGAGGAGAAAATGAATTGTCACCACAAGGTGGATCAGAAGAGAGTGGATTCCTGAAGCCCATGACAACAGAGGAAAAGATATTCATATTCTCTCTCTCTCTCTCTCTCTCTCTCTCTCTCTCTCTCTCTCTCCTCATTAAATATCACCAGGAAATTTCTTTCTTGGTTCTTCCTCCTAAGATAGGAAAAAGTGAGTTTATTCTTTAGACCAGAGAGACCTTTTTGCTAATTGACACAAATGAAATCATTTGAAACACAAAAACTTTGCAGAGATGTTTGTCACAGTGCTTTATATATTAGCCAACATAGAAAAAATGCACAGCCTAAAATTTAAAGGCCAGGGAAGAGTTAAATTACAGTGCAACAATGCCATCAGGCAATATGATTTTACGGGACACTGTTGTGCTTTGAATGAGAAATGTCTCCCAGGTTCATGTATTTGAACACTTGGTCCCCAGGTGGCGCTGTTTGAGGAGGTTATAGAACCTTCAGGGGGTGGAGCCTTGCTGGAGGAAATGTGTCACTGCTATTGGCTTTGAGAGTTTATAGCCTCACCCCACTTCCTGCTTGCTGTCTCTACTTCCTGTGTGTGGTTGAAATGTGATCTCTCAGCTTCATGTTTGTGATGCTGTGCCATGCCTTCCTGCCTTCCCACCTTTTCTGCCACAGCAGACTCTCCCTCTGGAACCGTAAACCAAAATAGACTCTTCCATAAGTTGCTTTTGGCCATTTTTTTTTTTTTAAATCGCAGCAACAAAAATGTGACTGATACAGAAGTCATTGTGTGTGTGTGTGTGTGTGTGTGTGTGTGTGTGTGTGTGTGTGAACTATTGAAAATGTCATATGGTTCTTTACTGTATGATATGCCTTGCAAATTTAAAGAACATATAAACTGTGTTGGGGAAAATTCTTTCATGTGTATCTAGTGTTCTCCGTGTCATCACTTTAATCCCATCAGTACAATCCAAGCTCCTGCACACCCATTCTATGAGATTTTCCTTTGCTCTTCTGTCCTGGGTTAAAATTACCCCAGTCTCAGGGACTTTTGCACATTATAATTCACCTCTGATCACCCTTCATCCCTATTTGCCATCTTGAGCTGAGACCTCATTTCCAGGCTATCCAGAGGCTGTGTTAGTCATAGTGATGCTGTTTACCATTGCTGCTCCTGGGATCATTCAAGGAGGAAGATGTGAACTAGATTCACTGTGCAGCTATTGCCGATCGGAGGATCACACAATTTCACCAACTTGCTGTTCATGCCCTGCCTGTGGCAGCTCCTACGCAGAAGGCACTAGGGAGAGGAGGGTCCCACAGTGAGCCTTTCCACTGTGGTTGCCTTCAACTTGGGCCAGAGCTTTTAAATTTGCTGTCACTACTGGAGCCATCAATCCTAGAGAACACAGGCCAGGCTGAGTCATCAAGAGAGGGCCTAAGTATGCCTTACCCTACAGCATATTCCCAGAACAGTGTTGGCTCTAGAGTGTATTCGTGGCCACCCCAGTCACCCTCTCTTGTGGCACTTCACCTTCCTCCGTGGTTATATGATCTCTGCACTCTGGTGTCCTGAACAGATGATGCCTCTTAGAGATCTTTGCCACTAGGTGTGCCTGAGCTTAACTTCAACAGAGAGGAACAGAAGGTAACAGCTTGCTTAAACATTTCTTAAAATGTAGGTGGACTTTTTAACAATTTTATTATCTATTTTTATGTGTACATGTGTTTTACCAGCATGTATGTAGGTGCACCTGTGTCATGCAGTTCCGGCAGAGGACAGAACACAGCATCAGATCCCCTGGAATTGGAGTTTGGATGGTTGTTAGCCACCATTTGGGTGCTGGGAATTGAACCCTGGTCTTCTGCAGGAACAGCTAGTGCTCTTGACTGCTGAGACATCTCTCCACCCGCCGTCCCGCCTTCTCACTCTTATTTATTCCTCCTTCCACCTAGCTCCTTGGGATACAGATGTGATGTAGTGTTGTCTAGAGCTTTATGGGTTGTTTTAAATTGTGAATGTGAGACCTAGATCATAAGGATATGGACTCATGACCTAGAAGTTGTCAAAGAAGAGAAGAAATGCCTGGTCAACAAGGTGTTGATGACCTCCAGATCTGTACATGAGAGGAAAACAATTTCTCTTCCTCTTTCTAGTTTAATTTTTTGAACTTACTGCTATTGAAATCTCCAGCACAGTGTGCTCCCCGGAGATCCTCAATACGGTGTTCTTGTCCTGCGCACTCATCTTAGTTGGTGTGTTAATTAGCTTGGCATCGTCATGACCCGATGCTGAAAACATCAGCTTGAGGGAGAGGATTTATTTCAGCTTGTGGCTTTAGAAGTTTCTACCAACAGCGTTTGGCTCCCTTGATTCAGGGCCTGTGATCATGCAATGCCACAACGTTAATGGTGGCATGAGCCTGTAATAGAGGAGTTTCTCTACTTCATGGAACCCAGAAAGCAGACAGAGGCAGCAGACAGAATGGAACCACGGACAGTACATGCTCAAGGACCCAACCGAACTGATCTACTTCCTCCTGTCAGGCCTTGCCTCCCAAGCCTTCCTGACCCTCCAAAGAAGCACTCCAAGCTAGGGACTAAAATCCAATCTTGGTGACTGCAGGGAGGCATTTTCTATTCAAACCATAACACTATCTCCAGAAATCTTCCAAACAGAATGTGATCAACTTCTCCATCCTCTCCCTGTCTCAATAGGCCCCACAGTCCTTGGCAGATTTTTCCACAGCTACATCAATAATCTCCGAAGACCACACACCAAGAGACTTTGGGAATTGCATACTATGTCAGTGTATGTATGGAATATGGTTAAGAATGATTTAACTTTATCATAGGACTATGAATGATTTTTATTTCTTCCCTTTCCTATATTTTCTTATTTTCCTCAGTGAGCATCTATTAGTTTTTAAAACAAAAATTAGACAACCTAATTTTAAATGATCCAGTGTGTTTCCAGTCAAAAACAATAAAACAGTGTCTCTAAAAACAACAAACATAAAAATCCAAATTGGTACTGACAATGTTGTCAAAAAAGTGGGCACCTCATGGTGCACTCAACCAGTTACTACTCTATAACTTCCCAAAGTATCCTCCATTGTTCATGAATTCCAAAGGCAGTGTCTACCTTGATTTCACAGATAAGAAAACGGAGCCTCAGAACACTAACATTTTGTTCAAGGCATCATGACTGATACAGCAGAAACTTGAATCCAAGTCTCTCCAACTACAAAGCCTGAACCATTTCACCATTTGTAGTACTTTCATGCCACATTTTGAAACTGGGTGATACCCACCCCCAACACACACACACGTGCACATAAACCCTTATGACAGGTCTCTAAATGCTGGTTGAATAAATTCAAAACTGGAGCAAGAAAAAGGAATTCGCCAAAGCTACAGTGCTGATCTACGGGCATCTGAGAGTCTAAAGTCTAAATTATGTTTTCGCTCATTGCCTCTGGGTAAGTCGTGTGCCCATCTCTGAACCAATCACTGTGGCCCCACAGATGCACTGTGCTGAGTAGTTTAGGCTGGGAGAGATTTAGGCCCCACCGAAACCACAGAGCTGAAGAAAGTTGTGAGGATGGGATTTCCCAATGGAAATTCCAAGGGTCATTTAACAAAAGAAATGTGCAGGGTTCCTGGGAGAACAGCAGGCATCCCAAGCTCCTAATCAGTGCCTGCAACAAGTCCTCACTGCCCCCAGACTCTTCCTCTTAGGGGCCAAGTTTCTGTAAAGACATATAAAGCCAACGTCCCTCACGGCTGAACTCACATGCAGCCCACAGTAAAATGGCTCCTGTAGAACATTCTTACTCTACTTCCCAAATGGGCTTTGTTCTTGAAATCCGTAATGACAAGCAAGTAGACATCAGTCATCTGTCTAAATGTGGACTCAGGACCAGAGGCATAGGATGATTTATTAATTGACTCATCAAATCTACATTGTCCCAAAAGACTGGTGCTAATGGGGCACATTTCATTTAGTACATGTCAAAGTCTGATTTGATGAAGCAGATCTCTTTTTAATTACTTCTTACACAAGAATCTCCTTTGGCAATTCAATACAGTGAGTACTTGTTAGCACTAACCGTATGTCATGAATTGCTGGGCTGGGGATTCAGAGGTATGTCTCACAGCTCTCTTCAGATAATACTGCACCCATTTGGGGGCATGCCATAACACACACGACCTTGGTGCTTAGCAGTAGAGAGATGTATTCTCTCACAGCTCTGAAGCCAGAAGTCTGACACCATGGTATTGGCAGACTTTGTTTCCACTCTAAGGAATAATCTGTCCCAGGCTTCCACTCTGCTTCCACAGCCACCAACCACCATTGGCCTTGACTTGTGGACACGCTACTTCAATCTCAGTCTCTATCTGCACCTGGCCACCCTCTCCCTTCTCTTACAAGGACAGTTGTCACTGGATTTAATACTGTGTCAGTGACTTTTCTCATCACTGTGACCAGAAGGCTGCCCTGTGCCCAGTGCAAAAGCTTCCTAATGCCCTAGCAGATCTGCCCTGCTCAAAACCCATCAAAGGGGCTCAGCCACAGCACAGAATTGGTACCCTGGTCCTCTGCCTGGAAAACCAGTTCCAATAACTTCTGGGAAGTCACATCATTAGATGCTACACTAATTACAACAAGGAAAATTCTAATAAGTGAATCTGATCTGAAAAAAAGACCACCTTCCCATTTAGATCTGATGGAATTCTCGGAATGAGCCCACAATAGAAGGGAACGAACTCAGCTGGAAAGTCAGAAAAATGACAAACATTTAAATCCTCAAATCTTGGAATTTGGCATTTTAATAGACTATAAATATAATCCTATGTTAAACAAGAGATGACTAAAATATGGAGCTAAAATGTTCAAGTATTAAGAAACTATTAAAATGGTAGGCAGATATGAAAATAAGTAACACGCCATTTTTAGAAATTAAACTTTTGAATACGTTAAATAGCTGATCAGACACAACTGAATAGAGAATTGGTGATTTAGAAGAAAGTTATGAAGAAATTTTTGAGAATGTAGCTCAGACGGAGAGATGGAGAAATATGGAGGATAAAATGGGGAGCAGTGGGGACTGAAAGAAACAGATCCAGGTGTGGTAGTGCACACCCACAATCCCAGCAGGAGGCCGACGCAGCCTGACTCCAAGAGGCAAGACCTTGCCAAGGTAGGAAGGGGAAGGAAGGGGAAAACAGTGCAGAGGAAGTGAAGGAAGAGACACTCTTCGAACAGTAATGACAACGGCCTGAAAGCCAGGGAGAGGGCTCAGCAGGTTACGGCACTTGCTGCCAAATATGAAAACCTAAATTTGATTCCCAGGACCCACATGGTGGAAGGAAAGGGCCAATTCTGGAAGCTGTCCTCTGACCTCCAGTGGAGGATCATGGCATACATGGGTGTCCCCAACCCATACATACACTAAGTAAATACATAAATAAATCAGGATCTAAAATGTAATAAGCAGAAAGAAAAGGCCATACAAAAGTTCATTAGAGCAGCCAGAGGGAAAAGCTAGCTAGCAAGGAGACAGACTGCAAGGTACTCAGTAGTAGATGTCAGAAATGGTAGAATAAAGTTATCAATGTAGGGAGAAAATGTGCTATGTGCTGGATAGCTTTAGTGTCAACTTGACACACCTGGGTTGAGGCTCCCAGGTCAATCCAAATTGGGGAATTGCCTCCATAGGACTGGCCTGTGGCCATATCTGTGGGGCATCTTCTTGAATGTTGAGTGATGTGGGAGGGACCAGCCCACTGTGAGTGGTGCCATCCCTGGGAAGGTGGACCTGTGTTGCATAAGAAAGCAGGCTGGGCATAGGCCAGGGGAGCAAGCAGCGATCCTCCATGGCCTGTGCTCCAGCTCCTGCCTCCAGGTTCCTGCCCTGAGTTCCTACAGTGGGCTCCCTCAGTGATGAACTATGACCTGGGAGATGTAAGACAAATAAACCCTTTCCTCCCCAAGTTCATAGTGGTCAGAGTGTTTTGTCACAGCAATGGAGAAACAAACTAGGACG
This sequence comes from Nannospalax galili, assembly GCF_000622305.1. Classification (NCBI taxonomy): domain Eukaryota; kingdom Metazoa; phylum Chordata; class Mammalia; order Rodentia; family Spalacidae; genus Nannospalax; species Nannospalax galili. The sequence continues at coordinate 8,279,030 of NW_008355789.1, forward strand.
TGCTAGTTCCAACCACAAAACCCCCACAACTGTTCAAAGGTGCAGGCATGCTGCAGATGTGGCTGAACGGCACTTTCCTCCCATGGGCAAGGGCCTGGGATCAATCCCCCAAAGCAAACAAACAACAACAAAACATTTGAAGAGAAAACAGACATTTCAGGTAATCAAAAACTGAGCTTACAATCAGGCCGATCTTCTTTCAAATAATTACTAAATAATGAGTTTCAGGAAGGCTAAGGCTAACAACCAACATGTCAGAAAGAACAAAGATGATCTCACAAGAAGCACAATCCAAAGTAAAGATGCTGGAAAACATGTAGGAAAACACAAACCCGCCATCTACTACTAATAACTACAGCAATAGAAGAATATATAATACATTACAGGCAAAAGGACAGACCTCCCCCAAACACTCAATGAAAATACTGTACAGTCATGAGAAGAGTGACTATAATTAAAGCATGTGAACATTCTCGTGTTCATTCTCGATTATTGAAATATTTACATGTTGTTTACTGCTGTTAAATATGCAAGATTTAAAAAAGTCAACCATAGTAACTAGAAGAATGGAAACTAATTTTATAACTTATAATAATATAGATGTGTCAAGTCAGCTAAGATGAGACAAGTCAGCTAAGCCAGCAATGGTCATAAAAAGTCAGAGGAAGCAGCAGTACCCAGAGGGACAGCAAAGAGGAAGTGTGCAGAAAAATGTGAGAAACAGATGCAAACACACCAATTGTCAAACGTGAAATGACTCAAATCACAAAGTAACATACAGACCTTAGCAGATTTGGCTTTTTTAATTTTTGTTTACTTACATATATATATATATATATATATATATACATCTGTGTGTGCATATGCACGTGTGTGTGGATCCACTTGTGGGGGGGTGCACATGTGTGTGGGTGCCCGTGGAGGCCAGAAGAGGGCATCAGATTCCCTACGGTTGGAGCTACATGCAGTTGTTAGCCATCCAATGTGGTACTGGGAACCAAACTCAGGTCCTCTAGGAGAGCAGGAGAGTAGCAGGCGTTCTTAACTGCAGAGCCATCTATGGAGCCCCTGACTTGATTTTTTTTCCAAAACTATATGATATTTAAAAGAGATATATCTAGAACATAAGGACCCAAAAAGGTTGAAAGTAACGGAAAAAAAAAACAAAAAACAAAACATAGCAGGCTACGTTTGCCTAAATAAATTTGGGTGGCTGTAATATTATAAAAATACACTTTGAAAACCACTAGAGTCAAGACATTACAAAAAGGGACCTGATCTCTACAAAGTTATAGAGACTATTAATTTGCATTCAACTAATAAAATAGCTTTAAAGATTGTTAGACACAGAGAAAGAATATGAATACTTAACTTCTGAGTAGGAAAGCCCACAACATATCGACTTATTGCTAGATCAAACAGACAAGAGTTTAACAACCTAACCAACTAGCATGGTTGATACTCCATAGCCCATCAGGGGTCTTCAAGCATACACTGAAAACCTATAAAGTTATATTACATTTTTAAAAGAAAGAAAAATATCAGTCAACCAATAAACCTAGAAATAATGGATGACATATTGAGCCATGAACTGGATTACACTTTCCACTATGTTCCTGAGCAATCAGTCCATGACAAAAGATCACCTAACCATGCCTATGACGGGAAGGCTGGCTGGCGGATCTGCTCCGGAGTCATTCAGAAACCCCCATCTCTGCTGATCCCTTGTTAGCCATTCCTTTGGATCCTGACCTGATCTGCAAGATTGAAACCTGTTCCTTGGTTCCCTTTGGTCTGCTGTTTGTGGGGAGAGAAAGAGTGAGTCCGGGGCAAGCAATTATATTTTAAATACACTCTACTGGGGAGCATGTAATCCAGGACAGGCCACTCTTAGCTCATGCGGACTGAAAAATGTAACGTCTGGCTGGGCAACTGTGTCCAGGTGACTGGGAGGATTAGAGTGCAAAGGATCAGCTGGCAGTCTGTAATGCTCACTAGCTCGTTCCATAGAGCATAATATTGTGATCCGAACCACAGAAGCACAGCAGGGGAAAATAAATAAAGCTAATTAATTAAACAAACAAACAAACAAACAAACAGTAAAAGTTGCTGGCCAGTCTGTCTCTCCCATGAAGAGATGCAAAGACCTGAAATGAGAAAAATTCCATTCCTGCAGTCTAGAAAATACAGCAACAGAATTGTGTATTCTGAAAGGTTGATTCTTCCACATGAGAAGATACCTAGCAAAGTTGAACTATTCACTCAAGGTCACTCTGCAAACGGAGGCCTCTGGGTCTCACCTCTAACCGGCTCTCACCAGTTTGCTGCTGTTCAGACATGTGGATCAGAAGAGTCTCATTCTTCATTTTTCTTTAAATTTTAGCACGTGTGTGTGTGTGTGTGTGTGTGTGTGTGTGTGTGTGTGTGTGTCAGTGGCATGAATGTGGAGGTCAGAGGACAACTTGCAGGAGTTGGTTCTCTCCTCCCACCATGTGGGACCTGGGGACGAAACTCAGTTTGCTGGGCTTGGCAGCAAAGGCCTATATTCACTGAGCCATCTTGCTGGCCTGGGATGGCACACTGTAGTTTCACACTGGGCATCTTCGTCATTTCTCAGTCCAGTCAAACCAGAAAAGAGTTTGGTTTTTCTACTCTTTATTAACTAATTTTAAGTATCTAGGACAGCCCTGTATGCTTTACATTACAGAACACCCTGAAACCCAGTAGCTCTTACTTTGCAGAGAATCCCAGGGAGGCAGGTGAGGTCAGCACCACTGTAAAGGCAGATACTGGCCTCTTGGGTTACTGTGCCCATCCCCAGGCCAGCAGAGATCCAGGCACTGCAGCGCCCTGGACATGTCTCTTCAGTGTAGCACCACAATACACATCCCCTGTCTGAAAACTTCCTGCTCCAGAAAGCATCTCCAGGGCTCTGTGGTAGCCTGGTTCTGAGAAGCTCCAAAAGGCCAAGCCTCCATTCCAGAGGGCAAAGGGCAGCAAGCTAGGATTAGCCAGCCTCATCCAGCCTCATCCTTCCAGCTGTCCCTGGAAGGGGCCCCAGCCGGCTTCTTTGATGTCTCCACTTGAGGCCTGGAACAGGATTACTGCTTCCCCCCGCCCCCCACCTCCCCCTCCGTACGGATGGACAGGAAGCTCTGCTAGGGAAAGAGGACTGGATTAGGATTCACACACTCTGGGTTCTGGCTTTGGCTCTGTCCCATACCATGTGACCTGAACCTCATCTCTAACGCACATCAGCTAACTGTGGAGGGATGTGTTGGCGTAAATAAGGCCGAATGCTGCTCTCTATGACGGGCGGCCCAGGCTGAATGCTGTGGCTCAGAACGGCCATGGCTCAGGGTGCTTCCAGCTGTTGTCGGGTCACCTGTGAGCGTTGCTCTTATCCTAAGGTCTACATGCCGCTCTGCCTCTAGGTTCCAGGAAGTAAGCAAGAGGGACAAGCACTCTCCTGTCCCACCTTCAGTCGATTCCCATTGGACAGAATTCAGTCGAATGCCCACTTCTTGCGGCAGAAGCTCTAGGTGTATGGGAGATAGCTGTTTAGGTACTGGCTGAGCTACATTCAGTTAATTCTTTTTTCTACTAGTACTGAAAGAAAGGGGGTGGATTTCAGTGTCTTTAGTGCCATTGCCCTTTCATCCACACATAGGGAGGCCAAGGAAACTACGTGTTAGGACTTTCTAACAGTTTGGGTTTGGCAAGTATTTTCATTCTCTGTGAATCTATTTGACTCCTATGTTGATTCATTAAGTCAGAACATGAGCAACTAAGCACCTCCCCCTCTCTGACCAACTCCAGAAAACAATGAGGAACGCCCCTGTGATGGTTGATCTTGATAGTCAACCCAACTGGCTCTGGAATCAACTAAGAGACACATCTTCCAGACCAGCCTATGGGGGCATTTCCAAGGATTAACAGAGAGGGAAGACTCGCTCCCAGAGTGGACAGCACCTTCCAGGTGTACAAAGAGGGCCGATGAGAAGGCGTGCTGCTTGTTTGCTTGCCTTTGCTCTTGCTGGTGAGTGCATCTACCATGCTGCTGCTGCTGCTAGCCTTTAATGTCATCAGAACCCACTTCTTAGACAGCAACCTAGTGGCTCTCCAGGAATCCAGGGGGCATCTCACCCAGCCTAATGGACAGAAGGCTACTAGTTCTCAGCCTCTCCAGCATGCAACCAGCCTTTGTTGAACTACACTCCTGCACTGAGTAGCCAATCTAACAAATCCTTCTTTGTGATATGTAGTCATTCTGTCAATTCTGTCCTTCTAGAGAACCCTGACTAGTACAATACCCACTCCTTACTCTCAAAGTAAAATCCTACCATAGCTGCTAAGATACAACACAGAATGTTCCAGAAGAGGCTTCCTAATAGCGAGAGGCATGTCTGTACAGTAGGTCTCCCCTCAGCCCATGAAAGGCCTTGACCTGGGTCACCATACTTCACTGTCTCAGGGCAGAAATGAGTATCCAGATGGTCCATGCATCTTTGCCACCATGAGCTTGTTACCTGCAGAAAGCAAGAACGTGGAGCCAGGCCCGAAGCTCAGAGCTAAAAAGCTGCGCCCTCAGTCAACAGCAGGCCTGAGTTTGAGGTCATTAAGGCAGAAGTAGCTAGGAGCACAGGTGTCCTTCCCTTAGCTGCAGAGCCCATTGCAAACCCAAAGCTCCAGGACAAGGGACAGCAGGACCTTGGGCACAGGCAGGGAAGGTGGAGACTCCACTCCATCACAGCCCTGTAGTATCAAAGAAAATCAGAATGCCAATTTCAGTTTAGTTCTTTATAGAGGTCAGTTTGTGTCAGGCATCATGATAAGGATTTCATATTTATTTTATAGAGGGGAATGTATCAGTGTTCACAAAGCCCTATAGAGAATGAAGGTTGGTAAAATGACTTGCTACAAACCACCCAGCCAGGAGTCAGGACTCATCACCAGGTACATCAGACCACAAAGCTGAAGCCCTGAACCAGAGGACCCTAAACCAGAGGACCCTGAACCGGAGGACACTGAACCAGAGGAGGACCCTGAACCAGAGGACCCTGAACCAGAGAGGCAGCAGCAGAGCCTCTGGAGGGCAGGGCTTTGAGTTGGTGGGCCTGGTGTTAATTCTGGGACTGAGGGAGCATCCATCCTGGAGAAAAGGGCATGTGTATAAAAATAATGGCCATACTGTACCCCAGTCAGGAAGACTAGAGCAGGCAGGAAGTGGGGCAAGCTAGAAAAGCCTCAGTGCCCACCCCTCAGGACCCACTTCCCACAATAAGGCTTCTCCCCCTAAAGCGTCCACAACCTTCCCAAAGAAGGCCACTAGCTAGGGACCAGGTGTTCACACGCAGGAACCTGAGGGGCATTCACATGGTTACAAGGCCGCCTTCTCGCTGCTCTACCCTCTTAGCGCGCTGATGTAGTCATTTGTATTGTGTTGTCTGTGCATGAGAATGTAGGCTTAATGAGCACAGGAAGTCTTTGTCGTTTCTGGCTTTCTTCACCTCTGCATCTTCAGCAGCCAGTAACAACAGCAAAGTGTGGGTGCTGGCAACATTCTTGTCATTTTCATTTTTTAAGATTTACTTTATTTTTATCATGTGTGTATCTGTGTGTGTTGGTACCCGCAGGGGCCAGAAGAGGGAGTCGAATCCCCTGGAGCTGAAGTCACTCCTCATTGTGAGATGCCCTTTGCAATAACAGCTGGTTCTCTTAACCACTGAGCCAGCTCTCCAGCCAGGGACATGATAACCTTTAATGAATGATCCTTTTACCCACATCAAACAGTTAGGGCGTCTCTACCCTTACTGGGGCTGGAAACTTTAGGAGAGCCTTTACTGAAAGAAGTTGGTCACTGGGACTGGATCTCTAGGTTTTATAGCCTTGATCTACTTCCTACCTGCTGTACTCTTCCTGTTGGGGGATGAGATGTGGCCTGCTGCCTCAAACCCATGCCTTTCCCTCCTTGATGGACTCTCCCCTCAAACTGAGACAAAACAAACCTAATGTCTGAGTATGCAAACCAGCACTAGCGATTTAATGAAAATAAGTGAACCAGTTTCTAGCAGATTATACAAATGCCTTCATATGTGGCCACTGCTAATGTGGGCTAAAGAAAATTTTCTGTGCCTATGTGTGCATGTGTGCGTGCACGTACACACACGAACACACACAAGATTTAGGAGGTGAGAATGTTCCGGGCTTTAAAACTTTCAAAAGTAGCCAAATAGGGTGACGCAGGCCAGCAAGCCCAACACTCAGAAAACTGAGGTAGGAGGATCTGTAGATGGTGAGCCTGAGCTACGTAATCAGACCCTCCCTCAATGTACAAACAAAACAATGGAGCATCCCTGAAAAAGTGAAGAAGCAGAGCCCAGGGGACTTACTCCCAGCCCCCCACACAGGGCCATGAACACTCCCTTCCAGCACAGCCTAAACCACCCTTCAGGTCCCCACCCCACTGCCTGCTCCCAGGCCACAAGCCTCTTTAGATGGCAGTTTCTTAGGGTTCCCCAGAGCAGGACATCCTGTCACTTGGCATCCCAACCCAAACAGGTCTCTACCTGTTCTACTAGCTTTTACCACACAGTGGGTTCTGGACCTGTCTGAGGAATGGGCTTTTCTGGCCAGCAAAGTCAAACTCCAAGAATCAGATAAACAGTGGCAGGCCAGCCTCCACCCCTCTTGGGGCTGATTCATGAGGTCCAGGGTGCCCTCAGCTGCCTGTACTGCCTGTGGGCTCAGAAAAATCCTGCCTGGGGTCTGGGGCAGCTGCTGGCCTCTCAGAAGAGCGTGGCGGTCATAAGTAGGCGTCTGCCTCAGTCCGGGAGCCCATCCGTTATTCTCCGCAGCACAAACACCTTCCATTTTGTACTAACATTTTGGCAGTTTCCTACAAACAGAGCACTTAAGGCTGCCCCATAACTCTGCATTGTTGCTGGGCCCTGGCTCCTGGCTGGCACAGGCGGCCAAGTGGACTGTAAAAAGTCAAAAAGCAAATAAGACATTTGTGTGCTTTTTTTTTTTTTTTTTTTTTTTTTTAAATGGGCTTCTGCTGTTGCCGCTCCCAGCTGGCAGACACAGGAATACCAGTTCAGACCCTGCACCATGCATATGTCCCGCAGGCCCTGGGATGCCAGCTGTGGGGGTTATGATAAGGCCCCAGCTGCACTTTGCATCCTGGACCCACTGCTTCCTTTGGCCTTGCTCTAGATCAGCAGATCCCATGTTTACCCTCACTCCCACAGTTTGGGTCCCATCTCCCAGCAGTACCCTGCTGGGATGTCACAGGCTGCTCTGGTGGAAAGGACAGAGAGTCCCAAAGGCAGCTGCTGGCTTCCCAGTGTCTGGCCCAGAAGGATCTCCAGGTCAATGGCCCTGACCTTTGCCTGGCAGAGCTGGGGGTCTCCAGCCACAGAGCAGGCTCTGGTCCTGAGGCCCCTGGCTAACCACACAGGAAGAGCCCAGAACTACAGTCATGACTCCAAGCTGGGTGACTCACGTCCCTCATAGTGCTCCTGTCCCACTGGCTGACTGGTCTATCCAATTAGCTATGACCCTTTCTAATGATCCCTGGATCTTCCAAGCTAAAAATATATCAGAGGTACTCAGGAGGCAGATGCCAGGTAGTTCACTGGACACTGGAATGGTCATTACCCCATTTAATGAAAACAGTCCTATGGGAAGGCAGTGTTGCCTCCGGGCTCAGAGACGCTAAGTGACCTACCCAGGATTACATGGCTAATGAACATGAGGATGCTGGGACAGAAAGGAGGCTCAGCAGTTCAAGGTCATTCCTGGATATGCAATGAGTTCAAGGACCCCTGTCTAAAAAAAAAACAAAAGAAAAGCAAAGAAAAGAAAAGAAAGGCCTTATCCCTCAGGGGTACTTCTTTACCTCCAAACTATCTTGAACATTCTTACTGGCTTTTAGGGACAGCATTCTACTGGCATGTGCTTTGCACACTGACTGAGCAACTGTTCTTTCCTCTCTGGTCTAGGACATTGCACAGTAGAGGGCCTGGATCTGCTCCTCCCTCTGGTTTTCGGTCTCCTACATGTGACTGGAATGAGCTCTGCCCTTAAGAACATGGGTATCCTTCTCCTGCCCTCTGGCCCTTCTTGTCCATCCACAGTTGAGGCCCTGGCCTCTAGCTGCCTCTGCCTCCACACCCACAGTGCACCTACAGGAGCCCCCAAGGGCAGTGTAGCCAGCCATAACAAAATGCGCATAATCCCTAGCTTGCTGGTTAAGTCCTCGTCAATTCTGGCAGGCATAAAGCAAGCTGGGATACGAGGTCCGAATAGGGACAGGAGATTCAAGTGACCTGGATCCAAGCTGTCACCAGTTGGTTGAGGATATAGGCACTGAGAAAGCTTGATGTCATTGGGGAGTGGGTGGCAAGCCCAAGCTCAGGCATAACTGGAGGGGGTAGGCAGAGCTGGGCTCATTCCTGAGATTAACCAGCTGTCAGGCTTCAGAACCAGGGCCTGCTTCCTCAAAGAACCAAAGCGCACTTCACGGGAACTAGGATGGACATCACTGTGCAGACAGCCTGGGGTAAGATCCGCTAATCCCAAAAGGACACAGGCTATTGCCACAGTCCTTAAGTGCCACCCAGAACTTGAAGGTAAGCTTCTATTGAAGACAGGACATAGTTTGGATATAGGATTTGGAGCAATGGAGCTGGAACTGACCTGGAAGCCACCTTCCCTGAAGGCTAGCTCTCATAGCTTTGGAGAGCACTTTGCAAGCTGCCGAGGGAAATCATCAATCAGTGGTCCAAACCCAGCTTCAAGGCCTAATAACCACAATGACTGGCACAGCAAACTCTGTTGGTGCAATAGTAGCACTTTTATCTTAGGGGTAATCAACAGTTACCTAATTGAACTTAAAGCCCACTCAATGGGAGGAAACTCATGGGTGGCACTGTAAACACAGCCAGTACACAGGATTGGAGAGGACATAGATCTTAGAGAAAACCCCAAGGCTGTCACATCCCTAGACAAATGTAATTTCTTACTATATGCTAAATATGGATCCTCATATTACAGACAAGTATCCCAGTCACCACTCAAAGAAGCTTCCTTTGCAACAGAGATTATTACAGAGTTCCACAACTGGTCACACCCTGAGACCGTCTGTGAATTGCCCAACCCTTAGTGGCACATCTACAATGGAATCTCTACACCTAAGGCCCATGGAACACAGTGGAACAAAGGGAAGAGAGAACACCAATACACCTTTCAACTCTCATCAACAAAGCTCCCTCATGCAACAGAGAGCCATGAACAGAAAAGGACACAAATGATCAAAGCATAGAGTCTGCAGAGTGTGGGTCCTTGGACAGGACTCCTATTTTAAAGTCCACTCTCCCAGGGCTCAGGGATCATTGCAGAAGAGGGGACAGAAAGATTCTAAGAGCCAAGGGAGGAGGTGTGTGAGTATATGGAAGCAGAGTCCTACGGGCTCCTGGGATGCTGCTCATATGAACCTACGGCAATGGTGTCAGCATGCACAAGACCCATGCAAACTCGAGCAGGCAAAATTCCAGAATAAAACTGGAAATAAGCTGCAGGGTCTGATCTTAACTGAAGAACTATTGGCAACTGATTACTGCTGGGTCAGGAAGGGCTGATCTTCTTAAGGAGAGGGACTCTAGATAGGCTGACTAGATCCCAGTGGATGATGTTACACTGAGGGATATCTGGGGACACTACCTTGACTTGGTAAGCCTTAACACAAATGACAGAATGCATAAAATCCAGTGGGGGTACCCTTGGAGGGTGACAGCTTGGAAAGGAGGTATAAATATGATTAAGTATTCTGTATGAAATACATACAAATTCAACTAAAAATTTATAGAAAACAAAACCAAAAAGGAACCACTCATCAGCCTCCATCAAAGACATCTCATCTTAACCACACCTTCCAGAACCGGTTGGGGGCTGTGGCAGCTGAGGCACAGACTGCCTCTAGCCAGGGCTGACTTGGAAGCCCGTGAGAAAGGCACATTCTGGTCTGGTCCCCCCCAACCCCCATGGCTGAGACTCTGGCTGAGTTCCTGACCCAGCGGAAGAATACCCCCACCCACTAACCCTGACAAATGATATCCTTTTCTCAAAAATCAAGCCATCCTCCCTCATCACCACCTTTCTGTCCTTTTCTTCCCAAATCCCTCCATACACAAGCACCCCTTATTCAACCTGCCCCTGACCTCCCTGTTTGGCAGGCCTCTGTCATGGCCATGCCTGATTTTAGATCATCTTTACCTTCCGCAGAAGATCTCAGAGTGCTTGAGAACTCAGAGTTTTCACTCTTTCCAATCTGCTCTCCTCAGCACAGGGCTAGGCAGCTGTCAAGTGCTCACACAGGCCTTCAACATCAAGATAGAATTTCTGAGTCTGGCCACGGGGTACGTGGTAGACACAATGGGAGGCAGATGACAGCAGTCCAGGGGACCTGAGGTCTGATTACAGGACTTGGGGAATCGGCCCACAGAGGTGGTGGCAGAAATAAAGAGGACCCAAGAAAGAACACATGGAAAGGTTCTTGGAGGAGGCAGCACTGGTTGGTGCAACTCTGGGCTGTCTAAAGAGAGCAAGGACTAGAGAGCCGGCTCGGCAAAGTGCTCTGCGCAAGTATAAGAACTGGACTTCAGACCCCCAGCACCCGGGTAAATGCTAAGTGGGTGTGGTAGCCTACTTACAACCCCAGCCTGAGAGAGGTGGAGACAAGGATCCTCAGAGTAAGCCTGCTAGCTAGCTTAGCCAAATACAGCAACTCTTGGTTCAAGTGAGAGAGTCTGCCTCAATACATAAGGTGGAGTGTCATGAAGACACTTGATATCAACCTCTGGCCTCCACACACATATACATGGGCACCCCCACACGTAATATCCACACACGTGAGCATGCATACACACATGTACATAAACATACACAACACACATGCACGCATTAGAAAAATAATAAAAGGGGGAAGTGGAAGACCTGCTGTCAAAGCCTCACCTTCCATGGGGACCAGTGGTTGCAGAGGGCTTTGACCCAGGGCGACTGATTGGAAACCATGGAAGGGCAAACATCTGGTCAGAGGCTAGATCTGTTGGAAAATCTCAAAACTTTGAAGACCTCACCGGCTCTGCTGCTCCCACATAGAAAAGGGAGATAATTTACTCAGATAATAAAACACACTAAAGTCATAAGAAAAAAAAAAAAAAAAAAAAAGGAGATAGAAAGGGGTCTCCCTTTCCCCCTGAGTCAAACCAGAAAGCC
>NW_008355789.1:8290403-8336215 GCF_000622305.1 Nannospalax galili
AAAAAAAAAAGGAGAATAATTCACTAAGAAAAAAAAACACCCTAAAGCCAAAAGAAAAAAAAAAAAAAAAGAAAAGGGAGATAGTAAGGGGTCTCCCTTTCCACCTGAGTCAAACCAGAAAGCCTTGGACAAAAGTAGCCCCAGAGACCTGCCAGCCCAGTCTCGTTGACCAGGGGAAACCCCAACCTCAGACTGGATATAAGGTTCTTCTTGCCTGGCCACTCAGGCCTGGGAATAGACAGGCCCAGCCCTCGCTAGTCACTGCCACCCAGCATCTGCCTTTGGTTAAAGGCAAAACTCCTCTCACTCATTCAGGACGTCAGCCATAAACAGAGCATCTGCATGGCGCATGCTGTCATTTAAAAATAACTCGGGCTTGGGAACCGCATTTTCCTGCCCTGCGAGTTCTTGGAATAGAAGGAGCATCTCGGGTGGATTTAGCCTTCTAGCACATCTTTCCTGCAACCCTCGGTGCACAGCCTCAGGGCCAGGGCCTGGCCCGAGGAGGCTGCCATGCTGGAGCAGTTCCCCGAGCCTCCACGAGGTAGCGCCAGGGCTGCCATCTGGGGGCGGGTGGGCCCGGGCCTCACGCTGCAGTCCTGGCTCGCCCACCCCTGGGCCCGGGAGCTGGCTGCGGGCGGTGGCTTGGCAGCCTGGAGCTGGGGGCGGATGGCGGGTGGTGTGGGGTTTCAGCCTCCCTGGAGGGCCCTCACGGCTATGTGCTGAGCAAACGTGGGCCTGATGTTGGCAACATGCGGAACCAATTTGGGGAGAATTCGGGAGCCAAACCAGCCACCTTTGGGCAGGAGGCTGGATTGCTGGCGCCCCTCGGGGCTCCGGGGCTCCTGTTTGGAAAACCAGAGGCCTTCTTTTGTGGGGGCCCAAGCTGAAAATAGGGAGCCTAGGGGTGCACTCACCTGCCCGGGGTAGGGAATTAAACTCGGCTCGACTAGAATGTTTCATAAAGCACCTACTATGTGCACAGCATTGGACTACACTGTCCTGGGTATTTTGGAATTGCTTCTCACAGCCCCAGATCTCTGGGAGGGCTATCCAGGCCACCATCCAAAGCCTCTGTCTTTAGGAGGTGCTTAGACATCTCTAGAATAAACCAGAAAAGTAATGTGGATTTGGTGTCCTACCCAAAGTAACCAGATTTTTCCTCTTACCCCAGGCAGAAGTTAGACAGAAGTTAGGCAGAAGTTAGGAGGCCTGCCAATGCATGAAACCTTCCTGAGTCAGGCCTGAGTGACCTGGACTAGAGACCTCCCAGCACAGCAGGAATCTCCTTGCCTAGGCAGGCATATCCCTAACACCACCTTCCACAAGCTGAACATAGAATAAAACAGCACATGCCTTTGAAACACAGAATTGTTAACTCCAGGTTTTCCACTGTCTGCCCCGGATGTGATTGAAGTCAGCCCCAGCTTAGGGAGGGGAAAGTTAAGACAGGGTCAGTCCCTGGGACATGCTAGGCTAGAACCAGAGGAAGGGTGGTAGGTGCCAGGTAGGACCTCCTCTCTGCCCTGTGAGCACCTGTCTGGCATCTTGCCCATCACACTCAGTTTTTACAGCCATGCAGTGGGTCCTAGCAGACCTCCACTGTCGGCATCCAGGGAGACTTGGAAACTGTAGAGCACTGTGCCCATAGAGAGCCCTGCAGTCACTGGTGGAGGCTGTGGTATGTGGTGATCACAGAGGGAGACTGAAGGACAGAAGGACACTTAGAAGTGTTCCCCGGAAGTTCTCCAGGGCTAAACAGGAAGAAGGAAGGGAAAGAAAGGGCAAGATGGTGACCTCCACATAAACCCTTAAAATGCTCTAAAACTTTCTTGAGTGGGAAAAGACTTAAGCACTGAAGGTCTCTCCTCCCCTCACTCTCTCCTCTCCCCCTCCTCCCTCCAGCTCCTCCAGTGTGGCTGTGGATGGCACTGATTATGGGGAGCTTGGAGCCAGTGCAGGATGGTCACTGGGTGCCCACAGGCACGAGTGGTCCACACCTGTGTGTTCCTGAAAGCTCTGAATGGACATGCGTCATGTGTGCCTGGAAGCAGTATGCAGCCCGTGGAGATGGCTCCAGGTGCTCACTGTACCACAGATGCTTTGCTTTGCTTGTAAGCTGATGTGTCTCTCCAGGTTATCCTTCTGGAAAAGGAACTCAGTGTGCCCTACCTGCCCTGTCACACCATCAGATAAAAACGACTTCAGGGAGAAAGGTTGGTTTTGACTCACAGTTCCAGGGTTCATCATGGTGGGGAGTCATAGCAGCAGAAGCTTGAGGGAGCCAGTCACATTATGTCCACGGTTAGGAAGTGGAGAGCCATGAACGCAGGCTCAGAACCCTTTCTCCATTTTGTACATCCAGGATCCCTCCTGGGGAGTGGTACCACCCACAGTGGGTGGGGCTTCCCACCTCAATTAACATAATCAAGAGAAATCTCTCACAGGCATGTCCAGCAGCCCATCTCCCAGGTGATCCTAGGTTCTGTCAAATTGATGGGAGAACAGCGACCATCACACCATGTGATTGCTGGGCACCCTAATTAAATGTCACCACTGAAGTACAACACTGCTCTTCTGTTTCCAAGAAGTTAATTCTCAACTTCGCCTATAACCCCGGCTATACAGGGGGCTTAGGCAAAAGGAACCCAAGTTTAAAGCCAGCCTGGGCAACTTAATCATGTTTCAAAAGAAAAAGTAAAAAAAAGAAAGGGGCTGGGGGCTGGGGAAGGCAGCTCAGCAGTAGAGCGCTGGTCGTCCATGCCGAGGCCTTTGATTCCATCCTCAGTTCCACCAAGATAAAAGATGTCAGTCCTCCTTTCCTAACACACCAGTGACAGCCCCAGACTGAGCCAATCTGGACTTCTGCTGCTGGGCACTGCAACCTCCTCCCTTACCTATTAATTTAATGCATCCTGTCTCCAACCAGCTGATGTGGCCAACGCTGGGGTTTAGATGCCCATTCATTTGCCCTTTCCTTAATTAAGTGTGGAGAAGACCATGGAAGGTCAAAAGAGTAAAGAAAGACACGATTCCTGGCCCCAAAGAATTCATGCAAAGTAAAGGAGACAGGAATCAAAGAGTTGCAAAAACAAATGTAAGGTAACAGCATGGCCTGGTGCTGTGGGCAAGGATCCAGTGCTAGGGGAACATCAGAGGGGTCAGGAAGGGAAGGAAGCCTGTCTGAGAGAGTGATGGCTGAACAGACAGGTGGTCAGGACAGACAAGAAGAGAGTCAAAGACCGGGGAAGGTCCTGCATGAAGACAGGTGTGCTGTCCCCGAGCACCCAAGGCAGGAGGGATGAGCTTGAAGCCAGCCGTAGAGGCTCTCCTATGGGCTGGGCCTTAGGTAAGTGGGGAACTACTGAGAGGGTTCAAAGCCCCACGGGCTTTGAGCTCGTATGTTCAGGTTGCTGATCAGGGTTGTTCCGCTCCTCCGCTTGGAGAGGGAGGGCATAAGATCTACACTCAGGATCTGAAGCCTTCCTTGTCTTGCTGCTGAGACACCAAACATTCTTCCAGAAAACAGCCAATGAATTTCTTGGGTTGACAACATGTAGTTATAATAGTTATTTCACATTCAAAATACCCACAAGGAGGAGAGTCTGGACCAGTTGTAAGGGAAACGGGCTTAGGTAAGGTATTCCAACTCCATTCCTTAGCATCACAGATCCTTTACCCAGGCCCTGCCAAGCCAGGGATAACACCCGCCAGAGCCACCAGGGAGGGCCCTGTATAAATGTCTAGTTCACTACGTTGTGAAATGAACGGCCTCCCTCAGCAATGTCCCTGGCCTGCACTCAGAATGCAGGGACCTGTCAATGTCCCAGCCAGTGGAGTCCTTCCTTAGAAGCAGGATTTCTTATCTCAATGGGCAAAGCTTGCAATTCATAGCTAACAGGAAACATCACATTTTCATATAGTTTTTCATTAAAAGCAAAAGTATAATCCTGGCATTGGGACAGGTAGGCAGGACAGGGCTGCTGATATCAGAATAGATACATAAAACTCCATGCTCCCAGGAGACCAGAGGATGTCACACTTTTCTGGTGCTGATGAGTGAGGAAGAGCCTGGCTCAGAACGTTCTCTTTTCTACATTTCCAAGTTGGAAAACTGGCCAGTCAACACGTTTTGAGGAAAGAGGCCTGATCTCTGAGAGGCATCAAGGCTGACTGCAGTAGGAACATCAGGGTTTGACAGACCTGGATTGGAGTTGAATTATGAGCTATGCGACCTTGAACAAGTCAAGTCCCGTCACCTCTTTTTCTCAGCTGTAAAAGAGGGTTAATAATTTGTCTTGTCAAGCAAATCATGGAAGTGATGACATTCCATAATGTGTAAAGTATGTAGACTGTGGAGCCTTAATATTCTCCCACAGGGACTCCGAACTCAAGGCCAGGCTGATAATGCAGGAGCCTTCCTTAGGGCACCAGCACCTGCCCCTTCCTCCATCCCCACCAGGCTGTCACTGTGCTCTGTAACAGGCACTCACCACCTGCTGTCAGAGAGGGCTCCTTGCAGAAGTCTAATCCACTGTGTGATGGAATGGGCACACTTCCTCAGCAACACGCCTGCATGGCTCTGTCCTGTCATTTGTGTCATGTCGGCTCAGCCATGATTTCCCTCCAAATGCTGTCATTTTGGCGGGGCGGGGGGAACTAATCTTGAACTTGCTATGTAGCTGAGGATGACTTTGAACTTCTGATCCTCCTGCATCTGTCTTCCCAGTGCTTGGGTTATAGCTATGTGCCACCATGCTCAGCTGTATGCAGTGGTTGGGCTCCAACCCAGGGCCTTGTGCAACCTAGGCAGACTGTTACCAATAAGTGCATCCTCAGCGCCCCCTCATCAGCTCAGTCCCTCAGTTTACCATCAGGTATGATACCAGCTGTAGGTTGTGCATAGATGCTATAGCAGTAACTTTTCTCATTGCTGTGACACACACACACACACACACTCTAAAAATAGAAGCAGCTGTTGAGAAATACATTTTGAGTTGTAGCTTTAGTGGACACAGTCCATCGTGGTGGGAAAGGCATGAGGCCTGGTGGTTGGAATGCCTATGTTGTGGTATGTGGTGACTGGAGCTTGTCACATAGTTCATTTGCATCTAGGGATATGAGGAAACAGAGCTGGCTCAGAAGCAGGGTGAGGCCTACCCCTCAATGGCCCTCCACTAGTGGTCTGTATCTGTCAACTAGGCTCTATGTCCCAAAGATTCCATAACCACCAAATCTGTGCTACCAGCTCAGGACCAAGTCCTCACATACAGACACCCAAAGCAGACATTCAGATCCAAATCCCGTAATAACAATGTACTTTACCCAGTTAAGAATATTCACCTCCAATGGCTATGGCACCAGCTGATTTCGATGCCTACTTGTGAGAAAATGCTGAGGAGGATGAGGCAGGAGGATGGCGAGTTTGAGGTCAACCTGGGCTATACACAGATACACACAACCCAAACAGACAACAAAACCCCCCACAGAAACCATATTTGCTTCTATCCCCAACTCACTGAAAGTTCACCAACACAAATGGGATTCAGCCGTGCTCAAGTCTTTTTACTCTCCACCCATTTAGAGAATCACATAGATTGTCTCATTTTTATTTTATATGTGGATTACATTTATTGTCTTAAAGATAGTAAACCAACCTCGAATTCCTAGAATAAGCACCATGTGGTCATACCTCATTTTCCTTTTGCTACATTGTAGAATTTGAGTTGTTAATGTCAAAGATTCTTACATTTGTGCCCACAAAAGATGATCTACAGATTTTTTCCTCCCTCCCTCCCACTCTCCCTCCCTCCTTCCCTTCCTTCCTTTTTTCCCTCCCTTTCCTCCTTTCTTCCTATTTTTTATGTCTCTTTCTGGTTTCAATATCAGGGTAATGCTGAAATCTTATAAAGAGCTAGTTAAATGTGACATTTTTTTTTTCATGTGAGAACTTACCAATGACACCTCCAGGTCTGAAATTTTCTTTGTGGGAAAGTTGTAACCACAAAACAACTAATTTTTGAAAACAGGAAATTATTCATATTTTGTGCTGTTTTGAGTTTACTTAGTAATTTTCAAAATTGTTCTCTGGTCTAAGACTTCACATTGACTGACCAAAGCTCAAAGAAATGTTTTGTAATATTCCCTCACTGCCCCGTCCCCTTCTGTCTTGTCAGTAGTGATTTTTGCATTATCTTCTTTTTGATTGTTCCCTTTCACTAGAGGTTTATCAATTTTATTGATCTTTTCAAGAAAGCTGCTTTTAGTTGCTTTGACTTTCCCCTATTGCCTGTCTGGCTTTTGCTTTATTGATTTCTACTTTTTATTATTTCCTCCTTCTACCTACTTTGAGTTAAAAGAGATTGCAAGGCCTTGGATCCACCCTCCTAGGATGACAACTGTGTTTGGGAATGGTAAGTCTGCTCCCTCCCAACCTCCTCCCCTATGTCTATCAGTTATTAATTTCTCCAGGACTGTTTTTAATACCAAGCCAGCCTGCTCTGTCATATATCAGCAGCAAGTCATAAAAGTCTACTGTACATGGCATTTTCAGCAAACGGCAGTGATTCGGCAGCCGCGCAGCAGTTGTGTCCTCTCATTCTGGGCAGGCAGTTTTACCCAGGCTCCTCCCTGCCCACCCCTCCCGCCCCCCACACCTGTTCCTAGTCTTCCAGCTGGAGTCCTCACAGCCCACAACACAGATAGAATGTGCATTGTCAGAGATGCATTTCACACTTGCACATTTCAAATATGGCATGCTCTTACAAGTATTCTTTGTTGCCCTGGTTCGCCCCCCCCCCCGCCACACACAAAGTTATTAGTACAATCAGTGGCCTGTAAGAACTGACATTTGTCTCCTTGCTCACTCAGGACTCTGTCCACCACCACCTCCCTCCATATATGAGCCCGTTGGCAGCTCCAGGCTACATCCTGCTTGATGTCCAGGGCCCTGGGCCTGCAGCTGCCTCTGGTTTCCTCTCTACCTCCAAAGGCTGTTTCATGCTCTCCTCATCAGCCCCAGGGCTGGCTCTGGTCTTGCCTCACATACTCACCTTCCCACACCTGCTCTCCAAAGGTGAGTCCCATTGGAGACTCCAGGCTCGAGAGGCCAGGCCATCCCCAGGGAGTAGAGGGCATTCCACATGTGGGCCTCTGCTTGTGCTGGTGGCTGAGAGGCCTTGACTGGAAAGATTCTTCCCCAAGGTCCTTCCTTGTGTGTTCTACAGAATTCCAACAAAGGACAGACTATAGAGCTTCCTGCCCACTGACCTGCAGGATCCTTGTCTAACCCTCACACCTCACTGAGAACCCTTAACGTGGGCACTTCCTGAGCTACGTGCCTCTATGGTGCCCCAGGTTTCACAGAGCCCATCAAAAAAAGAAGCATAATCCAAGAAAAATGTTTTAGGACCTTTGTAGTTCATGAATCCAAATAAATTCTCAGGGGACAAAAGCGCAGATTGTAAGGGCGATATTAGAAATACGAATGTTTTCTGGAAGAATTCATCCTGTTCTCGTCTCACCCCACTGGATGGCTCTGGGATCGACTAATGAAATCCAGCTCTCAAAGAGCTGCTGACCTGTGCACTGTCTCACTTGGGTTTCAATTCTGGTGGGGCTAAGATGTGAGGGCGGACTTCAGAGCAGGAGCAGCAGTCGGGTTCTGGATGGAGCTTGCCGGGCAAGGCTAGTCTGAGAGTTCTCAAGCATGCCTTTGTATTCGCCGCTTCCTTCAGTTCAAGCCGTCAGTGAGGTCTGTGATCGCCAATAAGGCAGTCGTTGGCCTCGTGCATGAAGTACACACCTAGAATCTTGGCACTTGGAAGCAAGAGGCAGAAGGATCAGAGAGTCAAAGTCATTCTAAGCTAAATGGTGAGTTCAAAACCAGCCTGGGCTACCTAAGATTCTGCCCACCCTACACACACACACACACACACACACACACACACACACACACACAAATTCAAAAAGTAAAGTTCAATAAAACAAAAAAAAATTGGTTCTGAGTATCCCTGTTGCATTAGCACCTGTGGCTAGAAGTCCTTCTTGACGCTCTGCCTGAATTGCCCCTGATCTCGTCACGTGGACATGGAGCAGCTGTCTTTGTGGCTCCTTGGAGGCTACAGGGTGGGGTGGAGCTGGTAGCCTCTTCCCTGGTCAGTTGCTAAGCTTGGCATTGGCTTTCTGAATCTTCCCATAGTTTGGAGAAGCAAGACTATACTGTTGAATCTGATGAACATCTGCATCATGCCAGACCATCTGCCAGGTACCAGAAGAGTTTGAACAAAGAGACAAGAGCTGTGCCCTTGAGGGCCCACAATCCAGGGCAGAAGGCAGATTATGGAAACCTACTATGACTCTCTGGTGTCTGGTGATCACTGGCAGATGAACAGGGGAGAGCTTTAAAGAACAGCTCATGTTCTAGAAGCTTCCCCTGGTGGTCCCAGTCAAGAACAGTTCCAAAAATAAGGAGCGTCATGTTTTTGCTCAAGAGTGAAGAGCGAGCTGTGACCCAATGGGCTAGAGAACTGTAAGTTACTATCTGTGCAGGATTGATTAACCCAGTACTCAACGAGGCTCAGTGCAGGTCAGTTGCACATCAAATTCATAAATAATTGAATACTAGCTCTAAGACTCAGGTGTGCAAAAGTTATAGCTCTGTTTGTCTAATTACATTTCTCTTTGGAGGGCCTTCCTCATTACTAGATGTTAGGAACTCGTTGAAGGGATTGTGGGTGACCCTGTTTGAGAGACTGGATCAGATCTTTCCAGAAAGTCGCTCTCTCTCTATTTTGCTTTATGAATCATTCAATTCTTGCCCCTTTAAGGGTTTTCTGCCATAAAAACCTCATTTACAGGAAAGGAAATTGGGCTTTCAGAATGTGAGCGAATGGTTCTCATTCATGAGTAAGTGTCAGAAACACCTGGAACACAGATTCCCAACACATCCTCAGAGACAGACTCACGATCTTGAACTTCTAACAACCCCCAACTGTCGATGCTGGTGGTTTGAAGCTGCCTTTTGACTGGCTCAGCTTCTCACTCAATCCATCCAACGTCACTATCAGTGAGTGGCAATCTGGAGTCTGAAATCTCTGATTCCAAGCTCAGAACTGTCTCTGCCCCACTACCTTGGTAGATAGGCTGAGAGGGAATTTTAACAGGATACTAAATGTGTTTGTTTTACTTACAGCGAGAAAACTAGCATTAAGGGTTCAGGGAAACTCATCAAATTCAAGTTGTTTAGAGAATAGAATGCAATCGTTTGCAGCTACCTGTTTGATTACTGTCCCTTTAAAATGTCAGTCTTATTCCCTTACTGGCTGTCTTTCACCTACAAAAGGCATCTGCCTCTGTGAACACAGTGCCTCATTATGTGGCCCCTTAATTACATGTATAAAGTGGAATGAAATTTCATATGTCCATATGGAGTAGTGTTAGGCGATATTTTTATAATGTTGCTTCCAGGCCGTTGTGTGAAAGTTAGAGCCTCGCTGCCACGTCATGTCTTGGAAATTCACACCTAATCCTGTATGGGTAATGCCAAAAGCAAAGAAACTTTCTACCCCCCACTCCTTCTCCAAACAGTCAACTGCTGCCATAGTGGATGTTAAATGGATGGAAAACTCTAGAAGATTCAGAACACAAAATTGAACTCATCCCAAGATGGTTGGAAGAGGGGGTGTCCTGGCTTGGCTAGGTGGGTACAACGTCTCTTCCTTCTCAGTCGCCCAGAATTTAGCTAAAAACCAGGGTTTGCTTTTCTCTGGGGATGGAGAAAGAGATAGGAGGATGTGAGTGGAGGAAGACCAGGAAGGAGGAAGGGGAAAGAACATACCCAGGGTACCCAAAGCCTAAACGAAGAGGTGTCCCCAAGGCTGTGGGTGGCACCAGGGTACTCAACAGGGAGGGTCCCTGGAGGCCAGGAATCTCCCATATGTGGGTGGCATCCTGGAGGATTTCAATCCACTTACGTGGTGGAATGTAAGCTTGTGAGAGCTTGGACTGTGTTTATTTCAGTCCAGTAAACATTTACAGATGCTGAGGAGGAGGCTGGCCCTGTGCTAAGTGCAGGGGACCTGGAGACGAAGTGAGCACTTTGCTATGTATAATGATGGCTCGGGGGACTGGGCCAGACACTAGTGTGCAGTAGGCAGAGGTGGTACCCAGCTCATGGAGCTTTTCAGCAACAGGGAAGTGAAGACATTTGCCATTTAGGAAAGGCCATTTTGGCCAGAGGTTAAGTGTGGTACTTGGAGGTATAGTCCAGGTAGTCATGTTACTACAAATTCAGGGATGAGCTCAACAGGGCAAGACTCACAGGGAAGTAGGGGAGTTGGGAAATACTGAGGAGGCTATGATGCCCCAAACCTCAGGTTCATATGGTGGGGTTTTGACATCAGTTCATTCATAGGCTAGTCGTTTAATCAACACTTCTAAAATAATTAAATCACTCATTGTCACACACACGACTCTCTAAGCCTTTCTGTCTCTTTCCAAGTTCATTGTTATAAGGATCTATTCCGACAGCACAGGTTAAAATGCCTGGCTCTGGGGCTGGAGTGATGGCTCAGCAATGAAGAGCGCCAACTGCTGCTCTTGCAGAGGACCTTGGTTCGATTCCCAGCACCCACATGACAGCTAATAACTGTTTGTAACTCCAGTTCTAGGGATCTGATGCCCCCTTGTGACCTCTTGGGCATTGCATGACATGTGTGTATCTGCCTACATGGAGGCAATATACTCATATGCATAAAAAAATAAAAATAATAAAGTATTTTTTAAATACCTCACTGTTTCTAGCTCACTATAAATAAAAGAAAAAGAGCTTGAAATTCTTCTAGAAATGTGCTAAGGAGTCAGAGGATAGCAAAAAGTGGCAGATGGGGCATGTTCACTCTGGTTTGGCTTTCCTGAAACATCACTCAAGATCAATAAAGGGCTGTTTTGGAAGCACAGACACCAGCAAGTTTGAAGACCTCGGCGCTAACATCTTAGACAGCAGGCTGTTAAAGGAAGCTGGTGTAGTCAGCAGGAAAGCTGAGGGGTACAGACGCACAGTGACTCAGGCCACACAACCTCTGAACGTCATTCTAAGGGCTCAGGAATTGCCACTGGTGCTCCCGGAAGTGGAGGGAAAGCGACGCCAACTCAGGAAGAAGATGCTGTGTCTGCTAAGAGATTGAAGCCGGGAGGATGGCTCAGTCCTCACAGTGCTGCTCTCACCTTGCAAACCTGAGGACCCAGGTTCTGACCTGAGAACCTGTGTGAAAAGACCTGGTACAGTGGCCAGAATTCGTTCTTTCAACACTGGGGAGGTGAAGAAGGAGCTTTCTGGCCAGCCAGCCTAGCTAAGTGGTGAGCCCCACGCCTGACTCAAAGAGGTGGGGAGTGTTCCTGAGGATGACACCCGAAGTGGCTCCCAAATTCAGCTGCTGCTGAGAACCACTGCCTTCATCTAAGGCTTCCACACAGGTGGAGTCAGGCTAGTTAAAGAGAGTGGAGAGACTTTCCAGTGTTTCTCAGAACTGCTTTTCCTCCTCTCATGTATTTTGGAGCACAGCCTGACGTTTTCCAGGCCTTGCCTGACCCAGACTTCCCTTGCCCATGAAGGAATCACAGTCTGAAGATTGAGATGGAAAGCAACTCACTTCACCCTCAGGAATACACCACAGCCAGGACCCGGTCCACGACCCACAACACAAGAGACATGCTATATTCACCACCTCAAGTCAGAGATGTGTTAGCTAGCTTGTGGTCACTGTGGCCAAAACATCTGTCAGAAACAACTTAAGGGAGGAAGGACTTATTTTGGCTCAAGCTCTTAGAGGTGTCCGTCCATCATGGGAGGGAAAACATGGCAGAACAGAGCAGGTCACATCATGGAGTTGCGGGCAGTGGGAGAAAAGAGATCACTGGCAGGTACTCACATGGCTCCGTCCCCCCATTTAGTCTGGATCCCCCAGCGTATGGGCGGCTGCCACGTACATTCAGGGTGGGTCTTCTTCCCTTCAGTTGGTCCTCTAAAAACACCATCGCAGTTATGGCCCCAGGAGTGCTCTTAGGCGATTATAATCCGGTCCAGCTGACAGTGAAGGTGGAGGAAGTGTATCAGACTTTTCCTGTAAAGGGTCCTGAACAGCTAGCTCAGGCTTTCTGCCCTGTACAGCCTCTATTCCATCCACTCAACTCTGCCACTGAAGTGCAAATGTAGTGTTGACAAGGCATTTAAGAGCGAGTAGAGTAGTGTTCTAAAAAGACTTTCTTTATAAACACTGGTGTTGGCGTACTTTTGACACCTGGACTAGAGTCTACAGACATGCCCGAGATGTTGTAGCTTTTAAGTTTTCCCCAGGGTGGGACCCATGTTTTCTGAAAGGGTGCCTCGTGAGGCAGAGGACATAGGCCCACTCTGAGCCGTGTCGATTGTAAGAAAGAAAAATGAAAAGCGAGGAAGAGGAGAGAGAGACTAAGCCCCTGGTGCTGGTGAAGCAGGCTCAGGCTCCAGAGGGTATCGGTTTTGTGTCAGGAACATCACAGTCTGTTTTGTAAATTTTAGTCTCAGTCCTAGTCGCAGAGTTTCCAGAATCATCCTTGTATTATTACAGAGACTCAGAAGCATGTGCCTCATACCAACGCTCTGCTGCAGCCCTAGAGAGATGGGCAGACCCTGACCTCAGTGCTTTGTTCATGAGAAGACAGGGGCATGGGAGACACAGCTCTGTGTGGCAATTGCCGTGAACCAGCAGTTGAAGACTAGCTGCAGTTCACTGCAGCCTAAACGGGTAGCGTTAGCCTCAGGCTGTGCATACTGACACAGGATCTCTGGGCTGTTGGTGGAGTTTCTACTCAGCTTGTTTTTCACCAAGCCCTGTCTATACAGGATATCAGTGATACACCCTGCCCAGCCTCTTCCTCTGGGCCACTGGTATTCCTTGGGGAACCAATGTTCATCTATCTAATCTATGTGATGGTGAAGGGCCATTCTGGTGTTTTCCTGGGCCACGGTGATTGGGCACCACCCTGGTCATGTGATGCTAGCCAGGTCAAGGAGACTCAATTCTGGAACATGTGTAGTATTCATTCCAGAAAGAGAAGTCCCTCTTGCTGTTGAACCCAAAGCTGAGCTAATACAGGTCTGTAAGTGCAGAGGTTTGCCTTATGAGAAAAGAGTCCTCGGACCACACTGACCACAGCAGAGATGAGAGATGGAGATTGAGTCTGGAGGCTACCTTTAGGACCTCTGTGTCCAGACAGGCCCAACGCCACATCCTCCTTGTGTTGTGTTGTGTTTTGTTTTGTTTTGTTTTGGTTGGTTGCAGTTATGTAAGCCACAAATTCCATTTTGCTATGTAAACCCTTTAAATTTGGGTCCAGTTATTTATAGCCAATAAAACCTAAATCATGTGATTTTGACCTCAGTGGTGTTTGCTTTGTTTGTGTCCAAGATCCCAAGTGTCTTTAACTCTCTGACGGAACCACGTCACAGATGACCAGTCAGAAAACTGGTTGTAAAAATTACCTGTCTGATTGACTAGACCTCAGTAGTGCAGTAATCAATCTATCTATCTATCATCAATCAGTCTTCAGCCCTGTCTGCAAGTCCTCTAGTCTGTGTCTGTCAGTGTTAAGGCTCTGAATGACATTAGGGTTCTATTTAATTTCCTCCTACCACCATATTAAAAATTGTGAAGTTAATTTCAGTTCCTGGTTTAGATAGGCCACTTTACCTCTTCTGGTCATCACTTCCCCAGATTTTCTTGTTTAAATTAACTGGACTTTCGCCACCCCTTGCAGTCGAGTTGCAAAAATAGAGAGTCCCAGATATCACACTCGGTTTGGCAGGCATTTGAAATTCAACAGCCTGAAAACCGATCCAGTTTCTCTGACTGTATTTATAGCCTCGGTCTTTAACCCCCGTGGTGTGTCTTATCTGACACGGTTTAAGGTCCAGAGACACTTGTATTTTCCACAGTGCTGTCCAGGGCAGGCCTGGCTGATATACCCCAGCACATGTACAACCTGTCTTTCTGGCACCTGTGTATGTCTGGTTACCTCTGCGAGTGGAGACTCCAGGGTGCCAGGACCTGGACATGAGGAGATGGGGTTGCCGGTGAACTTTCTTCTTGTGGACCAATGCCAGATATTTAGCTGGTGTTGTTATTTTCAACATTCACAAACAAGGTGTCATTCCCAAGTGAATTAACTCCTTTAAAGTGGGCAATAAAAGTGTGAGGTTTTATAAAGGTATTTCTCCAAATATAGACTACAAATGCCTTTGCAATTAAACATATTCTAACTCCTGTGTGCGCCAGGACAGTAAGATGGCATGTTATGGAGGAACAGCTGGCTTATCCCTGGCTCGGGATCTTGACTGTTCTTCTGTGGTCATAAGATTCTTTGAATTTTTTCTTTGCCTTAATTTTCCCACCTGTCTGTGTGATCCGTTAATACTATCGACACTTGTTTACTTTCCAAAAGGATATCTCTACCCTTCACTGGGCAATTCATAGAAGGGGTCCAACCAAACTCAGTTACTCTATTCACATAATACTTACAAAGGGACTGCTGAGAGGTCACAAAGAATGGAATATTACTCTAAATAGAACTCTAAATAGGATTCAAAGGAAAGACCTTGCTTCATTATACCGTGGGTGTATATGAATTATCTACTAGCTGATTGGACTTGATCCGAGATCAGAAACTCAGCAGATTTTGTTAAAGATGATACTGTTTGACTCAACCCAACCTTTTAAAGTTTTGTTGACAATATAGATCGTGTTAAAGATTGTTAGAACATGACACTATTATTTTCTGAGCCATAAAAATTGCTTAATTATTTTTATATGCAGCCTATGGCTTCTGTGCTGATCATCTCCATCCTAAGGCTTCCTTCATTGTTCTGATGACAGTACAGCTGACAGAAACATCGTTTACTGTTTTACTGATAAGTGACATTATCTTCTTTGATGGACTTGTATAGAAAAGAATATTAGTCAAATGCTACTGCAGAGAACCCATCACCCTATCTAGTGCGTACCCATACACACACTGGAATCAACTGGTTTGAGCATCTCTCATACTATCTGGAATGCTGAGGGAGCAAAACGCCTTCCAGCGAGGCTGTGCCTTCATGTCTGCTCTCTTTCGAGACTGCCTGTGCTCCCGGCATTGTGCTCCCAGCTGGCCTCTTCTAAGAACTTAGATCCTGGTACCCACACCCTGGCATTGGCAGGGATGGACCAAGGCTTAGGTGTCATCTTCTTAAGACATTCATATTAATCCATTCAAGTGTCTGTGTCAACACTGTCCCTACACACGACCCCGAGGAGATGGGTGGTAGTTGGCAATGGGGTATAAGGGTTGAGTAAACAGACACCGTGGGCACCTTGCCAAGCGGTCCCAGCAACATATCCAGACCTTTCCATGGCTCAGCACCTTGTTGCTCCCCCAACAGAGGCAGACTTGGATCCTTTCCCCTCAAATTGGGCATGAATCCTGACTTCCAGGCTGGGTCATTAAAGAAGACACAACTGGGGTTGGGGATTTAGCTCAGTGGTAGACTGCTTGCCTAGCAAGCGCAAGGCCCTAGGTTCAGACCTCAGCTCCGAAAAAGAAAAAAAAAAAAAAGAAAAAGAAGACACAACTTGGCCGACCCTTTTCCCTCCTGTGCTGGCTGTCTCAGCACCCAACCACTATGCTGTAAAGTAAACATGATGGCAGGAAGGTGGTGTAACCAACAGCCACATCCTGCCCCTGAGCTCCCAATAAATAGCTTCAAATGCTGAGGTCCTAGACATTGTAGAGCAAAGAAAAACCCTTGCATTATTTTGTTTGACCTGTGAACCCACAGAGTTTGCACCCCAGATTATAAGCAGGTATTTGTGACATTAAGTCTTGGGGAAATTGTCTGTGCCCCACAGTACCTGGATCATAGAACTCATGGGGAGAGAAATCCAGTTACCACTACGTAGTGAGGACCAATGCTCAAAGAGGACTTGATCTGATGATGTACACACACTCTGGTGCTGTTGTAACCATGCAAGGGACAAAATAAGTTCTCAGGTTGTGGGAACTCTTACGTAATCAGTGTAGGACAGGTACATCTAGGGTGCATGAGCAGACAGACAGATAGGCATACAGGAGGTGGAGTGTCACATTGGGGAGGATGTCTGTAATGGTTGGTCTTGTCAACTTGACCGAATTTAGAGTCATCAAAAAAATACAGTTCCAGATGTCCAGGGACCCTGGAAAGAAGCTTGACTTCTCTGGGTTTCAGCACCATCCTCAGAAAAATTTGGATAACAATAGCCACAATGTGATAGAATCGAACCACACAGATCCTTTCAAAGTGTCCAAGGGAGCCCAGAGGGAGAGCTTGAAAGGGGCCAGAGCAGTCTCCGGAATTGCTGATAAAAGCAAGTGGGAGTTTCCCAGAGAAGGCATAAAAGTACAGGAGGTGGAGATAAAGGTTCAGATAAAGGAAAGGTGCCTGTTCTGCTGGAGAACAGGCCGGATGGCTTGAGAGAGTTTGCAGGGAGTTGCAGGTATAGACCAAGACAAGACCAGGCTGTGGCTGTGAGGAGGACAGAAGAGAGGCTGACCTGGTCATCAGTGGAAAGCCCAGCCCAGGGCTTCAGGAGAGCATGGGAAAGCAGACCTGGGCTTTATGAAGAGCAATGGTAGTAGACAGCCAGCTAGGAGGGGCTGGGAGACTGGGTCATTGTGTCTGGGACCAGTATCTGAGCTAGGGCCTCAGGCATGCTGTCCTTTACTTGGTCACCAGTAACAACTCCCTCTGGCTCAGAAGCTCTCTGGGCAGAGGCAGCAGGTCAGGTTCTGGTCATGTTCTGACCCGCTACTATGGGCCCTTACACCTGCCCTCTCACTCTGGCCCTCCCAACTCCAGCCCTCACTTTGCTAAGTAGAGGCTAAGATCCCATTGGACAAAAGGAAAAACTGGTACAGAAGATTGACTCAGCTGGAAAAGCCACCTCTCGTGACTTCAGGAGAGACTCCTAGAATGCCAGACTCACCTAAGCTTGTCAAACCTATGAGGAATTCAAGGCCAGACCTGGCTACATAGTGAGTCCCAGGCCACTCAGGGCTACATGACACCCTCTGTAAAAAGAAAAATATAAAAACAAAGAACAGCAAGAACAAGAGCCTATGAGCAGGAGGGAGTGTCCTGTAACCCTAGGTTTTCAGAGTCGAAATCAGCTCGTGTTAGTTTGTCCAGGATAAAGTTCCACAAATGCTTGATTTTTCTCTAAAGACAACTTTCTTATAGGAAATACCAAAAGAAGAATCCACTGGGCTGCAGCTTCTCTCTCTCTCTCTCTCTCTCTCTCTCTCTCTCTCTCTCTCTCCTGGCCTAGCTCTGGTTTGGCGAATCTACTTTAAGGAGGCTATGCTTACTTCAGCCCCATGAATTAGCATTGGAAACACCTTACAGCCAATGTTTCTCCTGCTGGGTGTCTCTCATTTCTGGAGGAGATGGGAGTTTCCTTTATGAGGCAGAAGTCACTGATGCTCAGTGCACTGTTAAGCTTGGAGAGGTCCATCAGAGGCGGCTGGCTCTGGAGGCCTTCACACAACCCAGCTCATTCACTGTCAAGAAGAAATCAGGTGACAGGCAGTGACCCTTCCGCGTCTTCTCCCAAACTCTCTGCCTTGGTTCCTGCCTCCTATCAAAATCCACAGGCATTTCTTGCTGCAGCAGCATGTGGGCCTCCATGAGAAGCAGGCATGCCTGGGAAGCTGAATCCTGCCTCCCTCCACCTGCAGTGGGTTCGGGCAGATACTGTGTGGGAGCTCTGATGGCAGGTGGCTGAGACCCAGGTCCTGCTTTGCTCCACTGGAGGCTGTTTGGGGACACAAACTAGGCCAAACACAGAGATCATAAAACAAAATTTATCTTTAATTGGTAAGTGTCAACAGCAGTACAAAAGATGGAGTGATGACAGCTAGTTTAGGGTGGAGAGGACAGTCTTGAGGTAAATGAGCATAAACAGGCAGTTCTTACAGACGCTCCCCCGCGGGCCTGAGCCCCACCATGGCACATACATTGTTGCCCGAGGATGGCATGTCTAACATATCAGGAAAGCACCTTGTGCAAAAACGGAAAAAAAGTAGCTAAGGTGCCAACATACTCCGGGATAGAGACTGCGCATCTTCGACTTGTCCCTTAATCGTGAGGCAGAGCAGGGGAAGACTTGGAGAAGAACCACTGGAGGGTGTTTGATGCTGAGTTTATCTCACGGCAACACTGTACAACAAGATCCCAGAGGTCTGTGTATGCCACAAAGCTAAGGGCATCCACTCCTTTCAACGGGAAGAGATTCTTTTGTTTTTTCCATTTCTTTAAATCCTTAGCGAACTCTTTTTTTTTTTTTTTTTTCATTATCAAGAGGAGAGTGTGCGCAAGCTGTGATGGCGAACCTTCAGGTCATTTAAAAACTTTACACTGGACTGTACAAGTTTTTGATAAACTATTTACATTTTCAGACTTTCAAACATATTCAAAGCAGCAATAGACACTAGTTTCATGTTTTGTTTTGTTTTTTCCTAATTGCCCAAATAGTTACCAGCTGTGGGCTAAATGGATACCTGTGGTATACATAGTCATTCTACAAAGAAAATCTGCACTTAAAATTTGCTTGAGGGTGCACTCGAAGTCCCTGGGGTCTCAAGGGCTACACCCAGCGTTGCTATGGGAACCAATGCACAGTACCTTGACAACAGAGTTGCAGTTGTCCCAACAGCCCTACACACTTTACACTTTGCAACAGCAGCCAGCATTTTCTGTCAGTCCAGCATGTCAGTGAATTGTGCTAATTAAATTAACATAGAATACAACCTCACAATATACATCACAAACAAATCACAATGTCGGAAAAGAAGAGTTACAGTCAGATAAGTTATGTAGTAACAGCTTAGAAGCTTGTCTAACGTAATAAAACACTTTACACGGCAAATACAATAATGGTGAACACAAGTGTAAGCATTCTAACTCGCTACAAGCTGGAGAAGGGAACACTGAAGACCGCACTTTAAAAAAATGTTAAAAAAAAAGACCAAACGCATGTATGACAAAAGCAGACGAACAGAGGACGCACACCAGCAGACCTGCACTGTGCCGCACACAAGACAGTTAAATATTTGCACATTCCCCATAATCCCAGAGCACCAGCACTGGGGCTCTGCTTTATGCCTGCGGCTCTCCAGGAATAAGAAATCACTGAGCAAGCACCATCACCCACCTGTCCTGCTGCCATTAGAAGGGAATCTGCAGGAAGCCTCCCCTTTCGGTCCCTCCCCGACCCACTCCTCCTCTGCCAAGGTACCAGCGTTCTCAGTACCTGTTCACGAACTTTTGGAAAGCATTCTGTCCCCAAAGGAAAAGATGGGGTGGATAGGGACAAAAAAGATTTTCAATCTTTTTTTTTTTTTTCAATGTGCAGAGCCTGCTGAGCAGCACATGGCATCAACAACAGGGTGATTTACAGGAAAAGGGCTGTTGATGGAGAAGCCATGCTGGCGGCTGATGCCACGAGAAGCGACCCAAGTGCTTTTATCAAAGGACAAGTGAGGTCACATACAGTCAGTCAGTACACGGGGAGAGGTGAGCTGAGGGCCAGCCCAGTCCTTGCATGAGCACAGACATGGGACAAGGCTGCAGCAAACACTGCTGTCACTTTGTCATCGGGGATGGCCAGGCTACCGTGGCAATCCTTTCCTCTAGCTACAGCTCTTTGAAGTTGTTGGCACTTGGTATAGGACTCCTCCTGTGGTTCAAAACTACAAAGCAATTGTCTTTCCCTAAGGAATTGGGAAAGTCAATTTCTTGAAAAGAGAGTAACGGAAGGTAGCAGCCTCCTCGGTGGCATCCAAGAGACCGGGCCACCTTTCTACTGAGGGGAGGTGGGTGCCCCTGGCAACCACAGGGCTCCTGGCCATGTAGCCTGGTTACACTGAGGCTTGACTTCGGCTCTTCAAGGATCATGCCCTCTTAAAGCACTCCAGGCTCCCAAGGGGCTAATGTCCAGAAGAACTAGCTTTTGACAAGCTCAACAGCACTGTGCGCCGACACCTGAATTTAGAACTTGGCCTGGAAGTCGGTGTCAGGACCCTGGCAAACCAAATCAGGCCTGAGGACATGCTGGCAGGTATCAAATAGCAAATGAGGCAAACCTGAAAGGTTGAGTGGGGTGCTTGGGAAAACAACAAAGCTTCCTTGCAAAGGACATGGCCTGGAATTTGCCAGTGGAGAAGATAAACTGCCAAGCAGCCACTCACATACATGAATGAGGCTTCTCTTCTGCTGTCCCTTTTCTCCTTCTTCCCTTCTCTTCCTTCCTGTTCCATAGAGCCCATTTTTTAAGGAGAGGATTGTCTACCAATGTCCCTCTTCCCACTGACAAAGAAAAGCCTGCTTCTGTGACTTCTTTAATGGAGATAAACTTGGGCTTTGCCTCACAGATACTGTGAAACAGAACAGTGCATAAAGGGGACTCCCATGCTCCCCTGGCTGGCGGGTGGGGCTTTTACTAGGAGCTGATGGTGCAGGCTGATCTTTATGTCTGAAATACAAATCCTATTTCCTGCAGTTACATAGTCATAGAACTCTCTGGGAAGATGGATCTGGATTCACAAAGCAAATGGACTCTTTCCGAGCTCTACTGGAAACTCAGTATGTTCAACTCCTTGACTTTCTATAAGAAAAAAGGAAAAAGTCTGAGTCAGTGGATACTGGGTTCTGAACTGCGTGAGAACTGGGTCCGGGGGTTCTGCTGTCTCGGCTGAGGATGGCCACACCCCTCGCTGGAGCTGATAACTCACTGTCCACACTAAAACTGACTTGTAATCTTTCAGTGTGGATAGAGAAGAGGAAGGAAATACAGAACTTATATCTCACTAGGAATCCATGAACCAAAAATAAATTCTATTTCTATGTTATATTTACACAATTAGAAAACTCTAAAAATGAGATGGTAGAGTCATAAAAACTTTGTTTAAGCCCCACTGATGTAGAACGAAGCAAGCTCTGTGATTGTCATTCTCGATTTCCATGGATATTTAGAGCCAAATGTGGCTAATAAATAGAATAAACTGTGTATGCACAGAATTTGGATTTGAATACAGCATCACTGTCTGAGCTGATGAAAGAGGCGTTTACAACCAGATCATTCCCAAACAGTCTTTCGTATTTAAGAATGTGGCTAGAAGTTACTGCACCCCAGTGCTGAGGGAGAGCTGGAGCTCAAACAAAGTGTTCATACACACATGTATTTTGCATAAATAAATGAAATAACAAGACATAAAAATGACTCAGATCCGGCAACTGTGAGGCAAGCCCACACGAGTCGAAACAGATGACTTTTGTTCATGTAGTTTTTGTACAACAGTTTCACATTAGTTAGAAGTGATAAAAAATACCATTTATATCCAGTGCTTATAACACTTACGAAACAACATCTGTGAGTGTGTGTGTTTTTGTTTTTTTTCTTTTTTCTTACTACAAGCAAAATCAAGTTTCAGTCCTAAAGAACAGTCCTTTGTTCTCCACCAGCCCAGAATATTATTTTGGCATGGTCATAAAAACAAACAAAATTAACTACTATGCTAAATGTTTGCCTTTGTGCAAAATTAATTACATACAATACAATGCTAACCATACAACACTACCTATGCAGTGAAAGAAAGAAAGAAAGAAAGAAAGAAAGAAAGAAAGAAAGAAAGAAAGAAAGAAAGAAAGAAAGAAAGAAAGAGAAAGAAAGAAAGACAGAAAGAAAAAGAAAGAAAGAAAGAAAGAGAGAAGGAAGGAAGGGAGGGAGGGAGGGAGGGAAGGAGGGAGGGAGGAAAGGAGGAAGCCATGAGAGCAGACGCCAAGCCAAAGAGAAGGGAAAACAGCCATGGAGGGACTGAGGAGACAGAATCCAAGAAAACAGTAAGACATAATAAATACTCCTTTTGTTTTTGAAGTGACCTCCTCCTCATTTGAAATCAATGTACAAAAGCAAAGTTCCAATCCTCAATCAATATTAAGAACAAACATTCCTATCGGTACCTTAAAGAGCTTATGGAGAGCACTCACAGCTAATGACAGAGCTGGTCATCTCTTGGCTAGACCTATTTATTGCTATTAGGTATGGTCCAGAGCACTCTTTAAATAAATAGGAAAGTATACTACTTTCTTCCAAGTGACAAAGTGGCTCAAGAGATTTGATGGAGCGGCTTCTTGTCCTGGTGATCAGATTCTGGGCTGTCCTGTTCACTGACTCCCTCCTACTGAGGCTCTGGATGAGGTGCCCCCAAAGGCAACCAGGCCTGGGTTCTGGAAGGTCAAAATCATGGCACAGAAGAACGGCCTGCAGCTAGGAGTTGGGAGAGGGGGCCTCCCTCCCAGCATGTCTCCAGAACATGCCTCGAGAGGCAGGAGTAGGTCACCTCATTTATAAGCAATCACTGCAGAAAGAGGTCCACCAGAGTAGCTGGTGGGCTGCCGGGAAGCCGTCTGTCCCCCAGAGCTAACAGCATTTCACTGCGTCTCTTTCCCTGTGGTTACCTTTCCTTCTCTGGATGCGTCCTGACTATTTGCCCCTATCTTTCTTCACTTTGAAGATGTCATGTGGCTTCTCTTGGCCTGGAGAGTCTGCAAAGATCTCTACGGATGTGCCAGCCAGAACAAGGTAGCTCAGTAAAGGTGACAGCTCATGCCTGCTCCACCATATACCCCTGTGTGGTCCGTGGTCCTTGGGCTTCGGATTATCTGTGAGATACTCTCGACTGGCAGTGACCCTTGCTGACCCTTGCTGCTGAATGGAACTACTGCTTGCTGCAAACTGAATTAGGAGGAAAGTCTGTTCAAAGACCTGAGGTTGTAGCGACCCTCAGGAGAGTATGTGTTTACATGTAGGACACCTCGACCCAGATGCACAGCCCTGCAGCCGGATATACACTCATCTTTAGAAACAATATATGCATTCACGTTTCAGAAATGCTTCTGGGGACTCTGGGGACATAAAATCACTATGTACATCTTTTATATCCAGCAGGAGAAAGAGGTGAAAGAGCTGAGTTCTTCAGGGAAAGAGGGCAAAAACCAAAACTTATTAAATTAATGCCACCAATAATTTTTTAAATAAATAGTAAGTGGACCCTTGACATTCTGGAATGAATAAATTATTTAAGAGAACAATGTTAAGATTGAATGTCAGGGTTAAAGGCGAGGGGAGAATGGATGTAGTGAGAGGTGGTCTCAGGCAGAGGGGACCACCGTGTCCGTGTCTGGTGTGGTGATCGCTCTGGTGTGTGTGTCATCCCACAGCACACACTGATGGCACATCAAGAGGCAAACACAACTGGGTACATGCACTGTGGCAACCTCGCTTACTCTTTACAATATCTTGTCTCCAGATTCCTGAGTACTTCACCATTTTCTGGAAAAAAAAAAAGTGTGGTTTTGCTATTTTATTTTAAGATGTCAAAGATTGTCTAAGACTTTGCAGTGTCTCCTTTAAGACTTTCAAAATATTTAAGATTCAAAAGTTATGAAAAAAGTTTGGCACATTCAAAGTTGAACATGGAAAAAAAATGGAATTCCGAGGCCTTTTGAATATGTTCTCTAAGCAGCCGCACATGCCGTGGACTTGTCCTGTTTCACAACACGAAATCCTCAGTTGTTTCTAAAGTAATTCAGAATAAAAACACATTCACAACCTGTAGGCCGGCACAGCATACCTGAGTGAGAATGTTTAACCCCGTCTAAAACAGTAACTTAAACCTTTATCAACATCCAAAAGGGGGGAAAAGTAAGACAAAAATATAAGACTTAGAAGACAGCTATGGGTTGAGATAAGTTTTCAAGTCCTGGTGTCTCATATTTAATATGTCTTCACCTAAATTAAAAAAACAACAACAACAATAACAATAACGACAAAAAACTCAAGTTCATGAAAAATCAGGGCAAACGTAATCTGTCTCACACATCACGAAACAATGAAGACCATTCTGCTGATGGAACTGTGGAGCCACAAATGCATGCGGGCTCTTTAAGAACTTTTGTTGTTGTTGTTGTTGGGGGAAGGGGAGAAGTGTCAGAGTGTCTTGACTCAGCAACAAGAACTCCTCAGTTGGCACTGACGGGCTCCGGGGCCTCGTTCTCGCTGCTATAGTCTGACTTGGGGTCATCTTCGTAGTCGTCATACGCTTCCATCTCGTCCTCTCCATTCATCACTTCGTTTCCAGCCAGGCTCCCGCCATCCATCTTCATACCATAAGTGCTCTGGATGACCGGGAGGCTGGGCTCTGGGCTGGCAGAGGTGCTAGAGCAGTCAGATGTCATCTGAGGTGACGGTGTGGTTGTTGCCATAGTAATAGCACCAGGATACACAACACCTGTTCCTGCGGTGATGGGAATCTGAGGCTGTTGCCTGTATAGATTCAAAAACAAAATAAAATAGAGAGGCAATCTCACTGCAGGTTCTCCTAGGACTTTACAACCCACGTTTCCAAAGGGAGGGAGGGACCCTTTAACACTCTCAATGACAAGAAGTGACAAAGACAGTCCTTGGGGGGGATCCTTGTACTCTCTCTGATGCTGTGATTGGTGGATCAATAATACAACAGCAATTTGCTGATGGTTCTACAACATAAAAGCAGAATTCTTTCAAGTAGGCAAATGTTGCAAAGCTTGGATGGCTCTCGGCACCAGGCACCACAGCTACAGTTAATGCTACAGTAGTTCTTGAGAGATCAGTGTTCAGAGCGCTCTGAGGGGCACGGGCCTCCTGTGATAACCCATCTCCACCTCGGTTTGGAAATAATAGATGAAAAAGCAAGATGGGGATGGACCTAGAACGTCCCAGTGAGTCAGATGAGGCAAGGGATTCATTTCATGTCTATGCTAATGTGTATTCGTTTCTGCTGCTGGACTTGCTGGGTTAGGATCCTTCTAGAGCAATCATCTTAGATGCATTACGCCTCAGACCTGGGGTTGGAGCTGGGGCTGGAGGACTTAGGAGTAAAGCACAGTGAGCTTTGCACCCTAAGGGAATAACAGACACTAGGCATGCTGTCCCTGCTAGATCCCAGCAGGTGGCAAGGGCAGGCCACACCAGATCATTCCTTCATACTGTGTCCCCACTTCAAGTGAACTAGAAGAGTCTTGTGAAGGTCAGGCTCTGCCCTGCAGAGAGTCAGCCAGTCTCCCTGCAGGGAATTAAAGCTGTACCCACTCAGTCTGTGTCTCAAATGATGCTTTCAAGGATGTAGTGTTCACCAAGTGGGCCTCAGTGTTTAAGAACAGTAGGTTACGGTCACTTCAAAGTGTCAGCGTACTTATTTTTTCTAATCCTTGCTTTCTGTCTTGTAAAAGTTGGAGTCGGGAGCTCTGGATGGTCTTCCTACCATATTGTAACCAAGGCTTCTGGTCAGTCATCATTTGAGTGATTCTTATAGACCGGCCAGGCTTTTGAGACTTTCTATCCACCTCACTCTCAGGAAAGACCTGGATGTAGGAAACAGATTTGTCATGCCTGTGACACTTCCAGAGGGGTGTTAGTTCTTCACAGAAGCCACTGGCCTCCAGCCTGGGAGAAGAAAAAGGGGAGATGCCCAGAGCTCCGTGCAGATGTATGCGCATCCTGCTCTTAAGGCCCGTCAGCCACTAAGAGGCATCACCCTGATTCTTTTAACCATTCACTAACATAATGTCTGAAACATACACGTGTAATTATAACATACATACATACAACACGCATATAACTTCATTCAACTAACACGACCACCCCATGAGCTCTTACTCCCATTCTTCAAATGAAGAAAGCTGTGCTTCTGGCCGTGTTCAACGCCAGTACGGCCAGAACTTGCGCCTACGCCGTCACCTGGCTCTCATGCCCTCACTTTCCTTCACAGGTGTTAACAGACACTCACTGAGCTTGTAACTTCCACAGACTTTCTTACAATATGGATCTGGAAAGTGACCTCCAAAGACTCATGTGCTGAACTCAGGCTTGGTCTCGACACTTGAGGGTCTGTGGCTGGTAGAAGGAGGCAGGTCGTGTCACTAGGCTGTACCCATATTAGGACCCTGGGCCCTTAATGGGCTCTGTCAGGTGACCAGATTTGCTTCAGTGTGTGCTGAAACATGGTATTCAGCCTCACTGGGGCCCAGGAGAAATGGAGCCTGGTGCTCACGGGCTGGACCTTCCAGGACTCAGCCACATCAACCCCTCCTCCTCCGAACTGATGCTCTCAGGTATTCTCACAGGACAGAAGGCGGGCTCCACAGCATTTCACTGACCTGGCATTGCTATTGGACCTGATAGGAATTCAGTGTCTATGATTCCTATGCTGGTCTCCTGAAGGAAACAGGTGATAGGCGCTTAGCCTATGTGTAGACAGGCCTTATAACTACTGCTTTCCCTGTCATCGACTCAAATTCTAAATACAACGTGCTTCTTGCTTCCTAAGTTTTGGCTAAATTAACACAAATTAAATTTCATGCTAGCCTGCCCAAGACAGTAAGTGAAAACTACATTAAATTTGTAACTGAGTTTTGATAATCACAGTAGAAACAGTTTTGCCTTAATCACATTACAAGTGTAGAGAGAAAACCTTTACTGCAATTTTCACCCATTTTACAGATTTAATGGTCTAAACTGCAGCCTACTGTGAACTGTTAAAGGTACAGTGCTTTTCTATAAAAGATACTTGTTTCTCATAAAGAATAGGTGGTCACTTTTTAAATATTTCAATCAAAATGCTTCTGTGCAATTTTATCTTTATGTCTGCTAAATAAATGTAAATTGAGCTCCTGCCCTCTGTGGGGACTACACTTATTTGATGTCACATCATTTTGTTTAATCCTCATAATAACCCTTTGACACTGTTTCCCCTCTTTTACAATGTTAAGTTGCTTGTACAAGGTCACTCGAGTGCCACAGGCAGGATGTAAAACCTTCCTGGTATCACAAATTCTATGGTAGGTTTTGGATGATAAAGGCAAGGTCAGCCATCATGAAAAATATGGATTAAAAAAAAAGAAAGTTGAATTAGAACCAAAAATTTTTAAGCTGGACTCAACATATTTAACAGTATCTGGATATTAAGTTGACAGTGAAATATTTAAAAACAGACAAGCATATAATGCATCTATACAACTTTCTGGACTGAGACCATAGTACTCAAAGTCAGCACCCCAGGGTGGGGACAGCAAATGCTGAAGTCTGAAGGGACAAAGGTAACAAATCAGGGGCTACTCCCCACCTCGAGGAAACGAAAGGCCCCATCTGCAAAGGGCCCCACACTCGTACAAGTGTTTTGGGGTACATGTTAATGCTGAAGTGAGAATTTATTCTGTTTAAGAGATGTTTTTTGCCTGGGGAAGGCCTTCTAGGAAGAAGATTGTGTGATACAGTGCAGAGCTCAAGGCTGGCAGTCAGATTTAGGGTGAATTCCAGCCCCATGAAGTGGCTGGCTGCACGGCCTTGGGAGACATCCTCTTCTCTCCCGAAAGCATTAGAATGTCAGAATAATGACACTCACATGACAAGACTGTCAAGGAGACGAAGTAAGTCTATACACGTGAGCATTTCACACATGTGGAGTGGTACGAATGCCAGCTTCTTTTCTCTCCCTTCCTGGGCAGCTGGTGGACGCTTACAGACAGCAGGCATACTCTGTGTCTGGGAAGATACTGAGGCGGTGACAAGGGGACAGGCTGGGTCCTGGCCACCAAGGGTGTTTTACACTGGTGACACAGACTGTAGAATGCTACTCTGTGTCACGCCTGGCCAGGAAGACACTTTCTGAAGCGGGAAGTGCCAGATTTCTTCTGGGAAATGATGATAAAGGAAACAACCCGATGGCAAGCATTTGGTTCTACGAAGCGTTTTCCCTAACTTAACTCCCTCCTTTCTATGTGCCCATCACTGTCAGTGCTCACTGCCAGGCTTTTTGCTCTCCCTAGGACTCTGCCCCACTAACAGTTTTCTGAAAGTTGACTGCTTGCTTCACTAGTGGGCCTGTAAGTGGGATTACTCCTTCCTAGCCTCTCATGGTGCCTTCTAAGCTATTTTTAATACATCCACCTTAAAAACCTCATACCTGAATCTGTCATCAGACTAAGCTTCCTGCTAACACCTTCAGATGATTCCTCTTGGTCCTCCCTCTTAGCCCTTGGGATGCTCTGCCTGTCTGTGCTCTGTCCTGCCTATGCTCTGTCCTGGTTAGGCTCTGCCTGCCTATTATTCTCTGCCTGGCTATACTTTCTGCATTTATCAAAGTGAGCTCTGCATCACCCTCTGGTACTGTCCAGCCTGCAGGCCTAAGCTAACTCAGTCCTACAGATTCAAAACTGGGCCAATCATCCCCCCGATCTGGTCTTCACATGGCTATCCTGATCCTGGCTAATAAGGGTATTTCGTGTTGGCTCTCCCTCAGGAAATTATCTAGAATCCATCTGCTCCTTACCACCTCCACTCCTACACACCTGGTCCAGTCACCCTCAGCTCCAGTGTAGTTTCTCCCAAGAGCCTCTGTGCTACAGACTGTTCCTCTTCAGACAAGCCTCAACACAGTGTAGATTGATCCCTTCAAAACTTAGGTCAAAGCTCAGCATCTTTTTCGACTTTTAACCCTTCAAAGCCTTTCCTCTATGGCAGCCACACTCTCCTTTGCACTTGAACTGGAGGCTACTTCTCACTTGTCCGCTTCCTAAACTTCAAGTCCCAGCCTTGGGGCTCCCAGTGGCAGGGCTGTTCTTACTTCTTACCGCACGGCAAACTCTCTTCCTGACCTTCAGTTTCTCTTGTCCACGATACCTGGATAATGACTTCATTCCACAGTGCATGTTCATCCTATTCTCTCTGTACTGTCCGCTGGTACAACAAACTGTAACCTGCTAATCTATCCATGTATGTGTGTTGCTTTTCTAACTGTGCCATTCTCTTGTCTATAAAAGAACGCTCAGTTAATTTAGTACACAGCTGGGCCTCTGACTGGTTTCAAATATCCCTTATCAATTGACTGGTTAATCAATAAACAAAATGAAAAAAAAAATGCAGTTGGCAGCATCAAGCTTTGTAGACCAGGAACAATCTTCCTAAAAAGCATTTTTCCTTCTTTTACAGATCAATTTCAAAGTCAAAATTCAAACACTGCAGACTTCACAAATAGGAGTAAATGGTGAGCACTGTGTTCCACAAATAACGAATGTGCACATCAAAACAGAAGTTGAAGATGTCTGTAAAGTGTTCACACTTAGCTGAGTGGATACAGCAGAGGCGGCCTAGACAGAGCTCAGCACTGAGGCACAGTTCTCAAAGACTAGCTCTAGGGTAGAGTGTGGCTTTGCCAATTACCAAAGGTCTGCATGCTTATGCTGCATGCTGGTTACTTGCTAACCCTAAAACCTCTACAAATGAAAGCAACAAGGTTCATATCATAAGGTAACACAAGCATTACAAAGCTCCGTGGCTGATGTCTCAGGAAGGAATGGAAATAATGCAATCCCATGTCATCTGTGGCCACTTCTAAGCTGGCTTCCTTACAGGGCAGTGTGGAAGAAAGTATGTCCAGTCTCTGAAAGTGCCTTAACAGCTTCATTCAACTCCTTTTGAACTGAGATCAAAATGGCACTTTCAGATCACTTAGAGCATAATTCTATAGGAAAATAACGCTTTTAAGGCAGTATGAATCGAATACCTAACACATAGATTTTTTATACTAACAGTTCTAATTCTAATTGGGGGATTGCAGTATGTCAGACACTGCACCAAGCATTTTCAATATGCCAAGCTAGTCAGTCTTCAGAAAGGGCTCATGGTATTGGTGCCACTGCTGTCCTTATGTTACGTAGGAGAAAACTGAAATGCAGAGAGTTGAAGTGGGGGACTCAGGGGAGCAAAAATCCACATGTGCTGGTTCCTCAAAGAAGCAACTATCTGCATCTAGCATCTGAGGCAGAGGCTGGCTCACCACTGTCCTCCCAGGCTCTGAGAGATGTGCTTGGTCCTAAGAGAAAGGATGCTTTATATCCATCAGCCTGCTTAACTGTCAGTGCTACCACTGACTGGCCATGCGGCCTTGGACAAAGGACTTAATGTCTGCAAACACCGTGCTTTTCAACACTCTGATAATACTGTGGATCTAATAAATTTGATATATTTTCAACAATCTATATAATTCTGCACAGTATATTACATACTGTGAGTATTCAATAATTTGCCATTATTATTGTTTAAAAAGTTACCCGACTTTAATACTCAGTAGTACCTGTGTGTTCCCTACTAGTTCAGGAGTAAATTACTAAATATGTTTTCAATTAAAAATGTCTTTAGTATAATTCTTTAAAGAAACATATTATTGTAGATACACAGGCCTCAAAGAATATCACTTCTCCGTTAATAGTACATCTATCAGAATTATCATAAAATCTTGATAGTTAATCTGCCAGCTGAAGGAATTAAATCCCAGGTAAGAGCTAATTCTATCCCATACCATGGACAAAATCATTCTGTAATAGATAAGTTAAAAAAAAAATCTAACTCATCAGTTTACAGCTGTGTAGTCAGTAAAATACAGAAAAATGTTAAGTAACATACATTGTGTTATCGGCTTCAAAGTTAGCGAGTCTTTTCAAAATCAGCCATAAACATTGATCGTGTGTCCATCAAGACGTCAATAGCAATAGTGGAGTTTTCCGTTTGTTTTGCTCTCTGTGCCTCTTGTCGTAACCTTACAGCTAATGAAGATCAGTTTCCAAAGATGACTCTCAGGGGGGTTGGCAATCTATCAAGTTTCACTTAAAGAATGGGAGTTTTTTTTTTTTTTTTTGGTTTTACATAGCAAATACTTCTAGTGATGGGCGGAAGGAAGCGCTCAGCACTGGAGACTGCAGAACAGAACATTATGGTCAACTGCCTGCCCTTCAGTAGTGCTGCTCACGGCAGTCTGAAATGAGCCTCTGTCAGCAGACCCTCCTGCACTGGGAGGCCACTCTAGCCTGTATGCTACACAGCTCCTTTTATGCTCCACATACCACAGTCACACACTGAATTTATTTCTGGGTTCTAGGAGCTCTTATTCAAATTACACAGCTGTGCTCACCGCTGTTCCAGAACAGACATCTTTTGACGGACATGGTGAGGACAGTTTCTTTGTTGTTTGGGATTGACAGAGTTGGAGACCTGGAGTTGAGCATTTTTGGGAGCTCTCTGGACCTTAATTCCTTTATCTTATTTAGAGGAGAGTGTAACTTGTATACAGAAGGTACCTATAGCACAGTGTAGGCACCCAATAAATGGTAGATGCCGTCAAGTCTTTTCAGTTTCATGTTTTTGGTTTGTGAGTTTGTTTTGAGACAGGTTCTCCCTATAACCCCAACTGGCCTGGAACCAGCTCTAGAGACCAGGTTGGCCTGGATCTCACAGAGCTGTGCCTGCCTCTGCCTCCTGAGTGCTGGGACTAAAGGTGTGTGCCACTACGCCCGGCTGAATTTCATGGTTTGTATGTGCCAGTATGTGTTGAGGTGTTTTGATCCAGAGCCATTTTAATACACCCCGTAGTAAAGGGGACTAAATTAAATAATATTACAATTTATATTTTAAAGCAAATATCAGGAAATAAAACAGTAGCTCTGGTAGCTTTTAGACTGTGGTGAAAGAGATCAACCAGGTATCACTGAACACACAAGGACTTAAGTACAAGGATCATAAAAGACTTCAAATTTAAACTTTTCAAGAGCTAAACACAACCTCAGGGTTACAGGAACAGTGTTAACGGAAGATATTTATCATGCAGTCTTAAATTTATATTTTATTACTTAGGTAGGACCAGAGTCTACTGAACAGGCACTTAAGAATTGGTGTTTTTCATAAATCCTGTAATTATCATGTAAATGGTCCAATTATATTGCATTGTACTTTCTGTGTTAGAAGCATTATTTTAAGAGATGCAAACACAGAACAGAGGTATCTCATATATCTATTTTGTCATGTCTTCATTTATTAATATATTGGAACCTTCATTTCATAAGGGTGGGTCAATTCTCATTCCCCAGAAGGTCCTGCCACAGTCTTAAGAATTCATAATTGAACTAGTGTGATACACAGTCTCTCTAGGAGAGAAACTAACTATCTGCTCAACAGGAATGGCAGGGCAGGAGCCTGTGGACCTTGTACTAAGCATCATCTAGAGTCGAAGGCACTACCTTATTGAATCTGCTCAGTAGGACGTGTGCTGTCTGCATGCTCATTCCTTCCATCCCATATGCTGAGAGAAGGTAAATCCCCAGCCCAAGTAGAAAGCTGGGTCTGTATTTGCCTCCCAGTGGTCAAACTCCAAAGCCCTGAGCTCTCCTTGAGACACTAGCATACCACACAGATAAGAACCTGGCCTACTTTCATTGACTTCAGAGATGTAGTCTGTCTACTTTTTGAATTAATTTCATCCTTACAGAACACACTTCAGAAGTCAGTGTGCTGTTTCCCTGGCCCGGGGGGGGGGGGGGGGGGGGGGTGTTCCCTGGAGCCTTCTGAGACACAAAGAGCACTTTCCTTCTCCTGGAAGGTCTCCCTTCCTGCACCTTTACCGGAAGCACAGCTCAGCTCCATACTCCTGCATGCTCCCATCTGCTTCCTCCCCTCCTCCCTCTCTCCCAAGACTCTCCCCTAAGACCACAGCTGCTTCAGCTGAACAGTCCTCGGGTTTCCACCCCATATGCTGCTGGGTCTGGGAGTTCCAGGCATCTGCCCCACTTATCCTGACTACTGTGGTTAGGAGGGGCCTCGTTTGAATGCAGACAGCCCGTCAGCCAAGTCGAAATTTATACCAGAAATCTATTACCTAATTTTTAAACAAAATGACATGAAATCAG
This sequence comes from Nannospalax galili, assembly GCF_000622305.1. Lineage (NCBI taxonomy): Eukaryota > Metazoa > Chordata > Mammalia > Rodentia > Spalacidae > Nannospalax > Nannospalax galili. The sequence continues at coordinate 8,323,285 of NW_008355789.1, forward strand.
ACTTGAAGATATCAAAAACATGCCTAGTTTCTGATTCAAGCAAGAAAATCTACATTGTTACTGTTTCCACCACAGAATAATTTACTGCAACAGGAGTTCTGGATGAGATGCCAAAAATGAGGTCTTCTAACCAATGTCAAGGCCAATTATCTTGCGGTAGATCCCACAACAAAAGCAGACCATTGTGATTACAGTCAGAAGCCCCACCAGAGAAGCTGGGACGCTTCGGGACTGCTGAAATTTAGTTTGGGTTTTTTTTTTTTTTTCCCCTCCCTGTGTGTCTGTCTAAATAAACTACCAGAAACTCTGTGTGTGGGCACTGGGTAGCTCGGATGAGCACGGAAGATGGTGACGGGGCGTCAGTGGGTTTGCTTAGAGGCCGGAGTCCAAAGCTACATACAGGCTTGTGACACAACAGAGTCGCACAGCCAAGGCCTCCAGGTGTCACAACCCCCTCTCTTCATTAATCTCTTTCCCAACCCAGTGCCAGGAGCATCCTGTAGCTTCTTCCTGCCAGGAGAAGGGCAGGTGGCTTACCCCACAGTGAAGAACTGTCTCATTTCCTGCCTCCGGGACCGCATGAGCTGCTTGTACTCCCCGATCCGGAGCTTTTTTCCATCCACGATGCATGTGCGTTTGGGCCGGGGTTTGTACTTGTAGTTTGGGTACTTTTCTAGGTGGATCTTGCTTAGCCGGGCCTGCTCTTCGTAATAAGGTTGCTTCTCCTGGTTGGACATGGATTTCCAGCGAGATCCTAAATGTGAGAAAAGCCTTAAGCATGCGGGCGGTCAAGGCAATATATTCCAGGCTCAAACAACTAGACCTATCTCCTATCGCTTCACTACCTTTGCTGGGGGAACACCTGCTTTCACATACCACTGGACGTCCCAATCTGTGCTTCAGACCATGGAGCAAAAAGAAATATGCAATGGTAGAGTTATTGTGCTTTTTCTCTCAATACTTTATGGCTGGTGATACGTTATTTTAAAAATTCTGTTGCTGTTATTATGTGTGTGTGCATGGGTACACGTGGGGGTCAGAGGACAACATTGTGGAGTTGGTTCTTTCCTTTTATCTTTATGCTGGCTCAGGGGATTGAACTCAGGTCTCTAGGCTTGCTAGGCATGCACCTTTACCTGCTGAGCCATCCTGTCAGCCCCACTGTGCTATTTCAAAGCATGTCTTTGCTGCTTAAAGATCATTTGTCACAATCAAGAGTTTCCCTGTTCACCTGTCCCTCCCTCTCTCCCTTCCATCTTCAAAAAGTTAACAGAACAAACTTTCTAAGCATACTTCCAACACTGGCAGGCTTCTCAGGAAAGCTCTCTTGGTCTCAGAAATTCAAATACATGCCCCCCAATCCAAGTGTCTTTAGCAAAGCTAACCCTTGGTAAGATGGCAGCAGATTCTAGTATTCTTCCATATATAAAAATCATGGTTTACACTGTCACCTCTGGCCTAGAGTAATTAAAAAACAAAACAACAACCCTCATCTCTACTTAAGAAGTCGAACTGGAAGGTACAGTTGGGATTATACACACCATTTTCAAGTACTACAAATGACCATTCAAAGCTGAATTAATAAAAGCACAATTTTTAAATAGGTTTATACAGGAAGAAGGAAAAGTATCCCCTTCTCTAATATTGTTTATAAAGAACCATCTAAACACTTGGTGAAGAAAGGATGTTCTTTTTTACATGTATCAAATTGCATTTCTGTGTCTTGCTGGTGAACACGGCAGTAACAGCTGTGCACACTGGGTTTCAGCTATTCTGCAGTGGAGACTTTTCATACACAAACAAATGGAAAGTTGTGCAAATATTCTCTGCAGCCAGCAATATCCTGGTCTGCTCTAATAGCACATCCATCTCGTCCTTTCCTGACTGTTGTGTGAAAGTTGTACCCATCAGATCAGCCATGCCAATCAGCTTGCTGTGTTCCATGGGCTACCAGCAGCCTATAGCCCCAAGGTAAGAATTCTTGGCACTCCTGAAATGCTTGTGCCTAACAGGTTACATTCTAATGAATATATTTACTATGCTCCTTAATAATGTTTTCACAGACTGTATATCAATAATAGAGATTCTTCAAGGTTGCCAAAATGGAAACAGAGGCAGTCTATGGCCATCTGAAATCTTACCAATACTGCTACTTAAATGGCAAGAAATAAACACAAAGCCCTCAAGGTTTGGACTATACCACAGAGAAACACTGATTTCTTTTATAATGTCTTTTAATTTGAAAACTACAGCATCTGCCCACTAGAAACATCTTAACTTGAGAGGTATTTAAGTTAAAAAGAACTACATCCCTATGCACATTCAAAATTCCTCCCCAAAAGGGCAAAACCTCTATTTACATGTTCTACCAGTATTTGATCTGAAGTGTGTCTTAAATTTTCTTAGAGGCTCCTGCCTCAAAATGTCTCAGAATCAAGTTAAATTATTTATTTTGTGACCAAACATGTGTATTTGTGTATGTCCAGATCACTGGTATTTACACAGGTTAAATATTCATTGCTCTTGAACAAAACATTTAAAAACTCAAAACCACAGTGTAAGTCTGTAATGTTTTTCAGCTTCTTACAGGACTCCTTTTGAGTTTCTTCCTAGTGACAGCTTGAACAGAACAGTACCTTCTGTGTTTTTTCTCTCGAAAGAGGAAACATGTTGACCGTAATGCCGCGTGTTGAATAAAATATGTTCAATATGTTGAGCACAATAGCTCCTAACTGTGTAATCTGTGCTAGGCAAGCTTACCCTAATGGAACAAGGCTTGAGTTTAATCCTGGGAACCGGGAGGATGGTGCTGGCAACTCACCACAAAGCAGGCCTCTGCCCTGTGGTTGCAGCTCAACTCACAGCTGTGAAATATGAACTCGTCATATCGTGTTAAAGTAAATGTAGCTTTATTTTACAAGTCCTCAAGTTATCATTAGAGGCATTATTCCACACCCTGTGAGTTTCACACCATTTTGGGGTTCACCCCTAGTCCTTGGTGAATTCTTGCAGTGGGCCATGTGAACCCAAGCTGTAAGGTCTGTGACCCCAAGACTGTCTATCAAAATATGAATTTAAAAAGCCTGGGTAGAAAGATAAGCTTGTCCCTGTGAGTCCTGTTTAGCAGTGACCTCTCTCAACAGTTGTAAATTCACAATGTTATATATTACCGAAGTTTGTCTCTGAAGTCTTCCCCTAGCATTGTCCTGGTATAATTTGGTCCCTTGCTAAGTTTTCAACCCCTGCCCTGGTGAATGATCATCTCCTAAGCCTGAAATGTGCCGTGGTGAGGGCCAATGGCCAAGGCTGCTATCAGCAGCTGGCTCAGTTCCACTCCTGCCCATCAGGTACCCAGGGGCCCAGGGGCCCTGCTCCTCACCCTCGCAGCCCTACCAGGCTGCCATCAGCTGCCGTTGCAACACTCACCTAAGATTTTGCTAATGTTGGAGTTATGCATGTCGGGGAAGGCCTGAAGGATTTTCCTCCTCTCGTCCTTCGCCCAAACCATGAATGCATTCATTGGTCGCTTGATGTGAGGCTCACTGCTGGCACGGCCGCGGGCATCCCTGTAGACTCGAGCTTCAGCCACGGTGGCGCCTCCTGTTGGCCAACAATAATACTGCTGTAGTTTAGCTGCGGAGCCATTCATGGCTTTACTTCCTGTAACGTCAGGGCAGGAAGAACAATACGGAAAGAGTTATTGTGGGAGGAACGCACGCCTTGTTGCCTGGCCCTGTCTTCTGTAGTCCTCCTGGCTAGCTCCACTGACCCTCAAGTTCTATTCTAACGCTGCTGCTTCAAGAATGGATGCGTTAATTCAATTAAACATATTAACTTGAGCAACTACTGTGACCTAGGGTTTATGTGCTAGGGAAGATTTCAAGAGGCTCACAGGCCGGGAAGGCAGACAGCTGTGCAGGGGTGTGTGATAACTGCTGCAGGACTGGAGTTAGGGTGCCAACGGAACCCCAGGCAGGATGGATAGACACAGTGTCTCAGCTGAGTCTGGAGGGCTGGACCACAATCAGCAGGGGAGGGGAGGAAAGCAGACAGGAAGGGTGGTCAGGCTCCAAGAGCAGCCCTGCAGTGAGGCTCCAGATGCAGGACACACATCCTCCTGCCCTCAGGCTCATGCCCTGAAGTAATTACTGTTTGTGTGACTCTCCTCCTGACCTTTCCACTCCATCCCCTGGAATAGAAAGCCCTAAAGCCAGAATCTCCGTTCTGCTCCCACTCTTGCAGATGGGGAACTCCTATAAACATAATAAGTATTAATCAACTAAAAGATAATTTGATTTTCAAATTATATGCAAAAGCAGTAGACTGAGAAGTACTCATTTCAAGGGTTTTGATATGTTTTTCTGTTGTTCAAAGGAATTTCTTTACCATATATGAAACTGTATCTAAATCCCTCATATTTTAAGCCTTCTGAAGAGCTGACTTCGAAGTCTGAGACTGAAGGCTCCCTGAGAACAAGCTGAGGGCTGGGTTTTACTGCTGCAGTGCTTGGGTCTGGTGAAGTACTTGGTATATGGAATTCCAATTAGTAAAATGTATGTAAGTAATGAATGAACTTCCATGAATCCCACTGGGGTGACACACTGACATGTGCTTTGGCTTTTGTTAACTACTGAATATCTCCATATAGATTGAGAACTTCTACAGTACCATGTAAAGTGGGTGGAGTGACGGCCCCAGCCAGGGTCCCTGCTCCACAAACACGAAAACCTGCCACAAAAAACTTTAGAAGCAAAGTACACATCGAAGCTAACACTTGAGGGCTAGAGAGATGGCTCAGCAGTTAAGAGCACTGACCGCTCTTACAGAAAACCCAAGTTCGATTCCCAGCACCCACATGGCAGCTAACAACTGTCTGTAACTCCAGTTCCAAAGGACTCCAACAGCCTCTTCTGAGCTCTTCGAGCGCTGCGCAACATGAGTTTCACTTACATACATGTAGGCAATACATTCATACACATGAAATAAATACAATAAATAAAATATTACAAAGCAAGGCTAACACTTCTGTTTTCTAGAACAAGCAAATTTGTTCAGCTCAGTGAAGTCATGAGAGTACACTCTTCTATCTCCAGATACCTTGTTGAAAGAGAAATTTGTTTGTGTCAAATGCAGTAATAAATTAGAACATTAAGGGGGGGGCTATTATTTGGCAAATATGGTCATCATTTACAACAAACAAAAGATAGGTTAAAAGGACAGAATTGGTTAATACTGTGAATTTTCCCTCAACATGAAAGAGGGCAGAGAGGCCATTTTCTGAAGATCATGAAAAAAATAACATATATTTTATAAACAGTCTGTCTTCAGGCCCACTAGACAGAGTGATGCCTTACGTGAACAGTCTCAGATCCCGAGATGCATAACTAATATGCTACCTCTTTGCCACCATACCCACAGTACATTAATTTCATTTAAAATGCACTGACCATACAGGATAAATTGATTTCACTTTATGTGGGTTTGACAGCCATGTTTATTGTGCAGTGAAATGTGGTGTAGCTTCCAGCTGACAATATCCATCAACACAGGGCAATATGCTGACTGCTGGGCCAGATGAAGGCATGCATTACTCTGGAAGTGAAACACTCACTCAGATACGACAGTGTCTTCTCCTGAGGATCACCGCAGTAATTTATGATGCCCTTGGTGCCATTACTTTACAACTGACATGGATTCAGCAATTTATATACTGGCATGTGTACACATAAAAAAAGACAGGTTTGTGGAGAACGTCAGATGCAAAAACATTTCAATATTATTCTAAGGGAACGGCTATGCCACAGGTGGTTAACACTGGAGGCCTGCTTCTGCAGTTGTAGCTTTCTGTCTACTTCTAGTAAAACCAAGTAGCCAGCTTCTGATGTTTTCGTGTGCAGTGCTTCCTTCGTGGTGAAATGGGAAGTACGAATGTCTTACAGACTGAAAGAAATCATGGTGGGGTTTAGACTTCGTTTGTAGTACAGAGAGACAGTCAAACACTATGCCATACTACTGACTCTGTCAGAGGTGTGCCCTGTCTCCCTCTCATGCTGAACCACAGCCTTAGCATGTTCTCATGCTCTCCTGCAGTATGAGATTCTACTCGCAGTGAACAGAGCTCAGATGCCACTTCCAACAACTACCATGCATTGGTTTCCCTTTGCCCCTTTCCCAACACACATCATCTACAGCACACTAAGTCCGTTACACAAGTGCGTTAGGGCTCAAAGAATACTTCCACAAACTAAGAAATTCAAGCACAGTGCATAGTACAAAATCCAAAGTAAAGAAGGACCTCTCTTCCCCATCCCCTCACACAGACATACACACACACACACACACATACACACACACAGATGCATACACACAGACACACACACACACAGATGCATTCACACATACAGACACACACACAGATGAATACACACAGACACATAGACACAGACACGTATACAGACAATACACACACAGACACACAGATGCATACACACAGGCAAACAGACGTACACACATACGTGCACACACAGACATACAAATACACAGATGCATACACACACTCACAGATACACACACATATTCACACATGCACACACATACATGCGCGTGCATGCACACACACACACACACACACACACACTTTCTTGTTGTCTTTACTGAACAATAAAGGGGACACTCTACACCAGGACTGTTGTTCAGATGAACCAAGGTTTGGGAAGAAGAGACTTATCCAAATTTGAAATTGACCTGCAATCTGATCAGATATCAACTACAACTGTGCCTTTTAATATGACACAGATTTGCCTGTGCCCGGGTCCTATTGAAACTGTATCCTGAGCACGTTTTGCTTTTCTTCCTCTCCACTTCTTGCTGTCACACCCTTTTCTTCCATTCTAAGGTGACTGGTGTAATGGATACCAAGACCTCACTCTCCTTCCTAATTAGCCAACGAGAAGCAGCAACTTGTTAGTCTACGCTGCACATGAAAACTGGCCTCAGTCACGACTGCTAACAGCCATGTCCTTTCTCAAATTCATAATAGTGGGATTAATGCTTCGGGCTGACAGAAAGAACCCAATGCTGTGCACCTCAGATGCATGATGGGGGTGTGCTGGGGGCTTCCTTCTGTCTTTCTGCATTGCCTACCCAACACAGCTTCTATAAAGCCAGCCAGAGTTCACCATATAGAAAGATGCTTTTCAACAAAGAATTCTTAAGCTGAATCTTCTGATAGAAAACATCTCTCAATATCATTTACTTTTATACTGAAAGATGACAATTTATTATTTGAGCATCCAACTTATGCTTGAATAAGCTAGAATAACAATTTAACAAAGATATAAGAAGCCAAAAAGTCTGAAGAATGTTCAGAGAGTATCCCTAAATGTCCCTAAAATTTTCTTCATGAAACAAAAGGGTTAGGGAGTTATTGTAGCAGCAGAAATATATATGACTACATATGTACCTATCAATTAAGAAATTAAAAGAATGGAATTACAAATTTTGAAAAGCCCCATTAAAGAGATACAAAAATTTCAGAATTCTGTAACTTGTTTGCGAACAATACTTTATTAATCTATTTATTGAAAACCAAAAATCCACTTTCCGTTACAAATAAATTAAAAAATATATACATCTAGTATGATACTATCCTATTTTTTTAAATATCATTAAAGGGGCTGGAGAGATGGCTCTGTGCTTAAGACCACCAGATGCTCTTGCAGAGGTCTCAGGTTTGATTCCCAGCACCCACATGGCAGGTACCTCTAGTTCCAGGGGATCCAGCACCCTTTGCGTCTTCTGTCCTCTGCAGGCATTGCACAACACAGGCACACTTACATATATGCACATAAAATAAGTAAAATCTTCAAAAATTCATTAAGCATATAAAAAGCATTTTTTCCTTAAATAACCAATATTGTATATCAGAATCCAGAACCAAGCTGTCCTAAGTAATCACTCACTATTCTATTAGGGAGTTTCCTTTAATAGCAGAGGAAATATTTGTGAATTCAAGAGGGGTTCCCATAAAAGTGGTTGCAAGAAGTGCAGACTCACAGCCACATACTGGGACTGCTCACTTGCTGACCCTGGAGTCTTTACCCACCAGCAACAGTGGCCCCAATGGCAGTTACTGAAGGCCAGGAGAACAGCACCATGCCAGACAGCAAGGGAAGCATGGTCCCTGTAGGTCAGGACATCCTGTTCTGTGCAATGCTCCCACCCCCACCCCACGAGGTTTAGGTTGGTTAACTCATCCTTCATCTCCTAAGACACAGGTTGTATAAATATAAACTTTCAGTTAAATAAAGAAATCTGTAGGGGGAAAACAGAAATAGCCAAGACAAAGACCTCCTTAGGAAGCTGGCATGGGAATGATTTAGAGAAGACAAAATGAGTTTTTCCAGGTGGGTTGTTAAGAAGCCCGTTCTACCATCACAGCCAATGGCAATGGTCCTGAACTAATCCTACAGAGGCCCTTCCTGGGTAAATCCCAGGGGCTGTCTGGGTGAGTGAGGACTTGGTGTGGGTTTATTATATACAAAATTTTCTCCAGGAAGGAATTCTGGAAAGCTCGCTTATGCACCCACTTAACCAACACGCCTGACAATCTCAGATGCATTGATGCTGTGATGAGGTAGTCCAAGGCAAACAGCACCTGTACTACATTTGATTTTAAGGAAGTTGTTTCAGCAGGGAAAAACACATCATTGGAAAGTTATAGACCAGTGCTGACAAAGGAAATTTTAGAACACTGTGAAAGGGAAGAAAAGCTACCACACTGTTGAGGTGCCCAGAGAAGAATCTTAGAGAGGCTGCAGAGATAATGCGCTGCTTGAGTCCTTATGGGAGGACTGAAATTCAGTGCGTGAGTGTGAACACTTTCCAGAGAATCAGCGTGAAAAAAGACACAGACTTAAGTACAAAAGAAGGCTGGCCATAGCTTGAGCTTACGGGAAAAGGAGGGAGTACCAAGACATGGAATTAGAACAGTAAACAGCTGGATTGCTAAGCACCTTGAATGCCAATCTAAGAAGGCTTCAGGATGTTTAAGTCAGGAGAACAAATATATTGTAGAGATCAAAGGAGACTGAATGAGAGATTGCCAATGAGCAGTCTCAGTGATTTATAGCGAATTCAAATAAAAAACAGAAAAGAAGCTGACAAAATACCTTCTAAAAGGCTTATTAAAACTTACATTTGTCAGAATGAATGAAATACAGTAGAACAAAAACTTCTATGACAGCCCTGACAGACAGCTCATGTCCGACCAAACCTCCAAGAGATAAATACTTAGAACCCTGGGAAGCAATCGGAACACACCTGAGAGCTATCAAAATCAAGCCGAAACTGTAAAGGACTCCATCCTGGAAGGAAGGGAATTTCATTACAGGAAATTGTTTTCATAGATTTTCCCATGAAAACACTCCCCAGTGTGCTTGTATGGAGTGGCTGGAATGTAGACAGAGAGCCTGCTGATTTTGCTTACAGTGTCAGAAGACAGTGTGTGGCTTCCACGTGGCTGAACCCTGAGCTTCTCAGGCAAAGGGAAGAGTCCAGGCAGCCCTGGCATTAGGCTATCAGCTTAGCAGCAGCAACGGCAAGAGAACTGGCTATGGGCAGCCAGTGCTTATTACCTCGGAAGACAAGGGCATCAACTGAAAGCAAACCGTTGAAGAATCACTTATTTTAAGTGGGAAAATTTTAACTATAAGAATAATTTAGGATGCACCTGTAGGAAAACCAATTTAAAAGCCAGAAACAAAGGGGCACAGCTAAAAGTCAGTAGAACACTGAAACAGAAGACTTCATGATAATTCAATTAACTCAAGAGCAAGCAGCAATGGAGAAACAGAGGGCAAAAAGTATGGGAAGACATTTTAAAATGTTTTATTTATTTTTATTTTATGAGTATGAGGGTTTTGTCTGCATGTATGTACATGTACCCATGTGCGCAATGCCCACAGAGGTCAGAAGAGGGTGTTGGATCCACTGGAACTGGAGTTACAGATTGTTGTTAACCACCATGTGGGTGCTGAGAACCAAACCCGGGTCTTCTGAAAGAACAGTCAGGGCTCTTAACTGCTGAATCATTTTTCCAGCCCCGAGAGGACGTCTTAAATTTTTTTATTTATTATTTTTATTTTATGTGTATGCTTGTATTGCCTGCATGTAGGTAAGTGCGCCCATGTTGTGCAATGCCCATGGAAGTCAGAAGAGGCTGTTGGATCCCCTGGGACTGGAGTTACGGACAGTTGTTAGCTGCCATGTGGGTGCTGGGATTCGTGCACCTGTGTCAATCAATGCCCATGGAGGTCAGAAGAGGGTGTCGGATCCCCTGAAACTGCAGTTACAGATGGTTGTTAACCCCCATACGGGTACAGGATTCGAACCTGGGTCTCCTGCAAGAACAGTCAGTGTTCTTAACCACTGAGCAATCTCTCCAGCCTGAGAGGACATTTTAAAAACTGTAAATTATATAACATAAACCCACCAAATTAAAAATTACATTAAATAAAAATGAATGATTTGATTTTAAGTCAGAGATGTTCAGAATGGATAAAGAGTGAAAACACATGGAACAGAAGAAGATTAAAAAAAAAAAAGACAATTTAAAAAGCAAATGGTTAGTGATTTGGAAAAAAAATAATAAAATTGGCACACCTATTCCAGACTAATCAACAGACAGAGATAAAATAAGAGCATCAGTATTTGGATCGAAAGAGCAAATTTCACGGTAGGTACCATTCACATTAAAAGGACAGTAAAAGCATGTTATGAATGACTTAATTCCAATAAATTGGACAACTTAGATGAAATGAACAAATTTCTTTACAGGTGCAGTTAGTTACTAAAATATACTCAATAAGTAGAAAATGCGAATACTCTGATAGCTGAGAAAGAAATTTTAACTTCTATCCAAGAAACTTCCTAATCACACCTCCTCCAAAAACATCTAGACCTGAATGATTCAGTAGTAATTTCAAACATTTAAGAGGATGATGATAATCTTTTGCAAACACAAGACAAACAGGAAGGAAGAACACTTGCTAGTTAGCAAGGCAACACATCCTCACAGAGATTTTAACACAAATATCAAAATTATTAATAAAATGTCAGAAAATTAAGGGCTAGGGAGATGACTGAGTTGGTAACACACTTGCCAGGCAAGTAGCTGATCCTGAGTTCTGATACTCAGCAATTACATGAAAAGCTGGGTGAGTGGACTTTGTAATCCTAGGCTGGGGAGGCAGATACAGGAGGATCCCTGGGGCTTGATGGCCAGCCAGTCTAGGCAAGCAGTGAGCTACAGGGTCAGTGAGAGACACTGTCTTAAAAAATAAGGCAGGAAGCTGGGCGTGGTAGGGGTACGCCTTTAATCCCAGAATGCAGGAGGCAGACCAGGCAGATCTCTGTGAGCTCCAGGCCAGCTGGGGCTACAGAAAGACCCTGTCTCAGAAACATGGAAAAATTAAAAACTTAAAAATAAGGCAGGGGATGACTATGGAAGACAGTGTTGATCTGTGGCTTACACATGCACGCACCCACACAAGTAAATAAATAAACACCAGCAAGTTGAAGCCAGTCATACGAAGTATAAGTAGCATATCATGACCAAGCAGGGCTTCCCTCAGGAATATAGGATTAAAATTTAAAAATTAAACAACATACTTCCCTCATTACACTATCAGAACAAAGAAAGAAAATATGATATGCACAACAGGGTAAAAAATGGCCCTAACACACTCAACAATCATAAAAAGTGGATTTAAGAAGCTGAAATGGAATCTTCTCATTCTGTTCAAGGGCATTTAAGAAACCTGCAGCTAACACCACCAAATGAAGGCCAAGACGAAGAAGCCCACATTCATCACTTTAGCCAACAGGGAAGCGACAAACGTATGCAGATTGGAAAAGTTCATACTGCTGTCTGTCAAAGGGAATAGCATCGCTTAAAGAGAAAAACCTAAGGAATCCGAAAAGATAATTACAGTCAGAATTTATCGGGAATGTGCTATGAAATAAAACATATTTCTATGCGCTAGCATTAAACAATTAAAATAATTTTTTTAAAAAAACTTAAGCCAGGTGTAGTGGGCACACATTTAACCTCAGCACTCCAGAGGCAGAAGCAGGTTAATTCTTGTGAGTTTGAGGCCAGCCTGGTCTATCTGGAGAGTTCTGGATCAGCCAGGGCTACGTAGTCAGACTGTTCAAAAAGATTATGTGTATAAGAAAACAGACAATAAAATAATAAGGGATAACCAAAAAAGTATTCAAGACATTACCCCGAAAACACATTTTTTACTTTCCAAAGGCCTAAATGAATGGGGTAGTACACCGTGCTCATGAGCCAGAAAGCTCAATATTGTTAAGGCATCAGTCTTTGCTAAGTCACACTCACACACTCACACACACACACACACACACACACACACACACACACATCTGAGAAGACTCCCTAAATTTATGTACTCCTTAAAGCTTTTATATTGACAGCTGATTTTAAAACTTACACAAAAATTAAAGCAGAAAGAAGAAACACTCGAAAAAAGCTCCGGGATTGAAAATACCTTGTTAAAGAGCAAGGTTGTCAGATGGAAACTGATAGTCCTCAGTGACTGCCACTAAGACAAGTGAGCAAACAAACTCAAAAAAGTCAACTTTGATCTCTTATCCCACACTCAGCAATTAATTTTGAGATGAGTCATGGCTTAAAACTAAAAGCAAAGCACACCATACAAAGGAACAATATTTTAGAGGGTCTCTGGGGCCAAAACATTATTTGACAAGGGTATTGTCTTAGTTTGTCTCTCCATTGCTGTGACAAAACACTCTGACCACTACCAACTTGGGGAGGAAAGGGTTTATTTGTCTTACATCTCCCAGGTCACAGTTCATCAGGGAGCTCAAGATAGGAACTCCGGGCAGG
>NW_008355789.1:8336386-8366032 GCF_000622305.1 Nannospalax galili
TTTGGCCCCTGCTCAGCCTGCTTTCTTATGCAACACAGGCCCACCTGCCCAGGGGTGGCACCACCCACAGTGGGGTGGGCCCTCCCACATCACTCAACAATCAAGAAGGTGCCCCCTGGACATGGCCATAGGCCAGTCCAATGAAGGCGATTCCCCAATTGAGGCTCCCTCAACCCAGGTGTGTCAAGTTGACACTAAAGCTGTCCAGCACAGGTATATAGAGCACCAAGCCTACAGGGAAACTAACAAATTGAACTCTATCAAAATTAAAATTCTATTCATCAAAAGTATTGTTAAGAAACAAACCAGGTATGGTGATAAATACCTATAATCCTAGCACTCTACTTGAGAAGCTGAGGAAGGACAATCACCAGAGGGTCCAGAGGAGCCTATGCTATGCAATGATTTCCATAGTAGCCTGGACTACAGAGTGGGACCCTGTCTCAGAAGACAAAAGTAAATAAATAAATAAACAAACAGATACCCAAATGACAAAGAATGAGCTAGGGAAAAATTATTATCTGCCTATCTGCATAAATACATATATAATATGTACATATTATATATATATACATATGACACACACACATATCTGAGAAGACTCCCTATGTGGAATACATGGAGGACCGCTACAAAAGCAATCACATTAGAGTATTCACCGCTCTGCTTCCTAGTTGCAGACACAATGTGACCAGCCATCTCACACTCCAGCTGCCGTGCTTTCCCACCATGATGGACTGCATCCTCAAACTGTGAGCCAAAATAAACCCTTCCTTCCTTCAAAAACAAATCAATAAGATTACAAGTCTAATTTTAGAATGGCAAAGGACAGTTTAGAAAAGAAGGTATACCTAATGATCACATGGGAAGTTATTCTACATAATTAACTATTAAGAAAATGCAAATTAAAATACAATGAAATTTTGTTTCACATTCAGTAGAATGACTTAAAAACTTAAGGTAGGCAAGTATAGGAAACTATTGGAAATCTAACATAGTGGTGATAGAAACGTAAAATAGTAAATCATTTCCTGGCACTTTCTTCTATGATGTGACAGTGTCACTTCCAATGCTTACCCCAAACAAATTTCTGTCTAGAAATAGACATATAAGTATACCACAGCAGTTCTATTGATAATAGACAGGAACTTGCAATAATTGGAACAGGGACAAATTATGCATGCAATAGGTTACTACCCAAAGCAAAACTGTTTGAAATGTGTTCAGTAAAAATAAAAGTAAATAGATAAATAATTTTTGAAATGGAAAATAAGTAAGCAAGCAACAAAATGACTCGTTTTCATTTCTTTTCCCTGAAGATCTGAGCAATGTGTGCTGTTTTCTAGGCATGATCTACTCAAAGATGTTCCCATTTACCAAAAGCTTTATCAGGAAAGGACGAAAATATTCCATCAGTTGCTAATAAGTAAAAAAGACATAGCATCAGCATTAGGTTCTGCACATAAGTGCTGGCAATCATAGTATTTTAAACTATTTGGTCCATCTAATTAGAATGGTGGTTCTCCTCCTATGGACTTTTGAAGACACATAATACATTTCCTAGGCCCCTATTTGGCATCATGGAAAACGAAGATAAATGCATCAAAAGTGAGAGCCTAAGAGCAGGAATTCTGTTAAAGGACTAGGATGCCAGGAAAGATGAGCTAAAATCACGTTCGATCTGCTCACCATGCTTATCCCACCAAATCCACATGTAGAGGTCTAATTCACTGCTATCATGGTTGAGAGCTGTCTGTCTACAATTATGAAAGCCCTCTGCTAACTTCTTGTCCCTGCTTACTGCCAGAATGTTAACTTACTTTCATTGTAAGAAGCTGATTGAAATTCAAATTTGATTTCTTCTTGTTAAAAAAAGAAAAAAGAAAAGAAAAAGAAGTTGGCTATCCTAGCAGTTAACCTGAGGAGAAATACATTTCATGGCTGAGAAGGCACCTTCATCATGAGGGAAGCGGTGTGCTCACCACTTCTGAGGGAGAGACTGCCAGGCCCGCAGGGCACGGCTTGTCCTCTGTGTCTTTTACAGATTAGCTAGGTAGGTTAAGTTAGTTTGCTTTTGCAGTACTGGAGATCAAACCCAGGGCTTTGCACGTGCCAGACGGCGCTTCACCACCGAGCTAAATGCCTGGCCCCTAGCTAGGTAGGTTAGTAACTGCGGCCTGTTGCAGGGGAAATGGTCTAAGGAAGGTCTAGTGGTTTGACTGGGAATGTCCCCCATAGGCTCCAGGTGTTTGGACATTTTGCCTCCAATTGGTAGCTCTGTTTTGGAAGGTTTTAGGAGGTGTGTTCTTGCTGGAGGATGTGCCGGAGGAAGGAGAGTTCTTAAACCTTGCTGGATTTTGGGTTTTGCTTTGTCTCTGTGCCTGCCTGAAGATCTGCACACTCGGCTTTCTGCTCCGGCCACCTCCTGCCGCCACGCCTCCCCACCCACCATGAGGGACTCTGATTCCTCTGAAACCTTAAGTTCAAATGAATTCTTCCTTCTGTTAAGTTGCTTTGGTCAATGTTTTTATTTTTGTTTTTTGTTTTTATCACAGCAACAGAGAAGTAACTAATATAGAAATCAAATACAAAATACAGGTGGATGGTTCTTTTGAGCTAGAGAGTGGTGCCAAACTGACTCTCCATAGTGTCGGGACAAAGGATGCAGTGCCCCTGCCACATTCACTAAGGTGTTCACTCTTGTCCAATACAGGGACGACCATAGATAAATTTTCATCCTAAGACTCTGACACCACTGTGAACAAATATCCTGTTTGCTTCAACTACTGAACTTGTTTATACCAAGGCAGTTCGTGGGTAAACTATAAAGATAGATGGAGAGGTAGTCAACGTATAGTCTACAGATCAAGCAAAAGCTCTTTTGAAGACTTTGAAACAAACGCTTCATTAGCCGCCATACCAAAGTAATTCTTTGGAAAGCAATTTAGTTTTTTGATAGACCAAGCCAGAGGTCAAGGTCTAGGAAAGCATACCAGGTGTGCTAAGTAATTTTGTACAAAATAATATTTACAAAGTGCTTTCACTAAATACATTATCTTGATTCTCCATTGAGTCCTTTGAAATGGGTAGGAAGGTGGATATCATTTGACCCGAGGCTCACAGACATCGTGTGATCCTTCCCCATGGTAACCAGTTGCCACAGTACTAATGGGAAAAGGGCCAGATCTGGAATTCAGGTCTTACAACTTTCAGTCTAGCACACTTCCTGTAGGCCAAAGCTCCCAGGTCACCATGCAGTGATGTGAAGTAACTGAATTTCAGAGCACACCATTCCTTGGCTGGAATGCATTTCTCCGTGAGGACACACTTCCTTGCACAGCATGTTGGAGGAGCTCATGACTGAGTATGAAGCTCATGCCACTGTCTAATTCGTGTCTGACTCCTGCCCTATCTGAAGCTGGAAGGGCATTCACACAAAGCACCACTGAACTTACACCAGGGATTAAAACCATGCGAAATGAGGCATTCTTGGTTGTGGGGTTATGAGCTAGCGTTACTGCGGGTAGGGCTGTTGTATTTTTCTATTAGAAACTCTCTTCTCTCTAAAGATCAACAAGAAGAACCAAAAGGGAATTCCCTAAGGTCAGCTCGGAGGAAACATAAACCTCTAATTCAATAACTCAGCTACTGCTCTGAAAAAGGCTTTATTATTGCGACATCCATATGGAGCCAATTGGACATTAATGGCTAATCAATCCCTCTGCTTTCTATTCTACTTAAAGTGTCACAAACCATGTTTAGATTAGCCCATTTCCTGCTTAGGATTGCTCAAGATGTCTTTTGTTCTTTCAGGACCAGCCTGATGGAGGCAGCTTAAACAAACATGAGCGGGTGGCGCAGGAGTTATAAAGTGCCATATGTGAGCGAACAAAGGGGCTACACGAAAGCCTTTTGTGGTATTTGTTAATGTTTTTCATCTGAGCTTAAAAAGGCTTAATGACTTTGTGGTGAGCTGGTGCATGTGGCCCGTGGCTTTGCAAAATGAAGGGAATTCACTAGCGGTACACCAGTCTCCTGTCTTAAGTTTTGGTGCCTATGTTTACACTCTCTTTTGTAAAATTCTCAACTTATATTTGCTTTACACACATAGCTAAATAGAGTCCTTTATCTTATTCCGACTACAGAATGCCAGGGCCACGGGATAACTTCTCTACTTCTCTATTTCAATGAGCTGAAAGTGGTACAAAACATCGACAGTCCCCTTATCTTTACATGGTCCTTATGCTCAGGAGGAGGCCTATGTGCCGTTGCACCCAGGTGAAAAGCAACGTTTAAGTTTAAGCCAGAGACCACTGGGGGTGGAAAGAAGACAAGAACAGGTTCTGACTTCCTAAGATTTCAGAAGAATCAGACTCGAGTAAGAGAAGAGGCCCTTGCAGGATACAGAGGTCAGTGCAAAGCTGAAAGGTCAGCGGCCTCCAGCTTCGCCCAACATTTGCTCCTACCATAGACTCTTCCCGAAATGAAGACACACGAACCGAGACGAGTAAAGCTGAGAGCTAGTTAAACAAGAGCCCACTAGATCTGTCTTCCCAATTCTCCCCTTACTGATGGCCGTAACCCTCCCTGTCTCTGCCAGACTACCTTAGAAACTAGCCTTCTGGTTGGTATCCTTTCTCTCCAGTTTGAATACTTTAACTTCCATCGAAATACCACTACATGCAACATTGCACTGCCTCCATGTCCCGTAACACTGTACTACCTCCATGTCTCTACACACGTGCTATGAATCCCACCTCTCTCTTTTCATGCAATTGCCTGTCCATCTTGCCATCATTCCTTGAAGACACATTTTTAAGGACTATTTATCCTATAGAAGTCTGATATGGTTAGACTAAGCGTCCTAGGTGCCTGTGGGAGGCACCCTGTGCTGTATGCCTACCTCCATCCTGATGTCTACCATATCTTACCCGTGTGGCCATTTGCATGTGACCTCCTTCTTTCCCCCAAATGCAGCAAGTGCACACTCTTTCATCCAAGCTGCATCCCCAGTGTCCAGTCCACAGGCTGGCATGAGGTAAACACTGGAACACTTATGGAGTCACCAGAGAACAGCAGTCATCTTCAACAGGGTTCATCCATGTCTGTGTGCTTCAGAGTCAGCTTGTATGTGCATCTCCATGTGGTGTCTTACATGCTGTTGCATGATAGAAGAAACTGGACCTCGAGTTGTTTGAGGCCCAGATGTTACTGGTTCTCATTTTACTACTTTTATGGACTTGCCACACTGCTCTGCCACCTCACGACTTCCAGGAAAACCTTGGAAGGATGATGAGCAGGGTTGGATATTTTGGGTAGTAAATCTGGATGCCATTTCTGGTGCTGTGGAGTGTGTGCAAAAATGGCAACTGACAGGTATATGACTTCATGAAACCATGCAGTGGGGCCTTCCTTGAACAGCATACAATTAGAGTAACACATGACCATAGATTAGAGTACTTTCATATAAAATGGATAATCAGACTTGACCTGCACTTCTCATTCCACAAGAGGAAAAGCAGAGGTCAGAGAACTGCTCCCCTAGTCTCCCAGGCAGTGATGACAAAAGCACAGGGGGAGCTGGGCTGTTACTGCCCCTGAGATCACACTCTTGCATCACTGTGAACTTCTAAACCCACGAAGTCAGTCCCTTCAGGGGCATGGAGACCTGGCCTGCCGAGGCCTGCAAGGAGTCCAGCGACCTCTCTGCTCCGTTCGTCCTAGGGGATCCGCTTTTATTGGGAGGAGAGATGAAGTTTGTGAGTCCAGGGCAAACTAACTTTGTTTTTAAAGTTAGGTTATGGAAATGGCATAAGGAGGAGGTGGCTGAGGGCTTGGGCAAGGAGTGCAACTGCATGGGCCACCAAATGTCACCATCCTGCAGCTTGGAGAAAGTACTTAAAAGATGTCTAGTATTTGTGTGATTCAAAATGACTAAACTATACACCTTTCACAAGTTTCTATTTCTTATTAATTTTTCCCTGATTTTAAATGAAAACCATAGGACAAAGCTGTACTGACAAAGATAACTCGTTCAGTCAGCTCTTTTTAAAGAAAACTGGGAGGCAACATAACCAAATGCTCCATGTTGGATCGCTCTGGGTTTGAATTATAGGTTTAATCTTTGCCAGCTATGTGAGTTATTTTTCTTATCTATAGTTTCGTCTCCCTATAGAAGAGGGCTAATAATTTCTACATTGTAGCATTTTATTTGAGGAACAAATGGAAATAAATTCCCAACACAGAGACTGGAACCCAGTACCTACACACTAAACCCTAGTTCCCTTTAGAAATCACAGCGGCAGGAGCAGAAAGAGCCACGGAACGCTCACTAGTTCTGCGAAGAACGGAGCAGGCGGTATCACTGCTATTTGTCCTCTAGATTATCTTTGTGTCTGTGTGACATTTCTTGGACTTCATGTCCGCTCTTCACATTATTAGAAAGTAAGCTTACGAGTTAGCTGGGGGTTGGGGGAGACACACAACTTACTCGTTAATAGAGTAAAGCTTCAAAGTTGAGAATCTGTTTGAAAAGGGTCCCTGTGATGCACATTAAAATGTAGCTAACATGACTAAGGCCCAACTGAGGTCACCTCGTATCTCCTGGGTTCCCACCAAACCAGATCCCCACTGGTGAGGGCAGTCACCGAACCAGGCTGCTCAACCACAGCCAGAAAAGAGGAAGAGACTGTTATGATGATTATTATTGTGAGTATTACTAGTTTGAGACAGGGTCTCATGTAGCCCAGGCTGGCATGAATCCAAGGGGTAGGTGAGGATGACCTTGAACATCTAATCTGGGTTTTACCTCCCAAGTCCTAGGACTACAGACCTGCACAATCACTCCCAGTTTATAAAGTACCGGGGATTGACTCAGGCTTCCCGCATGTTAGGTAAGCACTGTATACACTGAACTGAACTCCAGCCCCAGCCCAGTGGATCGACAGGACTAAAAGGACTATGAAGCTAGCAAGTGGAGAGGAGAAAGCTTCAGGGATGTTTCTGGGTTGCTTTTCATTCTTGTGAGCATTCTGCACCTGCTCCTGCTTCTCTCTGTCCTGGAGCAGGACACCCACCCAAGAACAAGGGGCAGATACTGAAGCCCCAGGAAGGTGAAAGTGGTAGATGTATGTGATTACATATGGACGCCAGTAAGCTTCCATTGTATTTTCAGAATAAATTTATAATGTCTTATTGTATTACCAGAGCAGAGACTTGAGACATTAAATTTTAGTTCAGAGTTACTTTTTGTGGATTATTCCCACATATAACAGCTTATGGTATAAGGTAAATGCCGATGAATTCCTGTACAATCTCTCTGCTACCATGATCTATCTTGGGGCAGCCAAGCTATGTCTAAGCCTAGCTATGTCTAAGAGGTAAATATCTACTGAACAAAAGCAATTTAAAAAGTCACTCTCCTAATGGAGGGGCCACAGTCACAGCAGACACAGTGTATACAAGAGAAGAGGCGAATGGGAGTTGTTTTTAACAAGATCTGAATGAAAACCCACCTAACCCCTGCTCAGCTTTCTTGTGCTACAACATGGAAAGACACTCAGCCAAACATGTCTACCCTGAAGAGGACAGACAGAGCAGAGCAGTAAAGAGACCGACTGAGCAAGGCCACCTAACTGCTCATTTCCCCGCACTCTTAACCCCTGGGATCTAAGTCAGTCTTTAACAATGAAAAGTTAATGCCTATCTATTTCATGACAAAGACCAAAACCCTCACGCTGACATTCAAGGCCCTCTACAACAGGGAGCCTAGCTATTTCTAGAATACAGCCAAGTCAACAAATATTAATGGAGTTTAAGTGTGTGTGGGTGAGGTGTGTTGGGTCAGAGGAGAACGTACGGGTAAGAGGGAGGCTCCTCTCTCCTGAGCGTCCATGGTTTACTGCCTGTGGCTGCTTGGAGGTGAAACTGGAGATTTGGAGGCCCTATGTTGGCACAGATCCTGGTTGGAAAGAACTACTTCGTGGCAGTGAAGAGTCAGTCTACCAAGAATCATTTCCATAGAATGTGAAAACGGCAGATAGTAGAGTCAAGCAAACCATGGTAGATGAGAAAAATAAAACCAGACAAGGTCTAGATGTCTCCACCTAGAAGGAAGAGTGAACTAAAAGAATATACTAGCTAAAGAAAAGCAAAGTAGAAGGCCAAGAGCAGAAGATCTGGGAGGCCCGTGTGGGCTCTGGCCCTTTAAAATGAGGTAAAAACAGTTCTCCAAACTGGAAGGGATGGGAAGGGCCAATTAGGCTAACAGATTAGTTTCAAATCCAATCCTGACCTTAAGCAGAGAGAATTTTAAAAGAATTCAGAACTGGCCTGATGCCCTTCAAATCCCACCAACCTAAGCTTAGGCTGATGTTTACAGACTGTATATGGAAAGTTAAGTGGCATTTGCAAACTGTCCCAGAAATGAGGAATCTGGGACAGGAAACTAGACAAAGGTTACACTTCAAAGTTACTCACTCATTCTGCGAACATGGCAGACAGACCTCTGTGAGATACAGCTTATGCTAATGCATTGGTTCATGTGAGGCAGACAGACAGACAGACAGACAGACAGACTGAGGAGGAAGTAGTCCTATGTGAACACAGGCTAGCTGCTCTTGTGGTGGGTCTGATTTTCAGGGTAGATGGTATTAATCCTCGTCACTTGGTTGCTGTACAGTTGGGATCCTTCTATGTGATGCAGTGATAGCACAGACTGGCATTTCTTCCTCAGGACAGAAGTATTCTGTCAGGAAGGTATCATTTTTGTGGTGATTGTGCACATTGCCACGGACAGCTCTTTACAATGCAGCCCAAGGGGAAACCAGCCATCAGCAGGGCTGGGCTCCTTACGGAAGGCTGGGCCTTTGATTGGGCTTTCAAGCTTAGCAACTATGGGGAGTGGACTGATTTCCCTTTATGAAGTATTAGGGGATGGAGTTACCCAAGAATCTTGACATTTCACTCTCTTGCCCCATCAGGACCATCTATCACTTGAAGAGTTCAATGGAAATTGTTTTCTACCAACATTAAAAGATATTTGGGAGCTTTTAAGACACAGCAAATATATTTCTTTAAGAGAAGTTTATTTGCTTGTTTAAGAGCCCTGCACTTTATATATAGTGCTGATATAAACTGGTGCACAGGATCCTCTAAAACTGTTTATATCCACAGTAAATACATTTTTGTGATACGCATACAACAGAGTTAGCCCCTAGCCAAGGGTTTCGTGAGCTCTGCTTGTCTCCCAACCCCTGTGGCTGTTACTGGTCTGTAACATATCTGAGCCCCTCCTCGCCCCCTGCCTGGTCTGGCCTGGCCTGCTAGTTCCTTCAAGGCCCTTCTGCATATGCAGTGCTCTGAGATGCCCGGACATGATGTTTTCAGCAGCTATAAATGGCCAGATCCACAGGTTTACAGCACAGCCCGGCTAACTCCCTTTCTGATTCACTCACGTCTTTTCTGCTTAAATGTCTAATCTCTCACCTTTTGTTCCTGGCACATGTTCTAGCAGATGGATGTCTTTCCAAGTGAAGGCATGTCATCCCAGGTGTATTTCTATAATTTCATTCATCTAAAATATTACATTGCGGGGAGGGGCTGAGAGATGGCTCCATAGTTAAGAGCACTGGCTCCTATTGCAGAGGACCCTGGTTCAGTTTCCAGCACCCACCTGGGGCTAACAACTGTCCATAACTCCATTTCCAGGGGCTCCGTCCACTGCCCTCTTCTGACCTCCGTGGGTACTGCATGATATGGGTGCACTTAAATACATGCAGGCAATACATTAATACACATAAAATAACAGTAATAAAATATTAAAAATGTTTTAAAATAGTATATTGGGGGGAAGATACAGCTCAGTGGTAGAGCACTTTCCTAGCATGAGTGAGGCCAGAGGCTCAGTCCTCAGTACTGCAAAAATGAACAAATAAATAAAATATCTAATGGTTCCCAATTGATACTTGCTACATTCTAGTCACTTTAGGGGTGAATTGGTTAAATTATATAGCAGTAAAGTTGGAGAGTTAAAAAAATGTCCACTAGAAACCATCTAAATGGAATCACCACTTCTTAAACTATGGGCTACAACATCATATGCAACTATGTAACTGAATGCGGGGGTTATGAAAAGGTCTCTGAGCACAAAATGACCACAAATTAATTCGAAATCAAACACATAATGAATCTGTGTTGGATAGTGTGGCTTCACGTAAGCCTCGCTCTGAACACAGGGTATTTGCTTTACAGCAGTGTGCGAGTGCGTGTCTTTACAATGCACATCACTGGACGCTGCCGGAAACACTTCTGCTTAGACTTGAGAATACTGTGTTCGGAATTACAGTGTTTTTACTGTACATACACAGTTTTCTTCTCTTACAGAAACATAATGGCTTAATTATGAAAAACAAAGATTCTTAAATTTTCCTCCCATCACTCCTCAGCATGTAAGTGTCAAACCAGTGTATCTGTCGATTGTACTGTGCTAGGTTTGATTTTTAAAATTGCCATTTGAGTTGCTGACTTGAGTTTCATAAAAATGTTAAATGAATTTTGGCTTGGGATTAAGACAGTTTCCAACAATTCTGAAATGACCCTAAATACACTTTTACCGTTTTATACTATGTATTTAGGTGAAGTGGATTTCTCAGCATTAATGATTATAAAATGAAATGTTGATCAATTTTGAAAAACACTGAAGATGCTCGATATCCTGCAGTGTCAAAATTCAGCCACAATATAATTTCTCTGTGTAAAAATAGGAAGCATGTCCATCTCATTGGTTGAAAATTTGCTTTTATCTTCAATAAATGGTAAAATTATATGTCCATCAAAGAATCATTTTAAAGTAACTTTCATTTTTTATAGTTTTTTCTTTTTTAAAAATTTGTATCGAATTTTTGTGTATTTCATAAAGAACATCTTATTTGTCTTTATACCCCCTTCTCCATTGACCCCCTCACATAGCCCCCCCTCACTGGAATTCCTACATTCTTATTTGTGTTAAGGCTTATCATGTCAAGCTAATGTCCCCAGATGTCCCTCAGTTCAAGTTCATTTACTGAGGTCTAGTCAGCTATCTAGAGTGCCTCCTGTTAAGAAGGTCAGCCCTTCCTCACCCAACAGTAATCAGCTACCAATAATTCTTCAAATAAGATTAGGGTCTGCTGTCCATTTCCACAGTTCTGTGCTGGGTTTTTGTCTACTTGAGTTTGCATGGGTCTTGTGCATGCTGACACCATTGCTGTAGGTTTGTATGAGAAGGGGCCCAGGAGCCTGTAGGGCTATTTCCATATGGTCATTCACCTCTCCCTGGCTCTTACAATCTTTCCACCCCCTCTTCCACAATGGTCCCTGAGTCCTGGGTGGGTAGAGTTTAATATAGGAGTCCTGTCCAAGGACCCACATTCTGTAGACTCTTTTTCTCTACATTTTGACCATTTGTGGCCTTTTGTGTTCCTGGCCCTCTGTTGCATGAAGGAGCTTCATTGATGAGAATTGAAAGATGTATTAATGTTCTTTTCATCTCTTGTTCTATGTTCCTTGAGGCCAGGCATAGAGGTTGCATCCTAGATGTGCCACTTAGGCTTGGGCACTTCACATCAATCTCTGTGTGTGACCAGTTGTGGAACTCTATAATAATCTCTTGTCTATTGAAAAAGAAACTTCTTTGATGGGTGGTGACTTGGATACTTGTCTGTAAATTTAAGAATCCATATTTTGTACACAGTAAGAAATTACATTTGTAACAGCCTTGGGGTTTTCTCTCAGATCTATGACCTCTCCAGCTATGTGTATTTGGCTAAGTTAACAGTACCACACATGGGTGTCCTCCCACTGAGCAGGCTTTAAGTTCAATTTGGTAGCTGTTGATTGTCCCCAAGATCAAAGTTCCACTACTGTCCCAATATAGTTTGCTGTGCCTTGAAGCTGGGATTGAACCATCAACTGACATTCTCCCTTAGCAGCTTGCATAGTACTCTCCAAAGCAATGAGAGGTAGCCTTAAGGGAAGGTGGCTTCCAGGTCAGTTCTAGTTCCATTGCTCCAAATCCTATGTCCTAAGTATGTCTTGTCTTCAGCAATAGGGTCTTACCTTCAAGTTTTGGGAGGGAATCAAGGGCTGTGGCAATAACCTGTGTAATTCTGGGAGAATCTTGGGCTACCATGGCCAATAACTCAAAAGAAGATTTCTCCTGTCTGGCACTCAGCTATACACATGAACTCATCTAGAGATATTGTATGTGTAATTTTTCAGTAGGTTTTTGTACTAATAGAATTGCCTCTTTTTTTATACTAGTTAGGCATTATTTATCTCTCTCCCCTCTCTCCCTGTCTAACTCTCCCTCCATACCCTCCCCATTTAAAGTGTCTGCATTTCCCCATTTCTCTCTGATAATTCCTGTCTGCTATGATCCCATCTCTCTTGAGCTCCTTCTTCCCCTTTATCCCCATAGTGAATTTCTTTATGATTTGTTATCAGCAAATGTTTGATTCATATACATAACCCTATATGGGGGTATATAAAATGCCTGAGGTCCTGTAAAAATTTCTCAGGTGGGTCTGGAGAGATGGACTCAGTGATAAGAGCACTCACTACTCTTGCAAAGAACCTGGGTTAGGTTCCCAGCACCCACCTGGGGCCCTCTTCTGGCCTCCTTGGGCATTGCATGCATGGGTGCACTTACATAAAAGCAGGCAAAACACTCATATACATTAAAAAAAAAACAGTTTATTTTTTTAATTCTCAGGTGAAAAGGGGTTGTGACTAGAAAGTTCTAATCTACATCCACATCCTCACCCAGAGGTTAGACAAATTAGGTATAGGAAATGACTTGCCTAGGATGAACCAAAAAGAATATAAATCTTCTGATCTTTGAACAAATATATGAAGAGATGAAGGGATAGATGGTATCTAGCGTTATCGCAAATTTTATTCTATCAGAGTTCAGAAGTCAGACTAGACCCAATGAATGAAAGACAAAATGAAACCAAGATAAATTTGGCTATAAATTATCGACAAAGAACTGAGAGAATGGGGCTGGAGAGATGGCTCCGTGGTTGAGATCACTGGCTGCTCTTGCAGAGGACCTGGGTTCAGGTGCCAGCACTCACATGGCAGCTACCAACAGCTCGTAATTTCAGGTCAGTGGGAATCAGATGCCCCTTTCTGACCTCTCTGGGCACTGCACATCACGGGTGCACTTACACACATGCACACAATGCACTCATACACAAAATAAAAATAATTTTTTAAAAAATTAAAAATTAAAGAGAGATATGTGAGCTGCACCTAAGAACTGAACTTAAGAACAAGCTAGCTTCCTGTCACAGGAGACGTTGAAAGCATTTGAACAAGGAGAGGCGACCACTTGTAAGGGCCCCAAGAAGGGGTTTCTTGGCTGGAATCTTTCTGCTCTGATCCAGATGTAAGGATCTGGTCTTGCAAAGTGAAACACTGTGCTCTGGTGGGTTTGAACCAATGACCCTTACATTCCAAAGTACAAGTTCCTATACCACTCAAATCTCACCTCAGATTAGGCTATGGTTGACTTCTGCTGCCTGGAATGAGTCATGTGTCAGGGGACCAATCTTCCTTCCCCTGTAGGAGTAAAACTCCAGAGGAGGCAAGCCAAAGGCCAAAGCTTCAGAGATTTCTAGAGTGTGGGTCTGAGAGGAAGCAGAATTCCGTAAGAAGATATGCACATTTACTGGTGCATTTTGAAGAAAAAAGAAGGCGGTGTAGTCTCTGCTCTTTGTCATAACAGGGAGCTTAAGCTCATGACAATAAAAGTGACCTAAGATATGCAACTCTCAAACAGTCAGAGGTTTAAAGAAGAGGAGGAGGAGGACGTGGAAGAGGAGGAGGAAGAGATGGAAGAGGAGGAGGAGGAGATGGAAGAGGAGGAGGAAGAAATGGAAGAGGAGGAGGAGGATGTGGAAGAGGAGGAGGAGGAGATGGAAGAGGAGGAGGAGGAGACGGAAGAGGAGGAGGAAGAGATGGAAGAGGAGGAGGAGGATGTGGAAGAGGAGGAGGAGGATACAGAAGAGAAGAGGAACAGTAGCAAGAACGTCCACCTTTTTGCAATTCAATTCACCAAGTAGAAATCTGCATAAAGCTTTTGAGCAAACTGGAGAGCCGCACACCTCAACAGGGGTATTCTTGGTGTACATATCCATCTCCATTCAATTAAATGTGAGTCTTAATACAAGGCACCACATCCTTCCAGTTCCAATCAGGTTCCAAAACTCAGCCAAAAACAATCCCTTTCAGAGCTCATCCCTCAATGTTAGGCTCGTGTTCCACTGCTTTCCACATCCAAATGCAGCTCTCTCTGAGGCTAGGACTTAATTGAAGGTGAATACTTGATACAAAGAATGTTTTCTTACTGGAAAACAGTGTAAAACCTCAGGTTTAAGAGAGAACGAGAGAAAACAGAGGCAGGGAGAGGAGAGGAGAGGAGAGAGAGAGAGAGAGAGAGAGAGAGAGAGAGAGAGAGAGAGAGAGAGAGAGAGAAACAGGAGGCAGAGAAGGAAGGGCTCATCTGTGAACGGTAATTGGAAAATACTGCTGGAGAGCTGCTCATTAATAAACAGTAAGGCTCAAAGAACACGAAAGCTCAATTCAGCGAGTGGCAGAAATACATTCTGTAAGGCGCTATTCTCTTCTTCTGCAAAAACAAAATGGAACTTACTGTGGATATATCAGTTTTCTTACAAGAAGCAGGCTGTGTTTTTAAAGGCCCTAATATCAATCATGGATTTGGAAGGGACCTTAAAGATAATCAAACCCAACACGTCTCTTTTAAAAGATAAAAAACAGTCTCAGAGGCATTAGTCACTTGTTTTCCATCACTGGGCAAAGGAACTTTAAGCTAAACTGCCCAATAACCAAGCCAGGGTCTTTCCACTACACAATGCGACTTTGATATCAGGAGCGTTGAGGTAAGAAGTGAGCTCTTGCCTACACAGAGCAAAGAGATGAAAAGCAGTGCACAGAAAGCCCGTACAAGGTTCCACAGCTGTTTGGCATTCTTTTATTTTTCTCTTCTTTTTTGAGACATGGTCTCCCTATACCCTCAGCCTCCGCCTTCTGGGATTAAAGGCGTGTGCCACCATGCCTGGCTGTTTGTCATTCTTAATACAAGGTGACAGACCCATCTAGTCAAGTTGTCTCCTTCTTATATGTCCTGTAGAGAAGCTCAAAGATTGTGTGTATTCAACACATGTTAAGTCTTCCTCAGCTTCAGAGTACATGACCTTAGCCATGTTTCCTAAGCCCCAGCACCAATGAATTCGTAGCTTTATAAATATCATGGAGAACAAGAAATGCTGTCTTGTCACATTCAAGCCAAATAACAGCTGGACTTTAAAAATAAAATTTTGAAAACACTTGCCTTTTATATTTTTAATTTCTGTTTTCCTTGTGATGGTTTTGTCATTTGATTTTGATGAGTGGTTAATACACATGCACAGCTGCCTCTCTGGGTGACCTTTCCTCTGCTGCCTCCATGCCCAGGGCTGCGAGGCAGGTCTGCAATTGCTCACTAAGTAGCACTTCCCTTTTCCCAGCTGGCAGACATTTTCCTGGGGAGCCTGGAGGGAACAGAACCTCGTCTTCCGATTGACTGGATTCGGAACTTCAGGAGCCCCTCAGGAGGGTTGAGAAGAAGTGCCAGGCGGGCAGAGCCCATTGAGATTACTGGCTGGAGGAGCCCTCCCAAGCTAGAGGCACAACGCTCTGCCGCTCCCTCTGAGCTCTTGGCAGAGGACCACAAAGTCTTGCTCTTCTTAGAGTCTGTTCTCAGTCACCATAATGTATTTCTTCTGCTTGGACAGATTTCCCTTCTAACCTTCTGTCTTCCTTCACTAGACCATAAGCTCCAGGAGCTCAAGGAGAGCCACTGTTCCACTTCCCCTGCCTACCCAGGGTCTAGCTCAGGGGCCGGCACACGCAGCTACTGCTGGCTGGCCGTCTGTCTTGTTGAACCGTGGGCTTGGTGGAGTGAAGGAACAAACACTGTGTTGTTGTTGCAATTCTGAGACTTCCGCCCTTCTACATCTTCACGCTGAGGGAAGGTATGAAGGAGCGAAAGAGAGAAGCATCACGCATACCTGTTATCTACTCAGACTTTAACATGAACTGAGACTCCAGCAGGCTCTGCAATCAGCTAGGCTTGAACGGATGCCAGGAAATAGCCTGAAGTCAGCAGAAGGCTGCTCCCCCGCCCCAGAAGTCCTCACAAAGGACTGTGCTGCTGTCCCTATTTGAGCAGGTAACCCGACTCCATTCATGAACTCACAGTCCCCCAGAAGTACACGAGGTCTCAATGGCAACTCTGGGCAAGCTTCTGAAGGGAGGTTTTCACACGCTCCTTAAGCTCCTGGGCCACTACCGCCCTTCTTCTGTTACACTCATCAGGCTGCAGCTCTGTGTGATGGGGTAACCTGAGAGCTGATGTATGGCATGACCAGCTATATTTAGGGGAGAGGAAATGGGCCACACTGGAAGGTCACAAGGAGTTTGTTCAGAAAAAAATGAAGGCACCATATAGTCATCTGTCTACACAGAGGTGCAGCATGGCAGCCAGAAGCCAAGCCTTGCATCATGTCTTAGCTCTGTCTTTATGAGCTATGTACCTTACAGCAAGCTGTTTAATTATTTGCAACCTCAATCTTCTAACCTGTAAAATGGAGAAAAAATAATACCAGCCGGGTGTGGTAGAGCACATACAGCACTTGAGGGACTGAGACAGGAGGATCATGAGTTCAAAGCCAACTAAGCCACATAATGAGACCCTATCCCCAAATAAAAATAACAAGAATTAAATGATGCATTCTTCACAGAATGTCTAAGGAGTTACTTGAGAAAAGGCTGAAAAGCAAAATGATCCTCTGGCATATGAGTACGTCATACGTGCTAAAAAATAGTAACTAGAAAAACGTTTCTGAGTCAAGACAATCTGGGTATTGAATGGAATTTCCAGTTACTTCTATAATATTTTTCTCTGCTGTTAAGACTTTTATCTTTTCCAATGGTTAATAACTCTATTCACATGATCTCATCAAGTTGATTATCAGCATGACTGAGAGAAAACTGACTCTATTCGTAGTTAGCATAATTGAGAAACCAAATGGAAAGTCTATCAGAGCAAGGATCAGCTGATAGAACTCTAAATTCCTAGCCAATAGTCACGTGAACAAACTGAACACCCCAAAGTGGTGAAAACAACTTAGTTCGTTCTGGATAGTCAAAGTTTGAGGTATTCCACAGCATCAGCTTCCAGTGAAACTTGGGCAAACCTGAAACACTTGTTTGCAGACCATCAGGCCAGAAGTCGAACTCATACCAAGCTCATCATTTGGACTCCATGGCTGGCTAGTCAGAAGTGTTTCGACCCTCACTGGCAGAAAGCTACTCTTCTCAGTGCCTATGACAATGTCTGTGCGCCCTCGGTACACAGGCTTCAGGGAAGAGAACAAGAAGAGTCCCGTTTAACACCCTCTCTCCCTCACTTCCTACTCATTTCCTCTTCCCTTTCCTCATCTCTGTCTTTCCTTTCCCATTGCTCTTTCTCTCCCTCAACACACAAACATGCACACACATGCACATACCAATAAAAATTTATGTTGACACTCTGTCCCCAGGACCATCATCAAACATCAGTCTTGCCAACTGGCATGAAAACCGTGCCTTCCGGAAACTCTGAAGCCGTGCTAATGTCCGACAGCACTCATCTCTGCTCATGCCAGGGATTTCCAAAGTGCCTGGGGAGGCCCAGTGCAGGTGCTGCTAAGAAAGGTCTCTGTATGTTTTTAGGGATCAGGGTCTTGGAAGAGGCCCTGTCAGTAAAAGGGATACTGGTAAGATTCTTCACCTCATGCTAAAAGAGGACTTTAGCTGGGATCCGAGATGGCTGAAGCATCACGTTACTCTTAAGAGAACAAATTAATCTTCCCTGACTGGTGGGAGAGATTCTGCCAAAGAAAGAGCTAACAGGAAAACCAGTCTCCACTCCATGATGACACAGTAAATAACCAGGCAACATTACTGGCAAAGTGCTGACCTAAACTATAAATTGTACCCAGCTTCTGGAGAACTATTTCTGCTGACGTGCTACTTGGTACATTTAAGACAGACAAACAGAAAAGGAAGTGATGAGGACGGGCACTGACAGATGTGCAGGTAGACATCCCCAGAGCGAAGCTGCACTTTCTGCCAGGCATTGAATGGGCTTCAGTCAGAGTTAGTGTGTGGGCCCAGGACTGGCCCTTTCCCAAGCAACTAGTGGGTTTCTGCTGGTCTGTCAGAAGCTCATTTAGTTCCCCAAATGGTTTGATCGTGCCTAGGACTCACTTGAGCTAGATTGTTTTTAAAAAGTCTTCCCTTGTCTGTTTTCGCTTTTTCTTTTTTAAAAAAATATTTTATTATTTATTATTTTTATTTTATGTTTGTGAGTGTTTTGCCTGCATGTGTGTAAGTGCACCCATGTGTGCAATGCCTGTGGAGGTCAGAAGAAGGCATCCAATCCCCTGGAACAGGAGTTACAGATGATTGTTAGCTGTCACGTGGGTGCTGGGAACCAAACCCAGGTCCTCTCCAAGAGCAGTCAGTGCTCTCAATTGCTGAGCCATCTCTCCAGGCCCCTGTTTTCTCTTTTTCTTAATAAATATCTAGTGATGTGGAGGAAACCCAAAGTTTTACTCATTGGAATAGAGACAGTTTTCACTTAAACTTTAAAATGACACCAGGTACCTAGATATCTGAATATTCAGTAATATAGAATCTCACAGCTTCTCCAGCTCTAGACATATAACAGGGACTGAAGATCACCATTTCTTGTCTTTTGGCCTAGACAATTCAGAGGACAACTCTCGAGAAGGGCCATAGGAACCCACATCTAACACGGACATACCTTCAGAGACACAGGGCAGCAAATCTAGCCAGAAAGAAGTCACTTACCCTCCGCATCCTCCGGCCGAGTGAGGTCAATGACGCCTGGGCCCAGCTTTCCATCTTCATTTGACTTTCCTGTTAACTGGGGCCCCAAGTTCTCAAAACGTGTTCTTTCCTAAAGAAAAGGACAATCAGAGGCTTATTCTAGATCCACAACAGCCACTTTGTTTCTTCCCGATTCTCTCTTGCTTAACCGGCAAAACTTGTACCAAACAATTTCTGACCCACTCAGGCTCTGAAGATTCTGCTGAAGGCTGACTGTGGACTGATAGCATCTAGACCACAGAACCTGTAAGGAAGGGAACCTGTGACAGGGAGCCTGCCAGAGCTACCCTTGCAGGTCTCCCCACTGTGGATTTGCACCTGTAATCTACAAGGAATGTAACAGAGGCAGTTGGGGCAAAGGTGCAAAAACTTGAAAGAGCAGTTCTCATTCAAACCTACTGTGAAACTGCATGGACAGGACTCTTCCCCTTTGGAGACCATAATTTGTGTCAGAATTCTGAGAAAAAAACAAACTAGAATTTTTGTTCCAGGATTTCAAAAACAAATACTTCAAGGCGGGTAGACTAGACCTAGTCTTTGTTGTTATTGTGATGAATATTGTGTTCAACTGCGGCTTCCTGGGAACTGAGAAGAAGGCCAGTTCTCCCAGCCAGTCAAGGAGTCTAGGGACTTCCACACCCGTGTGCTTTCCGAGGGGACACAAAGGTGTCGCCTCCAAGAGCAGGAGTCAAGGCCACAGGCCACAGCAGCCGTGCAGCTCTCAGACCAGTGGCAGAGGGCTTGCTGACCGCAGTTAACACGCTGTTCTTGTCTGCACAAACCCAGCACGTGTCCCCGCGCCTGCCTCTGTGCTGATCTCCAGATTCAAACTTGGCTTTGTGTTCTGCTTGTGAATGAATGAAACCTTGGTGTTCATTACTATGAAACAATATTAAATGTCATGTCAGCTTGAATTTACAGACATGAAATAGCGGCTTGCAGCTCCGGGAATAGTTTCTGCATGTGACACTTAATGCATTATGCAGCGGTGGAGTGCTGACTGCGTGTAGCCATTGTTCGATGACCTAGTTCCGCACTGAGCATGGCCGGCATCTGATGGGAACACTCGGCATTTTCTCCTCTGTAGGATGTTTAAGAACTTGGAAATATTCTTAAGGAGCAAACATACAATTACTTGATAGAGGCTGTGCCTCATTTGTACAGTCTCACTGCATTTGTGCTTTCTAATATGATTATTTTTGAATATCATTATATTTCTATAATTAATTCCCATCAGTCAAATTGTTGCAGGAAGCCTTCCGGTTCTCCTCATCATAGGATATGTTGAAATCTGCCTTGGACGAAAACAGCATAAACCTCGCTTTAATCTAGCACCGTTTCCAGGAAAGAACTGCAACAAAGTGATCATCATGCATTTTTCCAACCGGGTAACACTAACTGTTTCAACAGCAGTGTGTGGGGAGACCTCTGAAATACGACAAGTATAAAAGACGGGCTGAAAATAAAAACCCAAGTGAGTACGGCTCCTGATATCTTCCTATGTGAAAAACGCGGCTGCACGTGAACAAATTAACCCAGATGCAGGGCACAGCACAAAACAACCACAGCCACCAGGCATGCGGGAGCCTCACACATCGTCGGGAAGGATAGCTGCTTTTCATCAGCCTGCTTCTATTTCTGAGTAGCACTTTGGGTTGTGGTGATGTAAGCAGAAGGAATTAAAGTGAGGATGTACGGCAGCAGGCGAGGCAGAGTGTCAGCCTTTGTTCACCGCATTGTTTCTCTCTCCTCTTTGCATGTGAATGCTTCTTACCCTTTGCTGCGGGCAGGAGTTCTGATGTGACACCTGCAGTGTTCTTGGAAGAGCAACCTTTAACTGTATTTTCTTGGAGGGGGGCAACTTTCTCTGCAAATCAACAGACTGTGCTACCATCAATATGCATATTTCAAGTATCTTTCTAGTCATTCATTCTCTTTGATTTTACCGGAAAATATTCTCAGTTAAAAAAAATAAAGTTCCTGAAAGAATATCAATATTTTGACAGGGAAGGAGAAGAGGAAAGATTACATGCCATGGTTTGTAAAATCCTGAGACAACAAAGCTTACGTGATGATAATACCTTTCCTTTTATAAAAATGAAGTGTACTCACAATTCAGGAGTATCAGCTTGTTTTTAATCAGAACAAAAAACATTCAGAACGTTCAACAACACATTCATGGTGTCTCTGAAGTCATACAGTTTTTCTGACTTCACTAAAGAAAAAAGCCTTTTGCAAAGATACTCTTCCCATAAAATATCAATATTTTGACAGAGTGGAAGGCAAGGAAGAATATCCCCTGAAATACTAGTTAAATGGGCAGAAAGTAAATCAATGATAAGAAGCGTTTAGGGCAGCGGGTTGCATTTTCAATTTGATAACATTAAGTACTGTTTGAGATTAAAGCAGGGCCCTGCAAAGCCAAGTGCTTTCATATACATTTCTACCTAGTCTCCCAGAAGATTTCCTTCTTTTCTTCAAAGAATAACTGAGAATATTTATTTGCCAGCCACGGAACCATAAGATAAGAGGGCCTGATGTCTACCAGTTAGGCCTGGGCAGCTGGGTGAAGCAAAGACTTTTCCAGCGAGGTTGGACATGAGCCTCGTAAACAGGATGTGGACATGGGCAGAGAAAGTACGAAGATACCTCAGTTCCAAGAAGCTTAGTCTTTGGGCCATTAAATGCCAGTGGGCTTGTCCCTATATGGACTAAAGATAGACGTTGGATGGCAGGCCCCAAATACCCCCATCCTTTGAACTAGCCGCTCCATGTACACAGCTCCCAAGAAGGATAATCCAGAGATAGGAGCAAAATTCCTCAGTGGAACTCTAATCTCATGCCCTCCTCTAGAAATTCCCTGGTCTTCATGTTGATAGTGGAATGTGTATTTTAAATGCAGCAACACAATCAGACACTTACTTATGCATTGCCAGTCACAAACATGCAGGCAACATAAAAGTTATTGAAAAAAAATTAAAGTCAGCTCTGCTGTGTTGTAGGGACTGCTGGTTCTCTAAGTGCTTTGAAATTATGATGTATGAGGTAGATGTTGCATATTAAATAAAGATATTTAAATGATAAAGCCCCCTTTAGTGAGAGCTGATGAATGCTAAATGTTACAAGCCACAAGATGGTAGCATCCATCATCTCCACGTATCATCGGAGTCAATGACGGGGCAGCCTCACTGGTGACAGGCAGACTCTGATTATTATCCCTTATTTCCAGACTCATTGAACAAACCACTCAGCTCCTCCGGCATTATTTTTAACTTTGCATTAAATTAGCAACTTTTCCGTCCCTCCCCACCATGGCAAGATTGATCAGTTACATCCTTGCATCAGTGGAGAGAGAATGAATCGGGGTGACTAAAACACCGAAGGTTTGTTTTTATCTAGGAAAGGAAATCAACTTCCTCTTACTGGCAACAAATGTAAAATTGTGATCCCGGGAAAGAACAGCAATGAAACAGTAAGCGCACAATAATGGCTTTTCTTTGCACTTAGATAAAAGCTGAATTCTTGATGTGCACAGTATATTTTAATAAAATTTTATATACTATGTTTTATACACTTATTGGCTATTCCATAATAATGTGTGTGCTAACAGTAAAATTGCTCTTAAATTTATGTGTGTTATTTATACGTTCCCACGTAACAATGCTTTTTGTTGTAAAAAATATTCTGTTTATTAATGTAACTTTACAACCACTGCATCCAACATCCGTGGTAAATTAATGACATTTTTATTATTTTATAGTGTCATTAAATTTTTACTGATCACTCCATCAAACAGAGGCAGTAAAGGCCATAATGTAAACTGGGACACTTAGATCAGGCAGCAGGAAGACATTCCATATAGTCTGAAGAAAACTGCTGGCAATAAATGATATTTATACCGTCTTTAAGCATGTGAGACTACTTGGATAAGTTTGGCAAAACTGTTTCAGTAGTAGAGTGGATGGTGTACTTAAATAACAGTTTGCCCGCCAGTGAGACAGCCTCTTTCAAACCATACACAAGATGACTGATCGAAGCCATGTCCTAAAAACCAACATATGAGCTGCAATGATGCACCTCGCCATCCCTCTGG
The DNA here is from genome assembly GCF_000622305.1 of Nannospalax galili. NCBI lineage: Eukaryota > Metazoa > Chordata > Mammalia > Rodentia > Spalacidae > Nannospalax > Nannospalax galili. The sequence continues at coordinate 8,359,482 of NW_008355789.1, forward strand.
GTTACCGAGGCTGGCCTGCCCGTATATCGTGCCTCGGGTCCTTTCAGCATGGTCCCCTTTCTGCGTTCAGAAGGGGGAAATGGCACATGCTCAGAAAAGTCTTTTGTTTGTGTCTTTACAGGCGACTACATTCCATTTAAGTAGACTTGTCTAGACCATGACGTGATGTATTTTATTCCGGTGGTCTGAGGGAGAGGTGCTTTACCAACCTTTATTTAAAAGCTCATTTGTACAGATTGTCTGAATGTGGGGTCATTCATAGCAGCAACATGGCATACAGCCAGGGGGCTGTTACCTATCTTTTAGTTAAAAATGGGCGAATAATAATTATCTTGGGTTATTTTCAGATGTAAAATACATCATAATTAGGACGTACTCTGTACCGACTCTTAAATAAACTTAAATATGTGTTATTACCTAATTTCCAAATATTCTGTTTATGTATATAGAAGACAGTAAATAGAAAATCCTACGCTCACATAACTGTGGATTTAGTAGTACCTATCTCTTATATGGGGAACCTAGTATGATTCTTTTTTATGTAAATAAGAATTTTGTTGTTACATACTCAAATGCACATTACAATATTAAAGTATTTTTAGAGCCTTTCCGGTTTGTAATAAAGGTTTCTGTTGTAACCTTGGAAGTCATACTTCTGTATCCTCCAAGCAGAGTTTTGTCTATCGGGAGCAGAAATCCCAGGTATTACAATACTCTGGGGTATTGTCTACCCTGGATGTTTTTGCCATGTCAAAGTCATTGAGTGCTTGCTGAATGAAGTCTTTTGTGTTCATCCCGGTTCCAAGCTTTAACATTTGATTTCTACTTATATATTGGATTGGATCTTCAATCCAAGAGAAGTAAAAGTAACAGTGTACCTGCTAGAGCAGCTTTCCCCTTTCCCAACTTCTTTCCTTTCTTGCATTTACATCAAAGCCAACTGGTGAATAGCACCGGCCTCATTCCTGTCTTCACCCTGTCTACTCCATGACCTGTGCTGGTGGATTTTCCATCCACAGAGCCTCTTGCCCTAGTCTCTCCCCTTAAGGCCCTCTTTCCATCCTTAACCACCCCAACACAAGCCTTCAGGCCTTGGCTGGCTGCTGTAGGCTGCCAGCTGGTCTGCTGGCCCTTGGCACTGTCTTCCCCTGTCACCTGCTCACACGGCTTCCTTGCAGTACATGTTGCTTCATGGCTGTATCAGAGCCTTCCACGGCTTCACGTTTTCCAACGCATTTCAGACAAACCCTTCTCCCTGGCTTGCGAGTCCCTTCATTCCCTGCTGTCCACATACCTTTTAAAACTCAATTTTGTATAATTCTCCTGTCATGCATCCTCTGCTCAGGGTAGACACTGACTGTCTTCCAATAACAATACCATGACCATGCCTTCCTCATGATGCTAGAATATACTTTCTTCTCTGTCTTTGCGCCAAGTCCTATTCATATTGAAAAACCCACATATTCTATGAATTCCGTATCCTTGCTAAGTAAACTGCTTTCCAAAGTGCCCAAATTCCAAGTCTTCTCTACATCATTAGCCCCTGGATTTAATAGTACCACGTTAAACAGTCAGGGCTAGGTTCATATACACTGCCAAATCGCTCTCAACAAGATCAAAAGATTTTATAAACCAGGGATTGTATCTTAGGCTTTCCTATAGATCTTACACAACATTTAGGATCAGTGTCCACAAGGAACTGTGGTTTCCTAAGGCCACATAATTTATTTACCCACATAAAAGGAAAATGCCCTGCACAAGGGCGTGCGTAGATGAACCACCCGCTTCCCGGCAGTTCAAATTTTTGAAAGAGCTGTTTAGATTCAACACTCCCCACTGAACTGGTGATATCTCCTTGAACAATAAGAACCCAAACAAGGAAATCTTGATAAATACCTTAAATATTTCCTAAAGGAGGAAAATAAACAATTTTTGAAGAACAAATAGAAAAATGCATTTGATTATAATATAAAGTCTAACTTGGTGTTTCTTCAGGTATTTGTATCTTTGCAAAATTTTTGTCAAACACTGAAACAGACGATATCACCTACCATAAATTCAGAATACACCATTTCATTTTGTTTGTTCTGTTTTGCAACATCACATGGCGTGATATCTGGCTCACATTAGGACCTGCTCTAGACACATCTTTCAATGGTATGATTCTCATAAGACTTACTCAGCCACGCATGTAGTTTCCTATTATTGACCTATCATGTTCTATCATTCTATTTAATATCCTGCATTTACATTTAAGATTCTGATGATCAAAAATGCAGGTTTTTACATTGGAAAGTAAACTTTGTAAAAGTTTATTCTTTTTTGGAGGAAGTTGCCGTAGAACCACAGGGATTTACTTTCACAATGACATTTTGATGCTTCTGAAGTCAGTAATCATGATAATAAAGACTCTGGCTAGGAAAAGTGAGGTTCATGGTCAATCCCCATAGCCCAGTAACATTTCGTCAGCTAAAATTATTAATTTCTCTAGCTCCTAATGCATCCTTAAACATCAAAATTGTATGAGAACTCATAAATGAGTCAAGGTCTAAGTTTCCAACCATGTTTTCCCCAAAGCACCAATATGCCTATTGGAGATAAGGGAAGAAGGCCTCTTCCTGCCCAGCTGGAGAAAAAGCCTTTCCAGTGAGAATTCCCAGCAGCTTCTCACATCCACGCAACATTGCTATTGCTGTTAATTTTATTAGAAGGAAAATGGGGAGGTGTAAGGAGATTTTTGTATTTAAGTAGTTTTACCAAAATTCAGATAAGAATTTGTGCTGAGGTAAGTTATTACTGAGTGATCTCTGTGAGCCTCCTTCCCCATCTGTAAAATGGGTTAGGAAATGTTGCAGCCACAAGATTGTAAAGATCAGATGAGAGATTGCATGTGTGAGTGCTTTGCAAAAAAGAAAGAAGAAAGCGGAATTCATAAAATACCCTCTTCAGTTAGCATTACTTCATATTTGCAAAATGTTTCAGGCTAAACATCAACAGCATCCTGATCTCAACAGCGTGCTGTCCTACATCACCAGGGACCCCCACAGTCAAAGATACATTCTTTTCGCCTTGACTAAGCATCTCAGAACCGAAGTTAGGTCCAAGCCTTGGTAATCACTGTGGTAGCTGGATCTTGGCCTGCTTTCACGTACTCAGAGGTTCCCTACCACCTGCAAAGTGAGGAGCCAGCGTCTCTGGGCGGCTCATCTGACCTTCCATCACCTGGATCTTGCTTCCCTGATTAGTTTCGTGGCCCTCTTATTCTAGTTAGTATTTTCTGTTCTCATACCCTAGAACGTCTCTGAGTTTCCTGATGGTCCAGAGCCTTCTATGCTCCCACGTATTATTCTTTCCTCCTAGAATGCCACACCCTTCCTGATGGCATCATAATTAGGCCAACCAAAGTCTTTCTTTTTGACAAAAATTGGTGCCTTTCTACCAGCTCTAGGTGGACTCTGTCACTCTCTCTTTTGTTGCATCACTAAGTTCATAGAAAGTTTATGTTACAGCTATTGGCTTATGCTTCTGTGGGTGTGGGTCCTCTGAAGTGGCATGTCCACCTATGCATTATTGGCAGATTAGGCACTCTAGTAGCTAAATCCTGCTAAAACTACTAATTACTTCCTTCTCCTCTCCTCTTTTACTTTTATTTTTATTTATTTATTTGTTGAGACAGGGTCTCCCTGTAGCCCCAGCTGTCCTGGAACTCACTATGTAGACCAGGCTGGCCTCGAACTCACCGAGATCCGCCTGCCTCTGCCTCTGGGGTGCTGGGATTAAAGGCGTGCACCACCACGTCCAGCTCTAGTTTTACTTTTCAACAAAATAAAAATATTTTTCTGATCTTAGTAAAAGGCAATGAAAAACTAATTATTAAAAGACAGATAAATATGACTTTCTGGTCAGAGTTGGTCTCCTGCTGAAATACAGGGCATCTGTCTTAATCTCATTGGTTGGACTTTACAAGAACAATCTTCCTTACCACCTCAACTCCTCCCAAATATCCCTGTTACACATCTCTTATACTACCTAGCAATTCACCATTAGCAATTCTCTTTGATTAAAAAAATGACCATTTCTTAAAAAAAAAAAAAAAACAGAAAACATTTCTTATGAAAGATAAGGCAATAAACTGGCAGACAAAGCCACATTAGCTTCAGTTTAACTCCTCTTGAGAAATATGAGCGTTCCTGGGGAAAATCACCCAGGCGGGCAAACATGAACACAGACACAAATCACTGGTCAGGGGGAGTCACTGTATAAGGGTTTGGTAGCTCAGAAGGTTAGCCAGGATGGGCTAAGTTACGTCTCCCAAATTTCTAGACTGAAACTCTTACCGCTAATACTTTAGAATATGACTGTCTGTAGACAAGGCCTTTAAAGAGGTGATCACAATATGACTAGTCTACTTAGATTAGGAAGAAATAAGGGCATAAAAACAGACATGCGGGATACTGTACACCGAAGAAAGTTCATGTGAGGGAAAGAAGGGGCAGATAGACAAGCCCAGGACAGAGGGGTCAGAAGAGACTGGTCCTGCTGTCATCTTGACAGAACTGAGAAAATAAACTCCTGCTGTTTAGGACATCCAGTCTGTGGTATTCTGTGACGATACAGCAAACGGTTACAATGGCAGTTTCTACATCCTATGTCATAAAAGTTTCTTGTCACTGGTTAAAATTTATCACATAATAACAGAGCAAAGCTTAGAGAGGCCATTAGCCTCAGAAATGATTCTCCAGAAACTTTAGCAACCAAAATCCTAGTAGCAGTTCTTTGTGTTGATAATTCTATCATCTATCTATACTCTATCATCTAGATACCGACCATTTATCTATTCTCTACCTACCAGCTACCATCTGTCACCTACCTATCAGCCATCTGTCATCTAGATATCGATCATCTATCAATTTACCATCTACTACATACATATCAATCATGTATTCATCACCTATATATCATTCATCTATTTCTCTATCATCTAGATATTTATTATCTATCTACCTATCATCTGTGCATAACTTACCACCTATCTATCTATCTATCTATCATCTATCTATCATCTATTTATCTATCATCTATCTATCATCTATCTATCTATCATCTATCTATCTGTCTATCATCTATCTATCATCATCTAGCTACCTAACAATCATCATCCATCACCTATCAGCCATCTATTATCCCTATCATCTATCCATCTATAGCTATTGTCTATCACTTATTACCAATCTATCCATCCAGCCACACATCCATCTATTTATCATCTATCTCTGATTCTTCAAAGGAGAAAATTTTCCCTTGGAGGAAGAAAGACTTATTAGGACTCAGCAAAAGTTTTCAAAAGCTATAAGATTCATACTTGTAATAAAAAGAAACAAAATCAGTAAATATTGACATAAGCTGTTCAGATCTCTTCTTGGGGTGTTGTTTTGGTTTTGGTTTTGGTTTTTTTTTTTTTTTTTTTTTGCCCCTAGACTAAAAATTCCGTGGGAAGGGAAAGTGTCTCATGATCCCCCTCCCCAGCTAGCTCTGGGTCCTGCCAGCTGTGAAGCAACGTGCAGCACGTCTGATGAAATGAACTACAGTCTACAGATCATCTTGTGGATATGTTTTATGGGACTTTCAAAGACATTCTCAAAAGATGTTTGACAAGCTTTTCTCAGGATCAGAAGAGTTCACCAAACCAGGCAAGTCTTGTCACTACAACCCTGGTAACAGCAGCATCCCACATCTCCTGTAACATACGCTTAGACACATACCACTGACCATCACATGACAAACGATATGCAAGCATTAACCCTAAAGATACGAGACATTTTTAGCCTTGGTAGGTACTGAATTAAATTAGTTTCATCAGGATTATAGTGCTTACTGAACCTCTGTAGCCAAATGTTTGCTGTCTCATTCATATGGTTTTAACTAATTGTGAGGTTATTTATAAGTTTGCAGCTCCCAAGTAGAATTATATAGGATCCAGATTTAAGCAGAGACAGTTGTGTGGCAGCCTGAGTCCTGCTTATATGTGGTTCCAACTTTTTACTCCTGTAGAGACACAGGAAGCAGGTCTGTTTCTGAATATTCTCTAATTAACATTTGTTTCAGTAACAAGTTCACAAAAAGTTCCATTGTAAAATTATACAAACTCCCTTTAAAACTAACACAACTTATTTAAATCTATCTCACTTAAACCAACAATAAGACTCTGTTATTCTAATAGTCCCCATATGAATAAAGGACATCAGAATAAAACCAATGGCCAACTAAGCAAATGTCATTGTCACAAAAGGCATTTGGGGGGTCTTATTAGTTCAAACCTAGGCCTTTGACTTCTGATATCTGCTTGATGTGCAGTGTGTGTTTTTCAGTATTTATGGACTTTGTGGAAACATGGGTGCAATTTATTCAATAGATGACATCAAAACTATATAAGCCAAGAATGGCAATTTCTTTAAAAATATACCTTCTGTTTCAAAGTACAGAAAAATAAACACACAAAAACAAAAGAAAAGAAGAAGAAGAAGAAGAAGAAGAAGAAGAAGAAGAAGAAG
>NW_008355789.1:8366082-8392208 GCF_000622305.1 Nannospalax galili
CACAGGACATCACCACAATGACGTTATTCTAATTTATAAGCTATACAAATACATCAGGTACCCAAAGAGATTTTCCTGTAAGTTTAAAAAAAAACTGTAATTTGAAAAAAAAAATGACATGTTTTTTAAGAAAAAGTAAGGGGCATGAGGAAGCCTCCACGCCAGGAGGAAACATGAAGGCCTCTTCACTCAGAGGACTTGGGGCCAAGGGGTTAGGATGCAGTCCCTGCCAACACACCCAGCGTGGGACTGGGCTCCAGGCGCTCAGCCTCCTCTTCTGCTCAGCCCGCTGTGAGGCAGGACTAGTCCTCAACGGAGCCTTCTCTAAATTCAGGGAGCAGTTTACCTCCACAGCTTCTTCGAGCTCCGAAACTTCATGACCCAAGGATATTTGACCTTTTTGCCCTCGGAAATTTCCACTGTAGCATGTGCTAGTAAAATCATTTCACTGTCATAAAAGTTTCTTAGCAATTATTCATATTTTAAAGAAAAGAACTCAAAATGAATCCATTTGTCAAACAAGCCTACTAAAGTGTGGTCATGCTTGGCCCCAAAGCATCTGTTGACTGCTTCAGAAATTCTGTGGCCACCACAGGCAATGGAAGGGACAGGATGACAGGGGAGAGGAGAGGAGGAGGCAGGGAAAGCCATGTTGATCACTTGGCCTTAAATCTGCCCCTGTCTCCAGTTTGGTGCTCATTGTGGGGACACCGGGGCAGAGTGCATCCCTTCTGCCTGCAAGCCAAGTGGGTACAGGAAAAGTTTGCTGGTGCTATCTTTTGAGAACAGTAACTCCTGACGTCATCCCCTCCTTCTTCTAGAAGGGAAGTGAAGTCAAAGGGCATCACTAATAAACTAATGAAAGCAACTTATGACTTTGAACTACATCTGATTCTAGAAGAAGCTTTAAGTTAAATTAAAATTTAGCAACTGTTCTTACTTCATAAAAGATTCTTAAAAGTTATGCTGAAAATTGAAATTTTTTAATGAGTTTAAAAGAAGAAAATATTTAGGAACCTTATTCAAAATAGTACTCCAAGATGATGACATCACAAAGGACAGAAGACAGCATCCAACTGTGGTGATAGGTGTTAATTGTATGGTTTTCCAAAGATGTGGGAGAACTGATATCAATTACAGTATAATTACCATTACTTCCAACAGAGTTAACATGTACTTGCTACAAAATAACATACAATTAACTGGTGTCACATTGCACACAAGACTAAATAAGATACAAATTAAAAATTCCCGAACGTGGGCATAATACTCTTCTAGCTCCTGAAAAATAAAATTAAAATAAAACAAGTTTTCTCCGATAATGGATAATGGCACACAAAGCCTTTTCACCTAGTTATTTCAAAGGGGGAACATTCAAAAGGTCTAAGTGAGAATGCTCTGTTCTTAGGGTTTAGATGAAGGAGATGCACAACCTGCTCAATTTCTCAAGCTAAAGCTATTGTAAATAAAATAAGAATTTCCTTACATAGTACTTTTCATTCTGAAACTTGGGCAGCTCTGCTTTGAAACAAAATTCAAGAACATTCTCAGTGTTTACTGATAGCCCAGTGTTTGTTTGTTTTTTTGCTTTTTTACCAAACACTGGACAAAAGCCTGCTTTGGTTAGGCTACAGAAGCACCCAGAAATGAGTCAGGCTGAGTGTGGGAGTGTGCTTACACAGAACAGCAGGTTACTGTGAACCACAGAAAACTGTGTGTTTCCAGGTACACAGTTTCCTTATCAGGAGGTGAGGAGACAAAGAATGCGAAGTTTCAGTCTGAAGGAGAGAAATTCCTCCTTGGGAGGTCTCTGGTCAGCCGGCAAGGACAACACAGGTCGCTTCTTCAGGCTGCACTTAAGAGGAGGCTTGTGCACAGACACATACAGGCCAAACATACATCTAGGTTTGATTGGAAGAGAGTGGGAGACAGCAGGGTGTGATGCTGTGAAGCCCGTGAGAGGACAAAGGGAAAATGCCTGTCTTCTAAACACAGTGACACTGTGTCTGCTGTATCTGGCTCAAACATCTGGAATTTTGATTATTTATTGAACTCATGTGTAAGAGTTCCTTGGGAATACTGCAAACATCCACAGAAAACAGGACTGTGATAACTAAAATACTCCCAGGATGGAACTCTTGCTAAAGTCTTAAAACAATATGAGTGAAAACCTTCTAGGACATGTGTGAAAATCACGAAGATGTTAGCATGCTAAGAATAAACTTTGTAAATCCATCTTAATTAGTGTAGCACACAGTATTTTATTAGGAACTTGTGTTTAGCATATTTTTGAAGATTTTTTTAAAAATTCCTATGTCTGACTTTCCTTTCCTCTTTTTTTTTCTTTGATAGCCAAATTCCTGCTTGAGATTAAACCATCTGTAGAGGTCTGTGTATCCTGTGTGAAGGCTGTGTAAGCACATGCACAGATCCACCCATCTTTGGGGGCAACTGGTTCTTCGTGAAGTCAGTTTTTTCCCCTTTTTACTGAATATGAAGCCAGGAATAGACGTTTCTTTTTCACCGCCTTCTGTGTCTCTACTGAAATTCTGGCCATTTGTTAGACACCAAGGGAAACCAACCTGGCTTGGAGGGGTGACACAGGACAATGATGGGCCCATGGTTATGCCACAACACTGCCACATTCCTCTGATTATCAGTCTCAAAACTGTGCTGATCACTGGTGTGATCAGGCAACACTACCACCTCCGAGAAGCCAACAACCCAGTGAGAGTACATTATGCATGCTGCGTAAGTGAGTGAGGGGCTCTCCACATATCTGTAGTTTGTCATCAGAGAGCCAGCAGACAGAGGAGTGCAAACACTTTCATCCCATGTGAGTAAATGAGAGAAATAAAAATAAACATCACTTGATCTTCACAATTGATTCTAATTGACACAAACTTGAAGCATTTGCAATCCAAAGTATGCTCTGGGTAGAAAATTTTATTTGTCATTATTATCCTGGGGCTGGGGGGGGGTGGGCATCTTCAGAAACAAGAGACTGGAGTGCCCTGTGCTAGAGACCGGGACAAGGAGTGGGAGGCGCTGCTCTGTTTCTTAGTAACTCAAAATTCAATCTCAAGGTTTATCTTTCAATAGTTCAAACACCAAGATGGTAACAGCATGGGAACCAAACTTATGATTTAGTTCATAAATTCCCGTCCAGCTGAAAATTCACATTTGGGAACTAAACTGTAAGATGCTTTAAAATGAGGGATTTGAATTCTTGTGTAAAAGGAGACACTTTCACACAGTTGGACAGTCGTTCCTGCAGTTAGAAGCTGTGCTTAGACCCCATGGATTCTTTTCCAAATGAATGAAGAACACCACCCTCCAAGGCTCTAGAACCAGACTCTCAATTAACAAGCACACATTTATCACTGAAACTTGACTAGCAGATCTCTTGGTTCCTGACCATCCCCTGGGTAGGCCAGGAGAGACCCAGAAAACCAGCCAAGCAGCACAGAGGCAGAGAAGGTTTACTCCGTCCCAAGATCGGCTCAGAACAGTTACTTAAAATGGATTTTCACAGTCTGAAGAAAAAAAAACAAAACAGTTATTCATAGAACAAACAACTTTCCGAGGGAACATTACAATTAGTAGAGGTTTTAAATGCTTGTAGAAGTTTTAACAGTAATTTCAGACACTAGACTTAGGAAGACCACAAGAATGACAACTGTACAAACTATACAAGTTTTAAGAATCTAGTTCTGTTTTGGTTTTGTTTCTACTCTTTTTTAAGAAGAGTCTCACTGCATAAACCTGGATGGCCTGGAACTTGCTGTGTAGCCCAGGCCAGCTTTACATCTGCAGTGATCTTCCTGCTCCTGCCTTCAAAGCGCTGGGACTACAGGCATGAGCCAGCACACCCAGCAAGAATATAGTTCTTATGAAACTCTACTGCAATATTTGATCCAAAAAAGAAAACCTAAGAAAAGTGAAAAGATAAAATGATTCTTAACAATTAGTAAAACCCTATTGCTAAGACACCACATGATGTGAGTGAGGGAGAGGGAGAAATCAAGCTCAGACTAAGCTGGAAACTCCCTGCCACTGGATGGGTGGCTTTCATAGGACCAGAAGGCAAAATGTAGATGGCCAGGGGAGAACTGTCCCCTATAATCCTGCTCAATGATGGACCCTATGTGCTACACTATCAACATGCCAAACAAGATGTTCCAGCTGGTGCAATAGTGGAGCTTCTAGTGTATCTACAACCAACAAATTTTCTATTGGATATAATGCCCGCTCCTAGGGGTAGAACACACATCTGGTACCGTAGACCAGGCCAAGCACCTGTGGCAGAGGAGGATATAGGCCCCAGTGGGAAAGCCACTGCACTTGTTTTGTTAGATGGATGTGGTGTACCTGCTAAAGTATCATCCAAGCATTTGTGTTTACACCATAGGTTATTATAGCAGCTACTGTTTAGGTGTTCTTGCTGTTTATGTTTTTATAGTAGATGGAATCCCACTTAAATGGACCAACAGCCCATGGAAAACAGAGCATGCAGAGACCCAAAAGTTCAGTGCCTTGCCACAATGGGAGGAAGATCATCCCACACTTATCACTCCCTCCAAGGCTCAGGAACTTTTTCAGAAGATGTTGGCAGAGAAAATAAGGACTGGAAGAAGGGGTGGAGTGTTAACTGGATGTGTCCTCCAATCACTATGCAGGAAGGCATAGTCACACCTCCTTCCCATGCTCATCAAGGAGTCGATGAGAGAATCAGTTACCCCTCCCACCCAATCAGTCAACCTTAGCTACATGTGGGGGAGGGCCTAAGGATATATAAGCAGATAATGCCATGAGGCACCTCTCTTGCCATTTTGTGTGGCTGTCAGGAGGTCACAGGATATATATTTGAGTGTGGACTTTCCACCACAGCCATAAATGGGGGGGCACATGTCTGTAAATAAACCCCCACCCTATGCTCTATTAGTAAGCCCACTAGGGTTTTCCAAAAAAAAAAAATGTGTTTTACCAATTAAAGAAAACTCATATTTAAATGTAATATTGATTAAAACAGTGAATTTCAATAACTGAGATGGTAACCAAAGAAGTAGAATTAAAAAAAAAAAAAACAAAAAAACCATCAGGCCAACCAAGTTAAAGCCTGACATTTATATAAGGCTCCAAGTTGTGGGTGCAGGGACACGAGAAGTAGACCATTAGAATGCTCAGACCTAAACTAACAGGTCTTAAAATAAATACATCTATTTAGAAACTGTCTGGTTTGAAATATAAGACTTCACTTGAAGACTAGTCAAGATGTCTGTGGACTCACATTTCTTTGTTAAGAACTCATGGCGCATTGTTCTAGCTCGGTTTTTGCCTTCCAGATAAACTGATTTAACTGCAAAGGGAACTCTTTAGTATAGTTTCTGTTGGAATGGAAATCAATGTTTTATGGTCCTGCAAACATCACCTTTATATGTATTTTAAATTTTATTAAGTCACTTTTTAACATTATCAAAAATTGGAGAGAATAATCCTGAGAAATGGTCTACACAAAGCCACCTGAACTTTGTTTAGCTCTGGTACCGCAGTGACCAGCAAACGTTAGCGGTTAGCTAACTCTCCAACCTCACCTAATTCTTTGAGGAAATAAAAAAATGCATGCTATAAACTCCAAAGATCTAAGTCACAACAGACCTGATTTACTTGAAATGGACTTCATTTCCTCTCTATAGCCTCTCCTTTTCACCACCACCCACAATGATGATAAACAAAAACCTGCTTTATTTATGGAAAGACAGTGAGGATAAACGAGTTATTTATGCTATCAACCTAAGGCAGCTCTGAGCTCATTCCATTCCAAGGAAGCCACAGGCAGGAAGCACAGAGCATGGGGTGGGGGTGGGGGGTGCAGAGCATGCCAACACTTTGGTTCTAAGCAGAAGTCACTGCCTCAGTCGCCCCAGCTCCCCAGACCTGTGTGGCCCCCACTCAACCATGATGATATCAGACAGACTGCCGAACCCTATCCATAGGATGTCATTAGAAGTCATAGTCTGCTGAGGCTTTAGACTATACTGAGTGAGGCTTGATAGGATGAGAGGAAATTTCCACAGATCCCACAGATAGTGCCTAGAAAACAGATCTCCCATCTAAGCACCCAGGCTGAATTCCTTTTGCCCTCTTGTGCTGGTTACTTTAGGAGACTTTGCTTAGCTTTAGGCATAGGAAACATGATCAGGAAGATCACTATGCATGCTGTCTTCCAAAGCTTTGCAGGTCCGTACTTATTATATAAATCTAACTTTCTAAAGTTACTCAAGTCTAAGCTTTGCAGCCTTACACTTAAATAAATGAATCAGCATTAGCATCTGCATGACTGTGCACATGTCTCTCAGGCCCCTGCACTGCATTTCCTCCCCCACTTTGCAGTTTGTTGAGGGGCGGCTTCACAAGATGCACACCCAGGAGCTCCTGTGGCTGTGCTGCCACCAAGGACACAGAGCAGGCTAGGGAGATGCAGCCACTGCACGTGACAGTCCTGCCACAGAAAAATCTAGAAGCAGTGGCTGGCTGCCACCATTCTAAGAGTCTGAGAAAAATCATCAGTGGTCAGAGACTGCACCCTATAGTGAGAGTGAGGGAAAGAGGGAAGGGGAGAGGAAAGAGAGGAGAAGGGCAGCAGAGGGGCAGGAAGCTGGTCGGAGAGACTGACACACATATGGAGGCAGACAGAGCAGAGCAGGCTGGACACGGGAGCCACTTGTAGAGCAGGAGAAACAACATCAATGCAAAGCAGGCGGGGCTGGCTGGGAGAACGCATGACTCTCCTGCCCAAGGAGGGCCAAGCACTCTCCATGGTGGAGACAGACGGAAATGAAAATATCTCCAAAGTCTGATCTCTGGTTATAAGCACACAGCCAGTGAATGATTTTAGATTCTGTGTCAAGTTAGGGGACAGAAGATTCAAACGGCTTCCTCCTTCAAGTCACCAAGTCACACTCTGCGGTGTGTTGAAGGAGAGTACGGGCTGCTGAGGAGAGGGACTTTGAACCAATGTTTGCATCGAGTCCTCAGTGTTTCTCAAACGAAGGGGGTGGCAAAAAAGTCTGGTTAGCACTGGGCTTGTGCATCGATGCACGTGTTAGTCATAAATGCCTACAAACTATATTATTTCAGTTTCCAACTGTGTTTACAGTCTCACATCCCTAGGTTTGTCCTGCTGGGGGAAAATCACTTATTAACTGGTATGTAGCAAGTTCATTGTCTGGAGGTGTATCTGGAGAAACACGCTGTTTACCTCAGACACTGCTAAGCCATTGTCATCAGCAGCAGTATCATCATCACCATCATCATTGCCATCCCCCTCTCTCATGCTCACTCATTCACTCTTTCCCCAGAGTCAAGACTTCTGTCACCTGACTCTTGTGCCTTGCCACCTCCTAAGTCAGAGCTTGCTCCTCGTTCGTTACTGCCTAATTCCCTGCAATGTCTGGTCTAACTCCCTGTGACGTCCAGCCTACCTCCCTGTGACGTCCAGCCTACCTCCCTGGCTGTGACGTCCAGCCTACCTCCCTGTGACGTCCAGCCTACCTCCCTGTGACGTCCAGCCTACCTCGCTGTGACGTCCAGCCTACCTCCCTGTGACATCCAGCCTACCTCCCTGTGACATCCAGCCTAACTCCCTGTGACGTCCAGTCTACCTCCCTGTGACGTCCAGTCTACCTCCCTATGACGTCCAGTCTACCTCACTGTGACATGCAGCCTACCTCCCTGTGACGTCCAGTCTACCTCCCTGTGACATCCAGTCTACCTCCCTGTGACGTCCAGTCTACCTCCCTGTGACGTCCAGCCTACCTCCCTGTGACGTCCAGTCTACCTCACTGTGACGTCCAGCCTACCTCCCTGTGACGTCTAGCCTACCTCCCTGTGATGTCCAGCCTAACGTCCTGCCATGTCATTTTTAATTCCCTGCCACGTCCTGCCAACCGTGGACCATGAAGAGATCAGAAGGTCTGCTTGCATCTACCTCACATCACACACACTACATTATTCAGTTTTGCCTACAACCTTGTCATATCTGCCTTCCCATTGAGTAAACAAAGGCACTCAAAAGTCACAGGCACCAAGTGCCACAACTATATACCCTGGAAAGTAACAAGAGCATTTGTTAGACTGAAGGTGAGATTCTGGCCTGGCTACGACTTATTTAAAGCTCTCTTTCTTCAACTCATGATGTTTGTCTAGAACATTATTTTATGGCAATTAAACCGGTGGTCTGGACTATGAAAGACTAAACTTGCTGCCAGCCTCTTTGCAGGGGTATTGCTGAGGTAGGGAACCCATAGTCGCAAAAAGATAAAAGGGTTTTTTGTTTTGTTTTGTTTTGTTTTTATAATGCTAATAGTCAAACCCAGGACCCTACACATGCTGGATGCTAGACAAGTTCTGCATCACTGAGCTTTGTCTCCAACCCTGGAAAGTTCTTAATAGGCCAATTTAGCTTTTAAACATGAGTGTATTAAAATATTTCTTTAAATTTGTTCCCACTTTAGAGCTAGAGAAATTGAGATTCATTTTAATGTTGACAGCTTACTGTCAACATATGTAAGAAGACCCCCAAACTTAAAGGTTCTCTTTTTATAGTAATTCCATCGATTCTCTATAACAGAGCAACTTGGAATGATCTTTGTTGAGAACTGCAGAGAACTGGCAGCCTGGAGGATGTAAGAACCAGTGCACTGAGCACTGCATCTTATGAGACTTTGTGTCCCCTCAGAACCAGTGCTGCTGACTTCATTTATAAAAAGACATAAAGGGCAATTCAGGGTTGTACCAAAAATAAAAGCAAGCACATTTCTCTCCATAGCAGGAAGACGGTGCTTTGGGAAATTCTAATCTTAGTTGCAAATGTCAGGATTACAAACTAGATCTTAGCTAAAAGTGAACCAGAGCGCTCTTGAAGGCACATTTGGGACAACCAGATTCAAGACAATGCTGAGAGGGGAGCCAGGAAGGAAAGAAGGTCACATCCATGTGTAGAACTCTCACATGCACCCTGAAGAGGCAGAGCCGAGGCCTGCCAACTGAAAATGAAAACAAACACGGCAATAGTCACATCAAGAGGGTAGAACACAGACCTGGAGATGAACACAACACACACACTCTTTCTTACAGCCTCCCACACAGCCAGGTCAACAGACACACACATTCAGAGGCACAGACATGGACCCACAGACATTCCTTCAGATATACAAACTCATACAGACTGACAGGCATTTATACAGATACGCAGATACAAAGGCACAGTGCCACAGTCAGACAGACCATGGCAGGCGCCCTTCCTACAGATACAAACAGATGCATGGACACACACACACACACACACACACACACACACACACAGAACCATGTTTCTAATTCAGGGCTACCTGAAATCAATGCTGGCTAGTTATTTGAGCTCTTGGAACCTCATCCTCACCTGCAAAGGAAGAATGATAGAAATTCTATTCATAAGGAGGGCTTTGACGACTAACTGTAACTCACAAATGGGAAAAAATGCTTTCCAAATAATAAAAAATCTTGAACATTTCCATGTTTTTAAAATTTCAATAGCCAAAGAAATCTTAGGTAGAGAAAGAATGACAGCATTATCCACCCTATCTATTGCTATAAAGACTTGCATAAACTTTTTAAAATTTTTGAATTACTAGAAATTAAATTTCATATAAAATGTAAGTACTGAAAATTTTATTATTGACATCAACTCAACTGCATAACTGTACTGAGTGCTTATATGTACTAAACATGCCTAGAAAAGGAATCTCATTTAACCTTATACTCTCATAAGTTACCATATATAACATGCATCACATGTAGCATCACTATTACAAGGGTTATAATACATGAAAGAAGTAGCAGCAAAGTGAAGTCAGTACTTGTGAGACTCACGCTCACACTCAGCCACCTTAGGTGTGAATCTGGAATCCGGAAAGCACAGAGGTCTGAGAGCCAGAGAGCGGGGTCTGGCAGCCTTTTCTACTGTCCTGTACTGGGTGGAGGAATTGCTGTTTTTCCTGCTTCTGTTTCCTCATCTATTGAATGAGATACTGCACTAAATGGTCTGGAACGGCACTTTTGACTCGGCTTCAACTGTTCTTATAGTGTGATGGATGGATGAAGTGCTGGGAATGGTCATTCTGTTAAGAAAATGCTGAATATATGAGTTTTCATTTCAATAGAACGAAAAGGTTCCTAATGTACACCTCTGAGGGGAAAAGATCTGTCATCACTAAAGTAGAGAAAATATGGCAAACTTATGATTCTGCAGGTAAGGGAAGAAATTAAGACATTTCTATAGGGCCTCAAAGGACAGAACAGACATGAAGTTTCCAGTGCTCAGGTCAAAGATCCCAGAAGAAGACATTGTGAAATGGGACCCCAAGGTCACAAGAAAGTTCTCATAGCTCAGAAGCAGAGAGCCCTCCTCCTAGGGCCAGGACTGCTGGTGGACCCGGTGTCCTCCTAGGTCCGGGACTGCCGGTGGACCCAGTGCCTAGAGGCACTTGTGGGAACGTATATTTTCAGGTCATAGCTGATGCTTCTCAGAGAATGCCAAGCATCAGAATTCAGATTCTTTGTAAGATTTGGGAGGTCTTTTGTATTGCTTTAAGGAGCTTGGTAAAAACAGGTTAGGATCTATTTTAGCCTTCCTAAGGCTGTTTTAAATGGAATCTCACTTTAAATGTTCAAGTATTACTAAACTTTTAGAAACATTTCTACCAAGAACTAACAAGAACATATATATATATATATATATATATTAGAAATACTGAACATCTTGTAACATGTTCCCAGTTCTCCTGTTTACCAGGACACTCACATCCATCTGGGAACCCCATTAGCAATTAAGCAGATATGAATATCAAGAGTTTTCTTTATCTCACCTTTATCTTATCCACTTCATTTCCCTATCAGTCATTTCCTTTCCCACTTTCCCTTTTTATGCGGTTTCTATTTGCTTGCTTATTTTACTGTACCACTGCAAATCACTTAAATGATTTTTCTTCGTCAAGGCAAGGTATTAATAAAAGTTATACAATTCTCCTAACGGCTTTTGCCCCTTAATTCCAACAGAATTAAACTTCAAAACTCTAGTTATTTTAAATATTTCTGATGTTTGAGTGGAAGATGTTTTAAAATCAAAGTGAATGCAATTCAAACATTCATGTTGGCTCTAGAACAGCACAACCCCCCTTTCCTGTGATCACAAAAATCCTTTCAGAGGGTCCACTAAACCAAAACCACTTTTGCAGTAATACTAAGACATTATTTGCCCATCTTGTTCCCTTTGTCCCTAGTGCATACAATGCTACTCAACATACTTCACGGCAAGGACAAAATTTTAATGACAGAGCAGGTGTGAGAACCTGGCTATTTCCTAATAAACTGGGCATTGAAGCAGTTTGTAAAGAAGATAAACAAGGCCATCCTACTGTGTTTTTACTTTGAAAAGTATAGTTAATGCTTAAAATGTTATTATATTGCTATCTAATTGATCTGTTATTTATAAAAATCAAAAAGTAATGCCTCCATTTTAATCTAACATGATGAATACTGGTAGATATCACCCACATAAGATAACACACAAAAATCTACACTCTTTGAGATCTTTAATAATTTTCAAGAGTGTAGAAGGGCCCTGAGACCTAAAGGGTTGAGACAAGCTGGTAGAGAGAAGATTGGGTATGGAAGGAGGAAGGCTTAGAAAGCACGTGCCCTAGCAAGGGGTTTAATTAGTAAATGTGCCCCATACCTACCCCAAATAGCAGCTCTTCCAGAGATGGGTAAAAATTATTGTCTGGTTGTACTGAATCTTAACATTTTCACTGGGAGAAATATTAACTGGATTTGACATTTTGACTTAAAACACCTGTGAACAAAACTAAAAGCTTCAATTTGCTCAAATACCTGCCTCTACCCTTAAAAAATATCTTGAATCTTGTAAGCCCATTCTCACCATTCTTTCCATTTAAAGTGCAGAGGAGAAAAGAACCAAGTAAGTTTGTTGTTTTTTATGAATTAGGCCTTAAACTCGTAGCTAGGCAACCAATGAAGTAGCCCTGACAACAGGGAAGAAAGAACTTAATGACTGCATTCAGCCGGGAGCCCACATACAGCATTGCAGAGTGGCCCAGTGCTATTGGGTCAAATGCAAAATGCAGCATTAATAAAACTTGCACTGCCTTCTTCTAATTTTATACTATTTTTGATTTGTGTATGCTCTTTTAGAAAGACACTATCATAAGTATAAATATAACTTTTCATCTCAAAGAAATATGCCAGAAGCATGCATGTTTGGGTAAACTTCCTTAGCTCATGATTCTAGTTAACATTTTCATTAAAATTGATGTTGGAAGCTCATATATATGTCTTATCAATCTCGTGGAGGGATGCTGGGGTCAAGTGATCCGAGTTGGGCTTAGTTTCCTCATCTGTGAGACAGGAGTAGCAGAGTCTGCACCCACGATCTGGGAAAGAATACAGAGCACTAGATGTCCCAGTAACATCTGTAAAGCATAAAGCACTATAAAATAGATCTTGTTGTGTCATGGAATGTGTTCTACAATCAATCTTTAAATTGCTGATCTTCTTTGTAAACAAAGATGATCACAGTCAGAATCTGTCTCTCACTATAAAATTTTAACTACGCCCACATTCCTCATTGTGTCTTTTCTTGGGGGTGGACTGACAGGCATCACAACTGAGCATCCTGGTCAACTGTGTGCAAAATGGTAATCCCGATGAACTGGCACTCTGCACATTTAACTTGAAAACAGTAAGACCTCACTTGTCTGCAGAAATTCATTCATTCCAAATATTCTTTGCCAAATATTTTGTTTGCAACTCCCTTTCATTTAATGTTGGATGGCCATATTGATCTTCTGTCTAAACGTCCCTGCCATGCAACAGTGACTATCTGAATCAACTGCAGAAGTAACAAGAAGCCATGGCAATTGCCCATGTGAGACAGATGTCTACCGTGTTTTCCTTTCCCAGTAAGAGTAGCAGTGCTACATCAATGTGGTGCTAATACACTGGTTTGATACTTTGCAAAGTACGGGTGAGGAGCAAGAACCCACACTTGTAAAAATTCAACAGTGGAATTTTAAATAACTAGGAGCACGTTTACAGTGTGCCTCAATGATTGAATTATCATTTTCGTATTTTACTACACTAAAATTAATACCATTTTGGCATGAGCAAGATATGTTATTATTAAACATTGGGTTAAGAATTTTTGTAAAAAAATCAGACTACCTTCTCCTCTGTGGAAATACATTAAAAATACATTAAATTTGAAGAGAACAAAGCTCTTTAGCCAATAACAAATCATATTTGAGTATTATGATCATGCTGACCTTATCCAGAGTCTAACGGTAGCTAGTATATAAAAGTTCCTCTGGGGTCAGCCAGATGGCTCAGCAGGTAAAGACACTGACCAGAAAACCTAGGGACCTGAGTTCAAGGCCCAGAATCCAACCAAAGGTGGACGGAGAGATGTGATTCCACAAAAGTGTCCTCGGACTTCCACGTGCCCACTGTGGCACGTGAATAATAATAAACACAGAATAATATAAATAAAATTTAAAATTTTTTAGAAGTGCTTCTAAGAACAAAAAAGTAAAATGCAGATTATGATTTCGTGAGAAGCTGCCTGTGAGGGTCGTCCTTGGTCACTGTGGCCCCAAGAAACAATAGGTCCATCCCTTATCACCGAATAACATCAAAGAGCGACGGCCACAAAATTAGTAGCACATCTGACAAGCGATATTTTAAAGTGAGGAAGAAGCTGATGGTAGCTGAGCACTTCCTGTGCAGACGTACGCACCTCCTACGCAGACACGCGCCTCCTGTGCACACGCACCTCCTATGCAGACACTCGCCTCCTGTGCACACGCATCTCCTGTGCAGACACGCGCCTCCTGTGCAGACACGCGCCTCCCGTGCACAGGCACCTCCTGTGCAGACACGCGCCTCCTGTGCAGACACGCGCCTCCTGTGCACACGCACCTCCTGTGCACACACGCGCCTCCTGTGCAAACATACATCTCCTATGCAGACACGTGCACCTCCTAGGCAGACACGCACCTCCTGTGCAGACACGTGCACCTCCTAGGCAGACACGCGCCTCCTGTGCACACGCACCTCCTAGGCAGACACGCGCCTCCTGTGCACACGCACCTCCTGTGCAGACGCGCGCCTCGTGTGCACATGCACCTCCTGTGCAGACACGCGCCTCCTGTGCAGACACGCGCCTCCTGTGCACACGCACCTCCTGTGCAGACACGCGCCTCCCGTGCACACGCACCTCCTGTGCACACGCGCCTCCTGTGCAGACACGCGCCTCCTGTGCACACGCACCTCCTGTGCAGACACGCGCCTCCTGTGCAAACATACATCTCCTATGCAGACACGTGCACCTCCTAGGCAGACACGCACCTCCTGTGCAGACACGTGCACCTCCTAGGCAGACACGCGCCTCCTGTGCACACGTACCTCCTAGGCAGACACGCGCCTCCTGTGCACACGTACCTCCTAGGCAGACACGCGCCTCCTGTGCACACGTACCTCCTAGGCAGACGCGCGCCTCCTGTGCAGACACGTGCACCTCCTGTGCAGACATGTGTGCTGCCTCTGCTTTTCCTCAAAACCAGCCTTCAAGGAAGGACCACTGCTTCATGCTACAGATATGGCCATTGAAACTCAGAAGAGCAAAGGACTTTACTTAGGTGATACCATCAGGAAACCCCACAGAGGGACCTGAGCCCAGATGAACGAATGCCCGTATCCCTGCATCTTTAATCTGCTGTGGTCTCTGGTCCTGTTGCTTTTCCTGACCTAGCCACTTCCTTTGTTTCTTTGTCTATACCAGCATCATTCAACCTTCTGTTTGTAGATCCAGAGCCAGAGGACGTCATGGCCGGACAAGTGCCTTGTCCAGACAGAAAGTGACACAGCAAGCAGGAGGCCCCTGCTCTCTGCCTCTCCTCATTCCACCGAAGGGTTAAGACAGCTGGTGCAAAAAGTTCTGTTGTATTCTTGAGCCTTAAAATTCTTATAGAAAGTTGATAAATGAATCTTACGCTGCTCTCTATGTGGAAATATTAACTGGTAACTAGGAACTGAGACTAAAATTCCTTTCTCACAGTAAGTCCCTTCTGACTGTTGGTAAACCCTTTTCTTTTACCAGGTTTGTTTTTCCTCTGTAACTGGAAGTGACTGCACCAAGATAAATGTAATATTCCCTCTGATTTCTCCATGTTATACGGTCTTTGCTGTTGGTGGTAGTTAGTTGATTGGGTTTGATCTGTCTTTTGTAGGGCTGCTCATCAAACCGAGGACCATGAACATGCTAGGCGAGTACTGTCCCACTGCGCTGCACCCCAGCCCATACTACAGCTTAACCTCATCAGTAGATGCAGGTAAAACAGGATCCGTATGCCCACTGCAGTCATTTTCACATCTCATGAGGCTGAGCATTTTTCTTAAGCAATTCCCAGAAGGTGAGGGAGCAGCCAGGCCACATATGCAGCCTCCCTACTTCTGAGCAGCTGTCTGATACAACACCTACATGAGTGCTCTAATCAGTCAATTGAGTCAGCATTCAAACATCAAAATCAGAAGCATTAAAAAACACATGCTACTACAGACCATTCGTGAAAAAGGCCACCCTGCCTCACCTCTCAGCCAGATGCCTTGAGTTTAGTTTCCAGACATTTATAAGCAGCCTGACTGAAATTATGCAGTGCATTGTCATGACAAAAATACTCAGAGTCGTCAGAACAATAAAATGTGGTAAGGAATTCGCCTCTAATATGATCTAATAGCTCTGGTGCTCTGACACAGATGGAGCCAGCTGGTGCTCTTGGTGGGAAAAGCTAACAGGGCCGAAGCTCAGCTTTTTGCCGGCAGGACACTCACAGTTCATGAGCAGAGGATTCCTCAAGATGATGGAGCAGAACAGCTCCTGAGGCGCCGTTACAGTCTATTGTCCCCACAATCTATGTATTTAACAGACCCTGAACACCCCATAACACAGTCACCCAGAACAACTCCATTGCTGCCGTTCTGGCTGATCAAGTCAACGATGTCTCATATTAAAGTAACCACCAAAACAGAGATTTGCTTAATAAAGTGAAATATATACTCACATGAACACATACACACATATGTGAGACTACGTGTGCTATAAAAGCACAAGCCTCCCTCTGCCTGGGCCATAAATGTGAGTGCACACTGACTATATACATGGATTCTGTCTCATGTATTCCAAGTGTGAATAAATTTAACAGTCAACAGTGGGCACTGTGATGTGCTACCCCATCCCCTGTCAGCACAGAAAGATTCTACCCATCCTATTTGGCATTGCCTCAGATGAAGACAGTCACCTGACCTGAGGTCAAGTTGATACCAGTGGACTTACCCCACACCCTAATTTGGGGCAAGTCTGAATGACCATGAAGGGTCCCAAAGCCTCCTAAGGAGTTGCTGGGGGAATCACAGTGCAACCTCTTCCTCTATCCAGTCCTGTTTTCTTTTTTTTAACCCTGTCCCTTCTACTGGTGACAATCTGGGGAGGGCACCTCCCCCCAAAATCTGCTACTAACATCCATCTACTGGTCTGCTTTCTGGGGAACCCAGGCATATGCCATGCTCTTTTGTAAGGAATGTTCAAACAAGAGAAAGAAAAAATGCATTCATAAGTTATAAACTTTTATGACAGTAACACTGTGAAAACTGAGTTAAAACTATGTTGTGGGTTACAAAGAATAAATTCGTAAATCTAATTTACCAAGGTGGACAATTTTGAAGACAGGTGAATTGGATCTGTCCCGATCTACTTCCGAGTCTTACTGCATGCATATTATATACCTGCCCTTTTGCCTCTAAAGAAAATCTAATCCACAGAAGAAAAATGACACATCCTTATTGAAGGAGAGTTATGAAATTAAGATGGACATTTGAATCCTAAGAGGATCAGAGCTCCCATCTGAGGGCTCCATAAGTGGTGTTTTTCACCCATTCTTTTAACTGAAACTAAGATAAACTGACAAGGATAGAAATGCCCTCTAGACACCAAACAATCACACAAACCATGTCAAACCAGTGGCATTCCTCAGGGGGAGACCATCTTAAGAAGAGCTGATAATCCCAACATCCCTAAAGAGAATGGATTACTTTGGCGGCCTGAATTCAACCCAGGAAAGTTATCTACTGAGATAACATCTCCTTCCATCTAGGAAACCACAGCTTCCTGGCTCGGTGAGAACCATGTTGCGGCTTACCTTCAGGGACCCAGTTCTTCCTGGCTTTGGGGGAACCATGCTGAGGCTTACCTTCAGGGACCCAGAACTCTTCAGCATAACATTTTGGGGTATAATTTATTAGTATTCACAGTTAACCCCGTTTCTCATTTTTCTCTCGTGCCTCAGCCTTAGATCTCTTCCTCCAAAGTGAAGAAAAGTTAATGAGAAACACTTCGAATTACTCTGTCGAATTTGAAATGTACAGCATTCACATCTGACCTTCAGCCCCAACAGATGATGGAAAACGCTGTATATGGTAGAATGTACTGAATTCCTCTGTCCTCTTAAAATCATGTTGAAGCCCTAATCCCCAGTGCAATGATGACAGGAAGTGGCCTCTTTCATTAAGATTAGATAAAATCATTGGGTGGGGTTCCAGGGACAGATTTAGTGGCCTTCTGAGAAGATGAGTCTCTGGGACTGTCTCCCCCACATGAGGACACACCAAGATAGTAGCCATCTACAAACCACAAAGGCCCTCACCAGAGCTGGACCATGCTGGCAGCCTGATCTTGGGCTTCTGGCTTTCAGAACTATAAAAAAAATGTTGTTTAAGCCAGTTTATTGAATTTGTCATAGAAGCTTTAGCAAGGAGCTTCGGGCACCCAGTGGGAGCCTTGAGACCTATCTCCTGCTCTCTACATCCCAAGCTGAGAAGTAATTCGTTTTACAGCATGAGAAACAAGATAAAGCAGTGGTTACTCTAAGTAGGAAGTGAGCCATGTGTGCGCAGATCTATTTATCATAACCCCAAACTTTCTCGTTTTAAAGATGAATAACTTGAGGTTCAGTGTTAATCAACTTGCCAAATGTCACACTGCTTATCAACAACCTAGTGACTACTGCTCCAAGTGAGAAATGTACACTGAACTCATTAATACTCCTTTGTCTCCACTACAAATAACCCTGCACCATTAGTGACTGTTGAAATGTTAGATGAAATGTTTAAGTAATACTAGCTAACGGGGGAAAAGAGGATGATTAGGCTTCTCCCCATATATCTCTGTCACTAGAATTTTCTTTAAGAATATGATTTTCACTTGAAAGCTAGTAAATTAAAACAAATTAAGAGACTAAACAAAAAAAATCGGTGTCCTATTTCTCAAAGTAACTTTAGGATTAACTCTGTGAAATTGGAATATAGGAGTTGCCCCTGCTCTCTTTTATAAAAAATATTTTGATATTACTTTTTTATGTGTATGAGTATGTTGTCTGCATGTAGGGAGGTGCACCTGTGTCATGCAATGCCCGTGGAGGTCAGAAGAGGGCATTGGATTCCCTGGAACTGGAGTTACAGATGGTTGTTAGCTGCCATGTGGGTGCTGGGAATCGAACCTGGGTCCTCTGCAAAAGCAGCCAGTGCTCTTAACCACTGAGCCATCTCTCCAGTCTTGGCCCTGTTCTCTTCTAACACAACTTCTCATTCGGCATCCATATTTCAATACCCATGACACCAAAAAGGATCTTACGTGTTATTCACGTTAAGATCCATTGTGATATTATTTGAATGAGTTTCCCCGGAGTAGAAGACTATAGGTGAGAATCCCACAGCTCTATGGTTCTCTCTAATATCAGAGTAGCTGAGATGCATGGGGCAAAGCTTTTCCTGTCCTGTGGTCCTGAAACGACATTCTGTATATAAAATCTGCTCAGGCAGCTCTTCAAGAGTAGGCTCTGTCTGTAAGCCCTAGACTATTAAGGCTCCAAAATGGAATGTGACACTGAAAAATGAGACATTCAGGTGTTGAGCAGAACCAATGATTGGCATGTATATTAATTCCAAGTATTCAAAGTATACAACTTAGCAGGTACCAGAAGAATGCCCCCTCGTGTGTGTGTGTGTGTGCACACATGTGCGCATGCATGTATGTGTGTGTGAATGAAAGGTCTGTGTGGCCTGGGTACTTGAGGCTCTCAAGGACAAGCAGGTCCTTAAGTTTATCAAAAAATGGGGATGTAAGTTGATGTTCAGAGGACTCAAGGGAACACAAGTATAGGATGCTAAGGTCAGTGGCAATGCAGTGAGAACTGAGGGTAAATCAAACCTTTATGAACTAAACTTCTTAGTTAATGTGAGTGCTTTAATCCCATACATGCTTGGAAAATCTTGTTGCACTTCCAACCTGTACCAGCCCCATTCCCCTCTGCATCCTAGCTATCTCCTAGCATAGCCCAAGAATATAAGAGTAAGGTTAAAAGGTTGATGGAATGAACAACAGTTCTGTATCCCTTTTAAAGGAATAAATTGTGTCCTGAACAGATATGTCTTAACTGTGTGTACCAGTAAATGCAATTGGTACATACATTTTTTTGTAATAGAGCTTTTGAAATAAGAGCTTTTTATAGATGACATCAAGTTCAAGCAAGATCACAATGGGTTAAATGGGCCCTAAATGCAGATACACCAAGAGAAGTATGCAGGGAAGATAGGCGGAAATTTGGGTTCATACAATAATCAGAAGCCTAGAGTAGGCAGGGAGAAGGTTCCCCAAAGCCTCCGAGAAAGCTTGGTCTGGAACCCCTTGACTGTGGACTGGCCTCTAGAACCACACATTCCTGCTCAGTGTGTAGGCCGTCACTCCTTACAGCAGCCTTAGGAAATGAACAGCCCACACTTCAGAGGGTCACACCTCACAGCTTGATCAGAAAGCACAGAAAAGAGCAAACAGCACCACAGACTTCCAAGGTCTTCACAAGTAAACCTAAAAACCTTGCTGGGAACTGAGGAACTGCGGATTTTACTCTGTTGTACTGAGTCTCTCCCCTAGCGCCCTACGGCAACTAGCAAGGACAGCCACAAAGGGGAAACGTGGCCTGACTTTAGTAGCTTAGACTCTTAGTTTACTGAATAAACACCTGTGAATAAAGTATTTTTAGCACCTACTTTAAAACTATTACCATTATCCATTGCAGTATTCCTCTATTGCATGCAGTGGTCCATATTTAAAAATAAACAAGTTTTCTCACAATTTAGCACTGGGAAATTATTTATAAAATGTCTATAAAATGAACGATTAAGTCTATCAGGTATCATCCCCTCTCAGCCACTCCCCGCCCCTGTTTCCATCTGTCCCCAGGAGTCTGAATGGTCTTTATACTAGTTCATGTCCTGGGGAACGAGGGCAGAGATTCACAGGATAGAATGAAGACCTTCCAGAGCACACTGGCCAGGTTAGGACTTCTACCCGGGACCCCATTGTTCTTCTCTTGTGATACTCTGGCTATGCAGCTGGCCTGGTCACCTCCACCTCCTGCTGCTTGGGGCACCTTCCTCCAGCCCCGCCTGCAGCCAGGCCATGCCTTCATCTGGGTCTGTACTTAATGTCACATCCTCAGAGTCCTTACTGTCACTTCTAAAACAGCAGTTCTCTAGGTGCCTGTTGCCTTGACTAGCTTCTGTTTCCTCCTACCCAGCCACTGTCATTGCATACATATTCGTCTGTTTCTTCATCCTCTGTGTCTCCTACTAGGATGTGAGCTCTAGGAATGCAGGCATTCCTGCCAGACTTGTGCACTTCCATATCTCCAGTGCTTGGAAGAGTCTATGACAGAACAGGCACTAGATAAATGATTTACTGAATCAAACAAATAATTGAATGCATTTAATGATCACCTTGCTTCTTTCTTTTTTGGCTCTGTTTGATGGGAAGTACGGCATTAAATTTAATGGTGAGCCACAGTATGACTTAACCATTACCATGGTGAGCTACATCACTTAACCGTCACCATGGTGAGCTACAATATCACTTAGCCATCACCATGGTGAGCTACATCTCTTAACTGTCACCATCGTGAGCTACATGATCACTTAACTGTCACCTTGGTGGGCTTCAGCATCACTTAGCCATCACCATGAGCATATGTACTTCCTTCAAATGTTCTTATATTTTATTTCCATCCTGATAATGTCATTTATACCTTAATTATGAGAAACTTCTAAAAGTTGCAGAAAGCGACCAAGAGACACCAGTAGGCAGGAGGTCAAGAGCCAAGCAGGCAATCACACTATGTGCCAACCAGCAGTAAGTTGTGACACAAAACAAAGTTGAATGAAGTACAAGGCGGCCCTCAAGCTGGAAGCCCAGTTTAGCTGCATGTTTGTACTTGAAAGCCTCAAGAGAGCGGGATAAGAGTGAGCCAGCGGGCCCAGGGACCCAGTGAGGAGACGGAGGTTACCTTCTCATTCCTGCAGTTGCTGAGCCCCATGCTGTTCATGGAGGACAGTTTCCCATCGACTCCGTGTGGCGGCTGCTGCTGCTGCTCCCGCTGGATCTGTTCTCGCATCTTCCGAGCCTCCTGAATGGCTTTCATCACTGTGTCCTGGTCCCCAAACAGGGCAGGGGAGTTGAGACTGGAGAGGATATCTACACACAGGGAAATATTAGAGGTCTGTGAGGCTGGCGTCCCTGAACTACTGCTATGATCCACTTCCCTGTAGAATACTGTATTCTCTGAATATGAAAGGACTCATTTGTCATTATGAAAACTGCAACACAAGGCACAGACCACAGAAAGCCACAACAACTATGATGCACTGGTTTGGGAGCCCTTAGAAGGTAACTCAGCGCTCCAGCCTATGTAGATTGTCTACCTACCTTCTCGCAGATGATTACTCCCAGATTCTAACCTTGGACCTACTGGGGAAAGTATCTGCTCTGCTTGTGTCTACAGCATCAGTGCTCCTAGATTCCAATTCTGCATCTATTAGGGGAAGAAACTGCCCTCTGTGTGTCTGTTATTTATGTACAATCTTGCTGATCTGCAGGGGATGGGGAAAGAGAGGGAGGATGGGCAGAGAGGAGGCTGAGATGGCTGGCCAAGCTCCCTGTTGCACTGGGTGTTTTACGCAGGAGGCTGCTTGAGGTTTAGTAGAAGAGGACCTGTGAGGGAACATGTGCAGTTTGGTGACATCGGTATGGTGTGCTGTGTGCCCACTGCAGGAGTAAGGGGTGGAAAGGAACACACCATGCTCTCCACTCTCTGAGTGCTGGCTGGTTAATGAAGCATTCTCCCCATCACGCTGCCTCAGTTATTTACCAGGAGAATGACAATCCATTCCCCACCCCCAGCTCGGGCACCCGCTGCTCTCAGCCCCGTCCAGACAGTCAGGCAGTGTGTGTTGCCGTGGCTTTCACATGAGCACAAATCCTCAAATGAAGTAAGACTAAGCATTCCCCTCCATTGTATCCCTTGTAACTTGTGTGTGTGTTGGGGAGGTGAGGATTCAAACAGAAACTAATTTTCCTCTACATCATGCATTCTACTCAGTTTAAGTGAATATACTTTGGATCAGTTTTTACAGTTTTAGACAAAAGGAGGGAAATTATTCAATGATTGATAGATTTCAGATACTGTGGCATGTTTGACATGATCTACTTGAGGCCTGATGTATTTCATCATATACTCACGTATGTCCATGTGCATACACACATATGTATATACCTCACACAGACAGAAGGGACACAGGAAACTAGACTATTGTGAAGCTCACATCACATGCCTCATGTGTGCAATGCATGTGTATATTCATGTGAGTTGGAAAAAAATGTCCTAAGACTGTCTATGAAAATATTTTTAAAACTCAGGGACTTTAGGGCCAGGTATGGTGGCCCACACTTTTAATCTCAGCATCCAGAAGGCAGAGGCAGGTGGATCTCTGTGAGATCAAGGCCACTCAGCTGGGGCTACTGGGGGACGCTGTCTAAAAAAAGAAAATCAAAAAAGAAAAAAAAATTCAGTAACTTTATAGGATATTTTTTGAAGTTTCTCAGGTCAAAGGACTACTCTGTGCAATATTATCTGGACAAATTTGCTGCCCAATAGCAGGTGTTAGTACCGCAGCCCATCTGGCTTTTGCTGAAGTGTAAGCTCCAGGAAGCAGGGTCTGGGTCTCTGTCCCTCTCGGTGTACAGCACAGTGAACAAATACTTTCCAAACCAAACACAGAAGTGGATTACAGAAGGGCCATTTCAAGAAGCAAGCTTATTATTTATTTTTCTGTTAGCTCTCCTTTCTCTCATCTAGCAACTTCCAGAAACTCAAGCTAAAAGATATTGTTCCTATTTACCTGGTGGGCATGAATCATTTCTCTTCTCTCCCTAGCTACCCCTGACTTAGCACAAAAAGCTACATGAGAGGCATGCTACTGAAAATAAGAACAGGCTACTGTCCAGATCCTAATGTCACAAGTGTCACTAAGGAAAATCTACACCTCACACGTAGCACAGTTCAGCCAGTCTTCAAGCATGTTTCCTAAAACTCGAGCAAAGACTTGTACTTGGATGCTGGTCCTGGCCCTGTGAGTTGGCAACTTGGGTCTGGGGGTCATTCTGCGTATAAGAACAAAACTGCCCAAAATCATAAAATTGTAAAATAAATCAAGTGAGATAAAGTAGGCAAGACTGGTTTTAAAACTGTAATGGCTCTACCTATATATTATTTTATTCATTATAAGAATTTAGGCTCATAAGAAGCAATATGCTCCATGATTCAATAATACAATGAAGGTAACATGGTAAAAATGTAAGGACTAATCCCTAATCTGTTTGAATTGTTTTGTCCTTATTTGGAAATTAAGAGATATGGAAAGTATTAACAATAATAGTGTTAGCATTTTTAGGAACATTTCTGCTAACTGGCACTATCGTAAATACTGTTTTAATCTACCTAAGAACGTGGCAGTGCTGGGATTCATCTATCCTAGTCTTTCAAAATTAAGATCTTTGAGATCCTGGACACCATGCAGGGCAGGTCATATGTACTGTTTGCTTCTAGGCTCATATCAAAACTATGAGGCAGGAAATATTATCCCCTTTCAGAGTCCAGGAACCTACATTAAAAAAATATTAAACAACTCCAGGGTCATAGCTAACAAGTAAAGGCTCTCAGTTCATGCATGCCCCCTTCCAAAATCACACTTTCCCTCCAGACCTTACACACAGGGATGTGAGAAGCAATAGGGATCGTGAGAATCCACATCAGAGTCAGGAAGGAAGAGGCACATCATGCCAATCCCAAGGTATCGGTGTTCTTTTCTGAATGCTATTAAACTGTAACATCCATGTTTGTCTTACTAAAACTAACATGGATAAAATATAAAATCTACATTTCAAGTACGTTTAAAAAAAATTTACTTTTCAAAGAAACTTTATACTTTTCGCAGATAACGAACTATGAGGCCAGGTCTTGAACCTCTTAGAGAATTATTTAGGGCAAAACCTGGACATTCCTAGATGCCTGAGGGCCAGGATCTAGTCATCCTTGAGAGAATGCATCCTAGTAGGCCAGTCACCCAAGATGCTAAACTGGCTTCCTTGCTGTAGGAAAGAAGACGGCCACTTTTTCTGAGGTCAGCCATTGCTGGCCAGGTTTGGTTTCTTTTCTCTAGTCGGTCAGTTTCTTCCTGGATGTTTCCATTTACCTAAAGAGGATCCTCTTCCCAAGCTTCCTCCGATGGGGCTGGGGACGCTGCTCTTGTTTGGCAGGTTCACGGGGCTGGTTTTGCTGGCTGGGAAGAGGCTCTGGGTGGGAGACGTCGGGGACTTCACAGGCTCCGCTGTCTTAGGTCGAGATGAAAGATTCAATGGCTGGGCTGCTGTTTCATCCTACAGGAGTTTAACATAAATAATTATTTTTTAAAAAGACAAATGAAGCACATTATCACTTAGCAAGCCACAGTTCTTTTACACCTCATAGACAATGCCACATTCTTCTACAATAATAACAAAAGAAGCTAATTATCTACCTCATTGGAAGGAAACCTCATTAATTTCCCTGTGTTATGCTTCTATTTACATTAACTGTGTAGTTGGATCATTCTTTTTGCCAAATTAAAATCTGAATTAGCTCACATTACAGCTTAATTTCCTAATGTGTTTTCAGGGATCTAAATTAACCTAGGGCATTTACAAAGAATTATTTAAAATTTCAGTAGCTCTGTAGCGCTTTTGTGTTGTTCTCTCTGAAAAGTTCCTGTAACTATAAATAGTCCCTGCAGCTAATTTTTTAATATATATTTTAAATCAAACAATTGTGAGTCCTTTAAAAATGAAAACACGGAGAGCTTTCTGCTGCTCTTTTGGGTCTCTGCCCTCGAGCCCCAGCCCACACCACAGGCTTCTGGGTGGCTTTCTGGGTGTGGGTGCTCTTCGTGGTTTATTCTCTGGTCTCTATTCATGTTTAAAATTAATTTTTGCAAAGAGCAGACATACATTATAATTATGTTTTACATGCTATGCTATATGCAATTTATTTTTCATGTTTAAAGTGATGTCTTGTTATAGCCTTTGCGACATGTATTTGTGGAATGTCTATTTTAGTCCTGTATCCCTCTACACTGAGCACACTGTTCCCGTTTCTGGCTTGTAACTCAAGGCCAGCCAGCGACTTGAAAGCTAAGCAACTTGCCTTCATTCTGTCTCACTTATCTTGACAATAAATAGCTGTGAACAATCTTTCTATCATTCTAGAAAGTTGGCTATCATCTGCACATTTAAAGGTTCAGTGTTAAGACTGGCTTTATTCTCCCCTTAGAGACAAGAGTTATGCAATTTGAAAGTCTTCTAGATGGACCCACTGAAAGGGTATTCCAGTGGCCTCACGCTGCATCCCTCCCTGTTCAGCATGGAAAAAGCCAGAACCATCTGTGTCCCTATTCCCTATTGGCAATTTGGGTAACCCCTTCAGAGGATGGAGTGATAAGAATAGGAGGTAGGAATTGGCTAGGCAGTTAGGGTAAAAAGACCCCAAAGAAATATAGCCAGTTTCTTGGCTGAAAGTCAAAATGTCCTATGTCCT
>NW_008355789.1:8392395-8408397 GCF_000622305.1 Nannospalax galili
GAGGGGAGGGAGTGGGCATGGATTTGATCAAAATACCTTATATGCATTTATGAAATTTGCAATAAAGTTTTTGTAAAAATTTTTTTAAAAAAAGAATATACAACAGGTGTAAAAAAGTTACTAATAAATCTCTCAATTCTCCAAAAAAAAAAAAAAAAAGATTGGCATTCTTCATCAGAAATGCTGCTGCTCAGCTTCCGCGAGGCCCAGAGAGCCTGCTGTCAGTGGTGTTACTGAGAACACACAGAGGCGCTCCGTAGTGGAGCAGTCTCTCCCTTGGCTAATATCACAGAGGCGTCATTCCTCTCCAGAGAATGTGCCAATGGAGCTCCACCGATGGAGATGCAGAGAAAAGCGCTGGAGGAGAGGAGGGGAAGGGCACACACAGAGGCAACCACTGTCCTGGCATTTTCACATGCATTTGTCCACCTAACTGCCGCCGGGAGGATGGACGGTGTTATTCTAAGCTTACAAGTGCGGAGATGGAAGTTAAAATAATAAAAATCACCTCACCAAGGTCATATGAGGAGGAAAGAATTTGAATCTAAGTTATCAAACTCCAAATCTTAGCCCTACACCAATTTCTCCCAAAATAGTCAGAAAATGATAAAGCCATTTATTCCCCAGGGTAGTGGTGCACTAACTTCTTGCTGCTGTTTTGGTCTGGTTTGTTTGGAAGGAAACAAGCAGGCGGTCCCACCTCTGCCACAACACACTTCCATCCACATTTATACCAGGCATGCTCTGGAGAAACAAGTTTATATTCAGTATGGATGTATTAAACCGCAACTTGCTTCTTTTTGCCCTCAAAAGAATATTAGAGTAGTTACTTCTTTTACTCATATCTGAATTCATATGCTATTGTGAGTGTAAGAGCAACTCATAAGCTCTTTGGTTAGTGTTTGTCTTTTTTTTTTTTTTAATTTGGGATTGGTCGAACTAAAATGTCTGAGTTTAGAGCTTTTATCAAACTTGAGAAATGTTCATCCACTGTTTTTTCAAATACAAATTTCTTTCCTTTCCTCCTCATATACGGGCTCCAGTTCTATGTGTTCGAGCATTTGACGCAGCCTCCCGGTCTGGACCAGTCTTTCCTCCATGTTTCACTTCAGGTCATTCTGTTCCGTGTCTACCTCTTCACTGTCATGTCCTGCTGTCCCCCGTGTGCCACTCATCTAATGCGTCACGTGTCCAAGTACTTAGGCTTCCACGCCTTGCCTTGTCATGTCCACGACTTCCTTGATTTTATGGAACATAGAGTTTATAACATCTTTTTCAGAGTTAAATGTGCTCTGATTTATTATTTCTATTTATAATTAATAATTAGCACCTAGACGTTCTCCATCATCAGCCATGAAGAAGAAACAGGAATCAGGTTTACTTTCTCACTTTAAGAAACTCAACCTCAGGACACAGGACTCCTGTTTTATATGATGATCTTTAGACCTCTATAATAGGAGTCCCGGACAGTGATCCCTGTCTAGAAGGAGTTCTCTCAGGAAATTGTAGTGTTCAGAGTTTAGGGATGCTGATGGAGGTAGAAGTTGGGAAGCAGGGTACCGAAGAGAAACTAAGGAGAAAATGCAGAGGAGCTGTAGATTTCCCTGAGTTTATTTAGTCGCACACTATCAACGGTGCCTGTAGGAAAGCTACCTGTCGCCAGGGGAAAGGTCAGAAGGTAACAAGCAAAACAACCACATGGTTCACAAAGGACTGAGAATGGCTTCCACTCCCATTACCACAGTGCAGAGATCCCTTGACATACAAGGTATCAAACAGAGCTCCCAGAGGATACTGCCTCACAGTGGGACCAATACCCTAAGATTCATGGCTGTTCTGAACCTGCTTAATAAATAAAAAAAAGTATATCCAGAAAGGATCAAATAGTTCTGTGTCTCAGAGTGAATCTTACAGATTATTTAAAGAGACACATAAACTCTAGCATCCAACAAAGCAAAATCCACATGTGTAGCCTCTATTCAATAACTACTAGGCTCACACAGAAGATGAACATGTGAATAAGGAGAAAAATCAACAAATTTCAAACAAACTTCAAAATGACACAGAGGGAAGAGTTAGCAGGTAAGACAGTAAAAGGCAGTTTTACAGGAAACCGGGAGCTAGTTAAATTTATTCTCTACTAGAAAACTATAAAGCCAGAAAAAACAGACAACCATGCCAGTGCTCTAGAACACATAATCTGAAGAAACATGTATGTTTGATATGTAAGAATAGCAACGGTCTGTCTGTAACATCTTTTGATAGGGCTATTTTTATGGCCCACCCCATCTCAGTTCTCTGTCTGTCAGAAGATAGGCCATGACGAACAATAGCGGCTACACCAGGCTGGAAAAGGCATTCCGCCTATTTGGAGCTGGTGGGTGATAGTCATGGCCCGGTGAGTCTACATCTTTTTCAGTATGGAAGTATGTGACCAAATACTTCCATTCCAGCCACTAAAGTTACCCCATCCCCTCACTACCACCACAAGCATCATTACCCCCGCCAATATTTATGGCATACTTATTACATGCAGGCAGTCATAGTACCTCATGTAAGACTGTAATAGTTGACTCCCAGCTTAGGGAGACGTCTAAGGCTGAAGGAAATCAAGGGACTTGCCCGAGGTGACACAGCTAGTAAAAGCGATAGAACAAGCATCTGAATACAAAAATCTGACTTGGATGTTGAGTTAAGCTGTATAAAAATCCTGGGGGA
This sequence comes from Nannospalax galili, assembly GCF_000622305.1. Classification (NCBI taxonomy): domain Eukaryota; kingdom Metazoa; phylum Chordata; class Mammalia; order Rodentia; family Spalacidae; genus Nannospalax; species Nannospalax galili. The sequence goes on from NW_008355789.1 coordinate 8,395,114, forward strand.
AGAAGTCATGTGGAACCACTGTGTCTGTCTTTGTTACCCTCGGCAACTTCGCCCTGTGTCATACCTGAATTTAAGATAGTGGTCATGATCGATGAGGGAAAGCAATGACTGTCCTGAGACCCATGGTGGCAATTCCTCCAGTGAGCAAACACATTATTTTCACATTCTTCACTAAGGAACATTCAAGTTAAAATACTTGCTTTATGTCTATATTTTTGTTCAGATCACAATAAACGATCTAAGAAGTGTAAGAAATGTGTCCTTTGTTACTACCATAAAATACAGTCACATCAAATTATATAGAGAGAACTGCCGAAGAATTTGCATGTGGTCAAGTGAGTAATAAAATTCAGTTGGCCCACAAAGATGGAATGGTAAAAGCAGACATAAACTTGAATTTAACCAGGGAACATTTTACTCATCCAGTACAGGCTTGGTTTGGTACAGTTCCAACTGGCCAACTTAAATTACAAAATGACTTTTTCATGTTAAAATATTTAATACTCAAACAGCTCAAGTCACTGGCATTTCATATCCTCCTACCCTAACAACTGTGAGCAAACCGGGCCTAGGGTTGAGCTGTGCTGCTCTGATTCTTATTCACAAAAGGCTTTGGGAACATGAAATAATCGGCTTCCCCAAGTCTCTATTTCCTGTTTTATGTAAAATACAGTTTGTCATAGCTCAAGATTTCTAACAATTAAGCATAATTTTCACCTATTTCTCTGGAAAATCTAAAAGAATGAGTGGTGTTAACATTAAATTAGTATCTGGGGGTGAAGCATACTCAGGCAGACTGCCTTGATTATCTAAACAGTTTTGGTCTTTGATACATTTTTTTTATCAGACTTTCTGAAATCTCAACACCACTACCTGCAAATTTCACAAAAGAAAACAGTTTCAGTGACTAGCTAGCATCTGATACTGAGTTTGGTTGTTTTCCATTCCTTTCTATGTGAAGATTCAGTAACTGCAAAAAATTCCCAAACATAGTACTTGTGTCGCACTACAGCCACACATCTGCACCTAGCATACCTCACCAAGTACACAGTTATATACAACTGTTTCTCAAGTCTTTACACATTTACTAATTCAATATAGGAAGCAAGCACATCCTTAAAAACCAACTCACACCACATCTAAGTACCAGTGTGGCACAGGTTTGAAGCACCTCATCACTTCCTTTTATCACCAAGTACTTCTCGGGATGCCCAGTTTGAAGACATTGAAAATGAGTGAACACAGGCATTTATCAGTGCTCCACCTATAACCTGGGAAAAGCCTGTTTTATCCTATCATAATTACAACATCAAAACCATGATCAGCCAGTGGCACCCCATTCCTCAGCACCTCCGTTTAGAACACATTCTGAAGAGTAGACCTTCAACAAACCATATAAAGTCCAGCATTAGATTCTTCTAGCTCCCTTTTAAACTAAGAATTCTCAGTTCTCCTTAAGGAATGGGGAGGGAAGTGTCACAAGCCCATGACAAAGGCTGCAGGAAAGCCATGGCCATTCCTGCCAGTAAACAGTAAACAGTAAAAGCCAGAAACCCTGGGGGGATGTTTGAGGAGTGAGTTTGTGGAGTCAGGTAAGGATCTCACAATATAGCACTATTGTTACCAAAAGGGAAGCACCTGTTTCTCAATGATCCATCATGAAATTTACCATAAAGAGGAGCATTTGGGGTTCCTTTATGTTGATACACTTCAAGCTATTTAGTCCCAGCATAGCCTGGTTCACTACGTTTCTTGTGAAGCTATTTTCCAAACTGTTTCCACAATCCTGTGAAGCAAGTACCTTAACTTGAGTTACAGGGCTGGTCCCTCTCTTTTCATTTTTTATCCCAGTAGGTGAGACTGCCCCTGCTGTGTTTGGTGGCTGTGGAGTTGATGGCATCTTTGCTCCAGGTGACACCTGCATGCTGGCCAGCTGAGCGGCGTAGAGCTGCTGCAAAACAGAGACGGCAAACATTGATCTCTTTAAACGCAGCTGAAATGGAGTTTTAAAAAAACTTACCGTATTGTTAGACAGCTATGTCTCTGACAGCCCTGCAATTTCTTTTTCACTTTTTTGAACAGGAAAATAAGAAAACCTAAGCAATACAGAAAGGAAGCACCGGAATGAGAGACATGGCTCTGCGCCTGTTCTCTCTAGCAATAGCACTATGGCCTGGGAAAAGGCTCCTGCAGCTCTCCAGAGCTCAGCTCCTTCAATTGTACGAAAAAGAATTTAACTAGTCTCTAGGATTTCTTCTAGATCCTAAAACCACTGTAAAAGGGTCTTCAAATGTCCGTTCATGGACTAGGAATCTAGCCAGAACGTCCCTGCAGAGCCTTATTCTTGTTTGACATTCACCATTCTTCTCTGGGAACTTCGCTCCTTCCGGAAGCTCAGTGCTGCCCTGACCCAGAGCCCAGTGACGGCCACACCTGTCTCAGGGTCTCCTTTCTAGGTACCATACACTGTAACCTCCAACAGAACATGGCCACTTTGTAGCAATGGGGACAAAAAGTCAAGCTCCTGCTGCCTGGCCCTAGAGCTGAGTGCTGTATCACCGGCACTGCCACAGTCTCCCCTAGTCCTCCCTTGACTTGGGGCCCAGTTTATCCTCCCTGTAGTCACATTGCTGTCAGGGTGGTTTCTGAAGTATTTGTTCCAGTTCTCTTTGGCAGACTAATGATCTTGCTCATCCTGTCTGGTCACCCTTACAAATGTTTCTCTTCCTGAGAAACAGAAAACAGACAGACCCATGCTATAAATCTTAAAATGATCCATTTTAAATATATTAATTCAACTGACTGATATCCCAAGATTGAAAATATGTAGGCCAATCTCATTTTTATATAATTTTAACTTTTATCAAAGTTATGTTATACATAGTTTCACAATTCCATATGACTTTAAGGTTTTTAAATAAAAAGGAAACAATGACAGCAATGGCCAACTTGCATAAAGTAAAATCTCTATAGACAGGTGGTGGCCCTGACCTCTGTCCCCTTCCTCCCACCCTCTCTCCCTATTCTGTGGAGAACATCCTTTTTAGCTTAGTAACTGCTCTGATAGATACTTTTTGCCGCACACGCACATACTTGTGTGCTGTTATACCTCATCCTCAGATCCCACACAAGATCAAAGTTCGTGCACTTAATCACTGCCACACATGACTTCATGCTTCCCTTTCCAACTGATTAATGTTAATACCATACATATCTAATTACATTTTGCTAATTCATTTAAAAAAATTTTTTATTTTATGTGTATGAGTGTTTTACTTGCATGAATTTAAGTGTAAATACCCGTGGAGGCCACAAAAGGGTGTCAGATCCCCTGGAAGTGGAATTATGGATGGTTGTTAGCTGCCATGTGGGTGCTGGGAACTGAACCCAGATCTTCTGCAAGAGCAGCCAGTATCCCTAACTGCCGAGCTGTCTCTCCAGCCCCCACACTGCTTCATTCTACTTAGGCACTAGAAACAACTGAGGTGTGAAAAGGACTCTATTTCTTTTTAGCTCTCTTTTTCATTTTTGTGGTGCAGGGGATTGAATTTAGGGCCTCGGGCATGCTAGGCAAGTACTCTACCACTGAGCTACAGCCCCAGAGTTCTTTCTATTATTTTGAGACATGCTATCACTAAGTCATCCATGTTGGGCATGAAGTCACTCTATAATCCAGGAAGACCTTGAACTTGTGATCCTCCTGCTTCAGTTTCCCAAGAAGCTGGGATTACAGGAATTAGATTTGGCATTAATTTTCTCCCTTTGTTTTATTTTGTTAGATTTAATATTTTTATTATTTTCTACTTATTTGTTTTTATTCTTTTATTTTTTGTAACTATCACTACATAATACCCAAATTCTCTTTAAAAAAAAAGAAAGAAAGAAAGAAAACTCAATCCAATATAATTGAATATATTGGAAAATTTTTTAAATTAAATTTCTTATTTTGGGGGAATTTCACACGTAAGTATTCTCTCTATATATCATTCTTACTTCTTCTTCTGCCTCTTCCAATTCTCCATCTTCCTCCCACTCCTTCTCAATCCCTCAATATCCTGGACCTCTTTTTGCTGTTGTTGTTGTTGATTGTTTTTTGACAGGGTCTCCCTAGTCACAGCCACCTGGAAGTCATGATATGAACCAGGGTAGCCTTGATCTCACAGAGATCCACCTGCCTCTGCCTCCCAAGGACTGGGATTAAGGGTGCGTGCCACCATGCCCTATGTCCTGGACCTCTTCTTTAATTATTACACACACACACACGCACACACACATACACTTGCACACACTTGCACACACGCACACACACTTGCACACATGTGCACACACACGCCCTACTAAGTGTACATTAGATAATATCTGTATCTATTCCTCCCAGCCTTGGAGACAACTTTTAGAATTCTTTATGTTCTTGCTCCGGTCTGAGCTAGTTTGTTTATTAGGCCTGCTGCTGACCTGTGGCACACAGAACTCTTTGCCTCTCCTGGACTCTCCTCTGTTTTCTGCCTGTCATGGTTTCCTGCCTCTCAGTGAACTGCCACTTTGACGATGGTAGATCCCCCCTAGGAAATACTTAAGAAAGGTGCCTGTGAGGTTAATTTTTTAGGAACGAAGGTTGATGGGAAAATATCTTAAAATTCCATTGATAAAGAAGTCTAAGCTAAAAATGACTTCCAGAATTGCCAGGACAGCGATCTGCTGTGTATTCCTACTGATAAGGGAGTCGTTCTGACTTCAGATCCTAACGGGCTCCGTTTCCACCGACAACGCTGGCGTCTTCCCTTTATACCAAGTGCTGAGATTTCAGCGTGAGGTCCGCCCATCTGCTGATTTTTATACTAAGTGTTCCGGACCCTCAGCATTTCCGTGTGCGAAGCTGTGTGCTCCAATTCTAGAAAACGGCCTGGAGTTTTTCGTGTATAACTTTCTTGTGTATAAATTTCTCTCGCATCAACTCCTACTAAACAATGTTGGACATCCTCTCTGCCCTTCTCTTATTTCTTCCTCCTACCTGCCAGTCCCCAACATTTTGTTGCTCTCTATGACAGATATTTTTTATCAACTTTACCTTTCAAGACTTACAAATGTTCACGTTTTCACTATCCTAATTTTAAGGAGACTGTTTTGTTCCCCGATTGCTTTCCTTTTTAAAGCATCTTGATCACTATTCTGTTGAATAATAATAATGAGAGGTCTGGGACTTGTTTCTGTTTTCTGTTCTCTGAGCTGCTGTCTCTCTCTTAAGCTCTTTGAGCTCCTTCCTATTAGAGGCTATTCTAAAGTGGTTGTTCTGGTGATGGATGATTGACATATGAGTGACATCACCCAAAGCTGACTACACGTTGGAGGAGACTTACTGGATGATAAGCTTCAGTATGAAGTAACAATGTAGAAAATGGTTTTTTTCTTGGGGAATCCCAATGTCAACACTCAGATATTATTGCTCTTACACTGGACCTTACTCTTAGAGGGATATCTTCAAATGCTTGCCTTGGTTGCAAGATACTCTTGTATGCTATTGGGTGAGCCATAGCTATGCCCGATGTCCCGATCAAAAACCTCTGAAGGGGAACTTCTCAAGAGATCAAACTTTTAGTCTTTTGCCAGGTTGCATGTTGGTCATGGTTGGTGAGAGGAAGGGCTGGCACTTACAGGGTTACATGAGGTTAGGAAGGGATTGTCTTTACAGATTTCAACTAGCCATCTTGTCTACCATTCCAGCTCCTACCTCTGCCTTCAATGATGATGCCCAATGGTACACCACTTTTGATTACATTTATAACTCATCCACCCATTTCTAATATTCCCAAAACTTTTCTTGGTCTCTCTTTCGCCTTTACTTGAAGGTTTATACTTCTAATCCTTCACTGTCACTGTGTTAGGATTTGTGCAAAGCTGCCAATGAATACGAATGTGTTAACTTACTGTGGTTAACCCAAAGTCAGATACTCCAACCTTAACACTATTTGATGCTTGAAAACGTCACTCAAATATTTTCTTTTCCTCTTATAATCAAGATTAAGCCATTACCTTGATAGTCTAATTTCTATCATAATAAATAGAAAGCTTCCTAGTTCATCAGCTACAGAGAAAATAGCTCAAACTTTGCCATATTAGTAGGGGAGAAAAAACAGGTGGTTTGTATATAATTTCCAACATAACTATCATTCAGATGGACAAATAAAAAAAATTACAGTAATCAAAAACAGACCTTTCAGCACATGTAATTAAATGAAAGCTTAATAAAGAATAATTTGCGAGAGCCAGATGTGCCTATGTCATGATTGTTGCTTTCTTTGGAACAATTTTTATAATATAACAAGCCTCTAAAGAAATTAAAGTTCCTTAATTCTGTACCCAATGACTCAGTGGCAAGAAAAACTCACAAGTAGGAGTCAACTGCTGTAATTAGGCAAAAGAATGGCTGTGGTTTTGTTTCATTTTTACTTAAATGTATCTTTTTTCCTTTGAAATTCAGCCAGATTGGGGGTGTAGCTCAGTGGGTAGAGTGCTCGCCCAACATGCACATAGTCCTGGGTTTGATTTCCAGCACCACATAAGCCAAGTGTGGTGGCACATGCCTATAATCTCAGCACTTGGGATGTGGGGGCAGAAGGATCAGAAATTCAAGGTCATCCTCACTTATATTTCAAGTTAAGGTCAGCAGGGCTACAGGAGACCCTGCCTCAAGAAAACAGAAAACAAAGGAGGTGGGGGACGTGAAACTTTCATGGAACTTCTGCTTGGGTGAAGTCGCCAGAAGAAAGTTTGATAGTGAATGAATTGGACAGAGGTAGTTATGAGTGGAAAACATGTTGGCTATATTGTTGTTGGAGTTATGAATGATATATTCTACTATTGAGCATAAAAGAGTCATTATATTTCCAAGATTCGAGCCCTTAGAAGTCATTTATGCTTCATTTTACCTGGATAATTCGGAAAATCAAAAGAAAGTTCATCTTATTTTACTCAACCCTGGATGTTTTAGAGAACTTCGACTAACGAAAAACGCACAAAAAAATCTGTGGAAACAAATCCATATTTTAAACATGGGACTCAATTCAATGACCTTTCAAACTGATTGAACAATGGAGTTGATTTTCAGAAACAGAATAATGTTAATTGCTTTCCCAAAAGCCCAATGATCATTTCATGCTCATGTCCAGTGGGTTCTGCATAAAAGTGCCTAGACTTGGCAAACTCAGACTGCTCAGAACTAGTTCTTGGGAGTTGTGATTCCTGCTACATTGGAGGCAGGAAGGGCAGCTAATGAGTAAAATGGACAGTCAGATATAGTATAAGACTTAGTAAAATGAGCCTTGAGGTAAAAATCATACCATGGAATAGAAAAGAAAGAGGACAGCCATGAAAATTAGGATAGCCCCTTCTATCTATGGAAGCATATTCATCTAGCTATAATCGCCAGCTTCAAGCTGTAGGTATTAGATTTGACTTAGATAATAGGAATGCCATTCATCCAACAGGCATCGTTTACAAAACAAATTCATAGCTCAACTAAGCCACCATCAGCTGAATGTGGTCTCCTTGCAAGGTTCTGTGTTAGGAGACGAGCAGTCAAAGACATACACAAAGCACACAGTCCAGGAGGCAGGAAATGTAGACCCCAATCCTTACATGCAGTTTTCTGGTGGCGCCCATCACTTTTAATCTTGTGTTTAGTTATGCACATGTATCTTACTATTCTGGAAAGACTTAAGCTTATTGAGGACATAAGCAGTCTCATTTTTTGTTGAGCACCTACCACTAACAATGGCACCATGTGAGTAACAGATACTAGAGGAATGGGCTCTGCACCAACATGCTACGTGTACCACTCACAGTCGGACAGTGTCTGTGAATGAGACAGAAGTGACAAGTGACTGTATTTATTATATGTAATGAGTACTTTTATGATGTTCAGTTCAATCCCAGTGAAGTTATATTGTTCCCCAAGGGTAGTTGGAGGGGGAGGGAGAGGGATGAATAGAAACAAAGTCTAACAGCACAAAATCTGAAGGTGTCATGACACAAGCCGTAGCTTTATAAACTAGTCTAAAATTTAAGTAAAATTAAAATTAAAATCAGATTGTTTCATAAAAATAGACCTTTTCAAGTGATTTGATAACCGTTTACTAGAACTCAGTAACTGCTAACTTCACTAACTTGGTAAATTTTTCTGATGAAGATTGTAGTTTGAGCAGTAACTAAATAATAATGCCAGTAATTGCTCCTCAATATAGTTACAAAGAAATCTAATGCTTTTCTGATATTGCATCTTTTTTGAAAGAATATAAAAACAATAGCTATTCTAATGACATAGCTTGTGTTTGCTAGAAAAATTTCTTTGCAGTAAAGGTTTAGGAAGGAAAAAGGTTAAACTCTGATTAACTATTACATGAGATTTATAAAAATTCCATCCCACACAGGAATCTCAGACCACAGTTCAACAGTGTAGTGATAATAATGAATATTCATTCCTAACCACAGTTGAGGTTTTAGAAATCAACAATATAGTAAAGTGTACAACAGGCTTAGCAAAAGTCCTATAAATATTTAAATTTGGTGAAGACTGTTTTGTAAATACAGACTTTTCCATTTCAATTTTATAAAATGCTCAGTGATTGCTTGGAATATTGAACTGTTTCTTTATCCAAAATATATACAAAAGATATGCCATACTTGAACATAAAACTGTGTCTCCTTGAATTTTTCAAAATTATAAAGTTACATTTTATAGAGTATTAAGAAATATTTTCCTTTCGCTTTATTGTTAAAAGCATTCCATCTCTACAAGTAGAGGTTTAAACAAAATGATTAGCATTAGAACTCAGTTGAACAGAATAACGACTCCCACGGAGCTGAGGGGCCTTGAGGTGACATCTTCATTCTACTCCTGAGCTGGGGTGTCTACAGAGGAAGTCATTCCTGAAATTATTCTATATGGAGATAGAGGAAGTTTCTAGCTCTTACTCCAATACTACCAGAATGTCACTTAAAGTAGAAATTCTTACATGATAAATCTTTGCACCTCTAAACACATTCCCAGCATTGATTAATTTTTTCATTGACAAGTCTTTATTCAATATGTATTAAGTAAACCTTTTACTACACACTGGAAGTACCCCAACAAGCGTCTCAGAGATCACACCTGATCAATGGTGTGGAGAAACCAGCACTAGATAAATATCCTGGCAGTGCTTGTGAGAATATGGTTAGAAGCTGCCAAGAAAGATGTAAAGAATTTCAAGAAACCCTCTAACAGAATGACTTGATGTCTGATGGATCAGCACAGCTTCTCTAAAGTGGTATTTCATGTAAGTAAAAATTCATCCAGGTGTAAAGATTTAGAAAACATTCTAGAACAGAGATCATCTAGTATCGTGGCTCTGAGTCAGAAAAGAAAGGTAAGGCACACTCCATTTGCAACAACAAAATACTATGAGCAGAATGGTGAAAAAACCAAAGACATTTATTTCCCACAGTTCTGGAGGCTGAGATAGTCCAGGCCGGCGCACCAGAAGATTCCATATCTGGTAAGGCAAGGGCCTGTTACTCAAATGGATATTCTCACTCTGGCCTTACGTGGAAGAAATGAGGGCTCTTTTGTGAGGGCTTCATTCATAGAGCCTAATCACCTCCAAATAATTACTTTCTAATATCATCACCTTGAATTAAGGCTTTCAGCATATGACTTTTGGTGAGAACATGAATATACAGACCATAGCCAGACTATATTCATAATTCTAGAATGTATCCCCAAAAGACAGGTATTTAGAAAGAACAATGAACTAACCAGGAAGCATTTCATCTTTTTCAGGCTTTAAATCTCACAGGCCTTCAAATTACACATCTCTAATGATGCTCCTCAGAATTCTGTATACTGAGACCCTTAATAAGGTCTTTCTGACATCTGTATCCTAGTGAAACTTCCGTAACCAAGTCTGTTTGGATTCAACACAAAGTGTTGGTTTCTACCAATCCAACTCACAGCAAAACGCCTTAGAGTCTTCCAGGATACACCCTGTGTCAGAGAGCCACACTAAGCCACCGCTGTGTTTGGAACAGAAGTATGCTGTGTCCCAAAAGCCCAAAGTGATGTGAAATCACATTAGTGGAATCATGGTGTATCAACATTTATCATAATGTGAAGTATTTATTTTTATACTTTCTATAATCAAAGCATGTAAGAGCTCCAGTAAAGTATGAGGCCTCTTTCCTTCACAGCCACAAGATTTTTATATAATTACCTTTCCAGTTATCTAGGGATCACCCCCATCATTCATAAACTAATTCAACAAATATATACCAAATACTCAACTTGGGTACTATGCTGGGTATGTGGCTCTATTATACTATTTAATCTTCATGATAGTCGTAAGATAGGAATTGTTTCAACATCAGTTTCACCTTTAAATCCATGTTCTTTCTCATTTTAAAATAAAATTTTAAGCAGACTATACAGGGCATCACAGTGAAACCTATTTCCTGTTCCTAGCCACCAGATGAGGACCATTGTCCAAGGAAAACAGAGATTCCAAAGGGGCTGCTGTTCTGAGTTCTCAAACAGCAGACTGCGTTCCCAGGTGTCATACAACTCCTCCTTCAGGAATGGGCATCCTAATCCTCAGAGGATGAAAGGAAAAGTTGATGGTGCCATCAGCCATCACAACCAATCTTTGAGGCTTAGTACAGGATACCTAGAGCATCCTGGTTTACTAGACTGATGGAGTACAGAATAATGCAGAGTGTGGGTGTGAACAGGAGGGTTCAACAGACAGAGGCTTTATGGGGTCCTAGTATGTTCCAGCAAGTTGAAAAAAACCAACAGCAAAAGTCCCATCACAGATTTGCACACTCTTTGGACTGGATCTCCTGTGCATTGTCATTTCAACTTGCAAGGGCATGAAGTAGCCTGTTTACACATGACCCAAGGAGAAAAACAAACTCTCCTTCAAATGCAAATTGCCTATAGGTGAATAATAAGGAAAGCAAGAGACGGTGATACACTCCTCCAGAAAACCAGATTCCACAGGCACTACTGAAAGATGTCACCTCTTACTTTTGGATTCATTCCTATTTGCAACTGTGCCGTATAACACCTGGGAGCCCAGGCCCAGTGCGGCTCCAAGGTTTACCAACCCAATCTTGGCAATGTCACACAGCACTCGAGGGCAACAGAAGTTGGAGGTAACAGGTAGGGGAGGGGGATCATCCTGCGACTTGTTGTTATGCAGCTGACTGATGCTGCCTACTCCAGGCCCCAATAGTAGACCAGTTCTCCAGGGTACTCTCGGTTTCTTTAGCCTTTCACAACGATGCTGATGGCCATTCATTCCTCTGCTTACCCAGCAAGGCATGCTCTAAAGTTGGACAAGCTCAGCTGTGAGGAGGTAGAAAGAGAGACAGGCATAATTAAGAAGCCTGATTCAGTGCTTGTTTAGCACAGAGAAGAAAGTGTGTCAGTAACAAGCCCTTACAGCCTGAAGGAGAGGCGAGGAGAGAGCTTAAAAATAATTATTTGAAAGGTTTACAAATACTTTTACTTCTCATAAACCTTCAATGTCAACAGAGTGATCCAGGAAATACAGCTGTGGTTTTATGGAAGGACAGACCTGAAGTCCGCGTTTTCAACACAGAAGGTACTTGTTTAGTCCCTTAGTATTTGAAGCCTGTCTGGAGGGTAGAAGGTGAGGGAAGGAACAGAGGCAGCGAACCGCCTCCCAACCCTGCACACTGGGTTTGCGTCCAAGCCAGCCTTGCCGTCCTGCCTACTTTTCTCCCGCGTTCCTTCCCTTCTTATTAACTCCGCATGTCACAGCTCTACTTATCTCTGAACCTCAACACAACCCCCTTCTCTACTAAATCTTACCTGACCATACCTCTTCTGCATCCCCCAACCACCACCGCAGCCTTAGATACTTTATGGGATTGCCTTCGCTTTCCCCACGTCTGTCTTCCACAAAATTCTGAGCCCATTGAGAAGAGAACAACTGGGTCATCTTTCGTTTTACTTCCTGGTACCCGGGCAATGCCGGCATTGAACAGCAGGCCCTGTTGATGCTGTTGCCGCATCTTCTTGGAATTGTGGTCGTTCCTGCCCACATCCTTTTCTCTGTTTCAATTCCCTTCCTAAAAGGAACCACAGACAGAGGTCACTTTCTTCTGTCTGCCTTCCTGCAGCTCTGGGCAAAGAGCTTCACTGTGCAATCAACAGGTTCTTTCGCAAAGAACCACCGGAAACACAGTGTTAGCAGAATGACTGTGAACTCCATCTCGTCATCTGTCTCTGTACAGATGAAGAACTCTCAAGTCTGAAAGAAAAGTGATTTACATAAAAACCTTATCCGAAGCAGTCTAGCTGATAAAATCTAGAACCCAGGTTTCCGGCTTTCCCTCCCGTAGGCCTGTGTACTCCTGCTTCTTTGTGTTCTGTCCCAGGGCACTGACTGCACATAGAATCTGTACGTTTGATCAGAGATGTTCCAGAATGACCGGATTAATGAGGTAAAGTTATCCTAAAAGTACCTGAAAAGTAATCTGTGGGCACCAGAAATAGATTTGTTTTAGAGAATTTTACTTTAATATTTGTTTTTAAATGTACATATTTAAAAGTGCCACCACAGTAATTAGGTTAAGGTAATTATAATCATGTTAAGGTGTTTTCAGATTTTTTAAAATTGAAGGTTATGCAAATATAAAAGGGTAAAAAAAAAATATCTCGGAAAACAGATAATTTGCAAGTGGTCTTTCCCTAATAGCCCGAAGAAAAATGGTTCATGCTCTGACTGGGAGCCACTGAGAACCAGGACCTGTTTAATTCATTTCTTGTAGCCGGCTAAAGAATGTCAAGTAAAGGAGAACGAATCCAAAGAAGAGTTTCCCTGGCTGGAGGCCCTCCTGGCCAGTTTCCCAAACATTCCGTAGCTTGGTCCTCTTAGCTCTGTGTGCTAATGGGGTAGGAAATATATTAAGTGTGGAGGAAAGGAAAGGCCACAAGAAAAAGGGAGTACAAGAGAGGCGCGGATGAAGGTCCCACACTTACACTATGACACCTTTCTAAAAGTCAGAATCCTGCTGGGTGTGGTGGTGCACATCTTTAATCTCAGCACTCGGGAGGCAGAGGCAGCAGGCAGATCTCTGTGAGTTCAAGGCCACCCTGGTCTACATAGTGAGTTCCAGGCCAGCTCAGGCTACAGGGAGAAGCTGTCTCAAAAAGACCAAAAAGAAGAAGAAGAAGAAGAAGAAGAAGAAGAAGAAGAAGAAGAAGAAGAAGAAGAAGAAGAA
>NW_008355789.1:8408538-8408638 GCF_000622305.1 Nannospalax galili
GGGGGAAGTTCCTTATACAACTATGTTGCACAGTGCAAATTACTATAAGCGAAGTCTCTCTCTCTCTCTCTCTCTCTCTCTCTCTCTCTCTCTCTCTCTC
>NW_008355789.1:8408650-8540700 GCF_000622305.1 Nannospalax galili
TGCTTTTTTACAAATATCTTTTCTTTCAGGATGCTAAATAAAGTATGCAAACATGTAATGCATTACTTATGGAAATAAAAGCAAGTCCCGGAAACAACTGGTAATTTAGTCCACAGAGTAAGATATTCAAAGAAGTGATAATGGGGCGGTGAGAACCAGCACTGTGGCTGAGAGCAGCTCTGCGCCTGCTTCCAAGAGCTGGGCTGGCACTGCTGAAAGAGCCACTTCTCTAAATGCGCTCCAAGCCACACAGTTTGCATCAGTGATGGCCTTTCACTTGATCAGCGAAACCTGAGACAAGTACACCCCAATTCTACCGAGAGGATGGGAAAGGCTGTCCATGGGCACAGAGTTTGGGTCTGAAACTGTGTTATTTCTCTCAAACTAAGAGTCATAAGGTAATTTTAATGGATATATATATATATAGATAGATAGATAGAGAGAGAGAGAGAGAGAGAGAGAGAGAGAGGGAATACATGTATTGTTTGTATAGATGCTAGTTTAACAGTATTTGGAAGTATAATTCGGTCATTCATTCATTAAAAATTTATTTGCTGAGTGGTTACTATGGGCCAGGTACTGGCAGATTTTAGAAAAACACAAGGAGGGCTTTGTGGACAACGGTGGAAGAAGACAGATTAATCAGAATACATACATGCAGTTCTGTGCGTTACATGTACTACAAAATAGAGAAGAAACCAGTATGTGAGTGTGGTGGGCTGTTAGAACCCAGAGAGGCAACGAAACTCAAGAGAAGGGGACATTTGGGTAAAGTCCTGAACGAAGTGAAGGATGTGGGGGCCCCACGCTCAGGCAGAGACGGTGTGCGTGGAAATCTTGAGGCAAAGCTGTCCTTGGCTTGGAAGGGTTCAGAAGGCACAAGGAGGTGGGGGGCGAGGAGCAGAGGGGTGTGATCCAGGCACCCGAGGGGCTACTGTGTCAGGCAGACAGCAAGGGGGTGATCCTGCAGGCCGTATCAGTACAAAATGGACTTTGGATCCCACGCTGAGTTTCTGGGTTTCTAGGAAACACCATGTTAAAACAACATGGCCGACCTGGAACTCCCTCAGCAGTGCCCACACGGGAATCTGGAGACACGCCAGGCTGCCTCGCCTCGTCTACCATGACTGCCAAGGAACCAGATGCTGTTGCTTGAAAAATATTCTACAACTGCCCAGAGTCTCTGCTCTTCAAATTCCATCCATAATGAAGCTTCCAAAATAACACAGAATAAAGACAAATATAAACAACTATGTACTTTTTTAAATTAAATTGTTAAAAAAAATAGATAAGGAAAACAAAAATTGTAAAAAGTGTAACATTTTCTAGACGTTACCTTTCTGCTTTAATCATCCAACAACACAAATGTTGCTGACTGGAAATGAATCTGTTCTATAAAGTATTTTTGCTGTTTTCATATGGAACTTGGTTTTGAAACCTCAGCAGCCTTAAGAATGCTAGTAAATAGAGTTTATACTAATAATATATTTTATATTAATACTAAAGTAAAATTTCGTTTTCTTAACTATTGTAGGAGATAAGGAAGTATTTTGAGTTCATTTCTAAGTAACCAGGTAAATGACAAAGAATATGTAAAACATTCTCTTCTTAATTCTGTCCTATTTTCTTTTATATATTCTTTAAATTCACGTACTTTGCCCTATTTCAGGGCAATCTCCATTGTCACTTTTTAAACAGCAAATTATTAGTATTGCCAATTGAGAACTTTGTCATATTTTGTAGTATGTAAATATGCCATCTGTATCCTACAGTAATACCCACAGCTTGCCCTCTAATTACCTTGTACACAGCAACCATAGTGAAACTCATTCTAATAGTGGGTAATCAGCACACAAATGCTTACTGCCACTAGATATGATACTGATACATATCTGAATAATTCACCTTGAGAGTTTCCTATAGCAGATGAAGCAGAGTTAACTAAGATAAAAGACTGATAAGATTTCAAATAATAAAGTTCTATTCGTTGCTCTGGGAAGTGGGCTAGCATAGTACCTAAGAATGGGCACTGCTTAGTCAACACCTCTGCTTGCTAACTGTGTGAGCTTCAGTAAGCCATTTAATCTCTCAGACCTTTAAATTCCACAGATGGAAAACAGAGATAATAACCGAACCTACTCCAAAGAGTAGGAGTAAATGAATTAACCCACACGACATATTAGACCCAGAACCTGTACTTACAGCACACTCTCTTTAAGACAGGGCATTCTTAGGGTTGAGGCTGTAGCTAGGTGACAAAGCACTTGCCTAGCTTGCAGGAGTCCTAGATTCAATCTCCAGTACCGGCGGTGGGGGCATTGTTGATTGGGAATATAGTGCATTGGTTGAGCATTTTGCCTAGCAAGCTCAAAAGCCCTGGGTTCGATCCTCAGCACCAGAAACAAAAGCAAATAAACAAATAGCCAGGAAAACAATTAATAGTCTAATGAAAGCATTTTCAAATTACTGACACGCCATTACTGGGAGCAGTTTTGACTAAGGGCACTGAGCTGAACTTTGCTCAACTTAAAGCCCCAGAATTAGACCCTTTGTTAACTAAAAGCTAAAATATTAACATGAACAGAATGGACCCTTATCCCTGCAATATGGGGAGTGTCTGAGCTACTGGTTTCTGCTGTGCATTGAGTAATGTCTCCTCCTTCCAGACCGTTCCTTTGGGCCAGTATCGGATGTTGTGCACTGAAGAACTACCATGTTCATGCTGAGGGTCACTGTGGCAGACTGATAAAAATTTCCCCTCTCTCTGGCAGCAGGGAAGGCCCCTCAGCTGTTCATTTAGGGAGCAGGAACTTTGTTTGGCCTTTATTTTCATTGTCTATTCTTGGACAGAGAAAAATTTTTAAACATTCAAAACCCTAATTATTTGCAGGGGGGGTATTCCAAACCTCACTGTCTCCTTCCAGCCTACTGTAACACTCCCTCCCTGAATTCTCTATGATGTCAAATCACAGCTTTAGTCTGTTAAGAGGGCATAATTCCAATGGACCATGGAATATTTATGTCTCTGTGCAGCTCTTTGAAGGAATAATCTTATGTTTCTGTGCCTGTCTTGGGTCAGAGGTTCAAATCAGCACTTCTTTCTGCCATTCCTTATATGTTTTACGATAATTTACAGTGCAGGAGATGGATCATAAAACAAAAGTGTCTATTTTTCTTCAGCAACTAATTCCAGTTAATCAAAGATTTCTAGCCCCACAACTCAGCATGAAACTTTGTGTGGAAAATATGAGAAGAACAAAGCATTTTGTCAAGTGACACATCTTGTGATGTAAACACATATGTCTCTCAAAGGAAATTTTATCGTTCCCACATTATCGGCACACAGAAGGAGCATTCTTGTCGCAGACCTGGCGCGACTGTGGAGTCATCGTCGTTGGAAACAAGAGCCTGATTAGGTTCCCACACAGATATGAATAGACTCCCCCCACCCTCTTTTTTTTTTTTTTTTTAAGTGAAATAGCCGCTTTTATCCCTTTTTCAAACAGACTGGCAATTGTCACCCTAAAAACACTGAATTGTACTCGGGTAACAGTTGTTTCTGCTCTTTCTTTCTATCTTTTTAGAATCGGCCAATAGCATCGCTGTCCCTTCTGGTTGGTCCTCTTCTGGAAAGTCTGAGTTAATCCACAGCTGTGTGGATGTGAAAAAGGCCGAGTCTGCTGGGCCTCTCCTCTGCTAATAAAGTGCGCAGTCTGCTGGACAGATGTTAAGAGGGTCTGTTAAATAAGTCAGTGGCAGAGATCCTGACCTCTGCCAAGGAACATTTTATTATTCCAGAAAGGGGCATAATTACAAGACATTAACAATTAGAAGAACCATAGCTTTTCTTTATAGATTTTTTAACTCCATATTCCGTCATTTGCTTGGCATAAAGTGTCTAGGCACGTTCACTGGAAGCAATGTGCTCAGTATGATTGGGTGCAGCACATACTGCAGATTCTGGGAATCCTTAAATCCCAGGACATGGTCGGACCCTGGCTTTTCTTCAGTCTTCAGCAGTCTTGTTTATTCGGTGAGTATCACTCCACTATTTGCACAGTGTAACTTGCCACAGGGCCCCACTGCACTAAAGGGACTATCAGTCTGACCCGCACACGGCCCTCATGAACCCAGTGAAATGGGAAATGCAAACTGGAGATCACATTAACAGAGGCTATCGCGCAGTGAAGTTGTTCAGTAGACCCTATAGTGTCTTGCGGTTTCTGGTGTGAGTAAAATCATGTGTATTGCAGGCACTGTGAATTCTCTAGTGTAAAAGGCATGCTGCTCTCTAACCTTATGCCGACCTCCCATCTTACCTATGACTGCTCCTGCACACTCACTCTGGACCAGCTTCTGAAAGTGCCCAGCTGTCTATGGCTGTTGGCCCCATGGGACAGCTGTTCTCTGTCTGGAGAACTTCTCTGTGTCTCTATCATTGCGAATCCCTCCCCACAAACCTAGTGAACTCACACTCTCCCTCCAGGAGTATTACCAAGGTGTCTTCCAGGAAGATTGCCAGAACTCCACCAGGCAGAGCTAAGCACTTCCTCCTCCCACAGTGTTCTCAATCTGGAGACACTTCTCTTTTAACAGTCATCGCATTGCTTGCTAGATCACAGGCCTTCTGAGGGCAAGGATTCGCTTTTATTGATTTTAGTAAGCCCAAATAGAAAAGGGTGCTTACTACATAGTAGACATTTAATAAACATTTGAGGAATTAATGTATGGGAGAATTAATTAAATAATCTTTTTATCATGCCTAACAGCACTGTAACAGGGTTTATTTGGGTATTTTAATGGACCATTTTAATTACAACCAATTGCAAACAGACACACACACACACCACAAACACACACACACTCCGAGGCTCCTATCTACTTCCACCTAGAACAGGTGATAACACAAGATGTACTGTCTTCTTCGTCAGCTGTTTCAATTCAGTTCAATTCAGTCCAAAACTTATTTGCACGAAGCAATCAAACTTGCTCTTTGCGTCAATGCCTTGCATTTCTGTCACCTTAACCCAGATCGCTGATGCACTCCCGCAGCTTTGGGCAAGCTAATTCATCTCTCTGGGCCTCGATTTTGTCAAGTATAAAATCAAAAGATTTGCGTAGAGCCTGGCAGAGTACAAAGCACTTTCCAGGGAAATTTTCTTATGTGTCCTCACAAGTGCTCCGTGGAGGTATTATTCCTAAAGCCACAGGAGAAGCTGGGCATTGGGAAGATTCCTTTGACCAAAGTCAAGCAACTGGGGCTGGAGTCAGGACTTAACAGTTGAGACTGCTCAAGGCCGTGCTACCTTTCCAGCTCTGAATATCTGGGAGGTTTTACAATCACACTGTTGACCTGTGAAAACTTTCTTTCAATAGTTTCACTTTTTTTCTTTATTAGTGGGAAATCCAACATAATGCACCATAAATGCCAGCCAGTTGTGATTTCTACTGGAGATGGTCACATGGGACTTTGTGCTTTTTAACTCAGTAACAATCATCAGACACAGTCTAAGGCAACTCACAGTGCCTTGATAGAACCAGTTTTGTGAATAAATAAATGATAGTGTTTATACACATATACCAAATGAACACCCCTGTGTTATCCGTCCCCATCACTTTGAATCATTGCTTATTTACTTGCTCTCCCCCCTAGACTATAAGACACAGAAAGTTGCTTGGTTTGCTTGTTTGACATACACCTGAAGGACATCAGACATGATTCTAAAATATTTGTTGAATGAAGGGATTAGAGATACAAGTGTAAAGTGTGGAGGGAAATGGCACTGAGCATCTACTTGTATCAGACACTGTGCTTATATTATTTCATTTAATTCTCATAACCACCCTATGGGAGATGGTATTCCCATTTCACAGATGAGTAGACTGAGAATCAACAGAAATTCGTTCATGGTAAAACAGTTCTTTTAACTGCAAAGGTCTTGTGGAACTGCAAAGCACTGATGTTTGGAGATGCCAAGCCATTCCCTGAGGTATAGATAGAAAAGTAAGGCAAGCCACGATCAGCGAGAAGGCTCAGCAGGGAAACTCACTGGCTGTGTAAGGCTGATGGCCTGAGTTTGACTGACCCTCAGAACCCATGGTGGAAGGAGAGAACCAACTCCCAAGAGATGCCCTCTGACCTCCACACACACGCCATGGCAGGTCCATACACATACACATATCCACACACACCCACTAATAACAGAAAGAGCAAGTACATCCACTGCTACACAAAGGGCAGCTGTTTTAGCGGTGCTCCCAATTTGGTGATGCATAGTGTCCTAGGTCATAGCGAGGCTCCTCTGCACTTCTAGGCAGGTTCTGTGAGGAACTATAGGCAGATGGAGATACAGAACTTTAGGGTGCTTAGGGGAATTCCAGATGACTGCTTTGTTCTGAAGCACATCAATGCCTCTTTCTGAAGACTGCAGGTAAATGAATGAAAAACAGAGGCATTTCTATCCAAATCCACCACACGCACAGGCCTCTGTTGTCCTAATGAAGCTTCTCTCTGTCTGGTGCTATGTCTAAGCCAATCCCATAACTCCAGTGTGCAGAGACTGTCCTCTGGGACATAGAGTGAGACGACTTGAGCAGGTGACCAGCACCACCCCCAGGAGGGGTGCGTTTTGTCTCTGTGGTGTGGGCACCAGAGCTGCTCAATCTCCACAGGGCAATCTGGACCCGATGAGGACTCCCGTGCCACTCAGTGGTGGTATGTCTCCTTTATTTTACAGTTGTATTTTTTATTTAGTTGCTCCTTCTTCAAGCAGACCAAGTGATAATCCATGGGGATGGGATGCTAAACCTCGTTTCCTACAGAGTGTTTAAATGGGGCATCGGAGAAGGAGTTTGATACAACTCAATGACTGACTGAAGTAATACCTTTGTCCATTTGAGCATTAAATGGCCCGTTGAAATACAGCTTAGTTTAGAGGGAATTTCCGAAGAGTATTTTCTAATTTTTCAAGAAGTTTCTCTCCCAGCTGACTAGATCAGAGCTTGGAAGATAGAGCACAGTCACGCCCCTGCCTCTCAGACCAGCCTTGCCAGTGTTAATTAAACACAAACCCCAGGATAGGAGGGGCGGTCCACCACTAGATCCCTGCAAGCACAAATGACTGAGATCTATTATGAGAAGGCATCCCTGAGCGCGGAGGTCTCACTAATGAAAAAATCTAAGAGGCAAAGCAACATAATGTGACAACAGTTCATCACAAAGTACATTTTAAACTACCTATTTCCATATCCATTGTGCTTAAATACACATATCATAAAGGAAATTGGCATAACAGATGGTTTCAGCTTTGGGTAGCAAAGGCAGGCTAGTTTTCACTTGATAGAAATAGTAAAAGCCACCACGCAAACAAGTCGGTCTCTCACCTAAAAGTCTGCTTCCCCTCAAGTTAGAGAACTTTCCCCAGTGACTACAAGTGTCAGCATATTTCTCCTTTTATCAGATGCCGTATCTTCTACAAGCATTAACTGGACAAGTTGCCCAAACTCTAAAAATGGAGCTTGCTGAACTGACATTTCTCTACTGGCCACTTTAAATTAGAAAACTCTTCAGCTGCTCTAATGGTTCTGAAAGTTTCATACACTGTCTGGAGCTATTTGTAAATTAAATCGTTTAAAATAAAGCTCTTTAATACTCCATAATCAGTCTTGTCTCTTGGAACATGACTTTACTATAAATGCTCCTTCCTGACTCCTATTGTCCCAAGATCCCCGGGAAGGAGGCAGCCAAGCGATAATTCAACATTATCGCTGCCTCAGTGCACTAATCGCTTAAAAAGCAACGAAGACTCCAAGGCTTGGTGCTCTCTGCCCCTTGGCTCCTGCAGCCGCCTGGCCCCAGGCAGGCATGGCGACCCAGCCAGATGTCAAGAGGAATACCCAGCTCCTTGTGCAGCAGGCGCTCATTCCGGTATGGTCGAACATCTGCTTCCTCTGCTGGCGTGCAACCTACTGAACACGCTCCACAGGCTGTGCGGGGAGGGGATGTCCAAGGACACCATCCCCAGCAACTCCAGGAGGGCCATCAAAACTCTGAGACTGTAGACAGCCCCAGAAACTGCAAAGGACTGGGGCCGCACACACAGCACCAGCCTTCTGAGCATCTCCTCAGAGTAGGAAGAAGGCTGCAGAGTAGGACGCGGCCTCTGCAGGGCTCCCCTTCTTGGAGGCTGGAAGCTGCATCTAGAGTAAGCTGGAAATGTGCAAAAGTATGCAAACTCCTTGGGATCCTGAAAAAACCATGTTGACTTTGAAATGTTTCTCCTTTATCATTTAATTAAATCCCCTTCGGTTCACTTACATTTTACCATAAGAGGGGAGTAAGTTCTGTCAGAATTCCTAAATGACTGTGCATCCTGCCAGCATTGTGTTTCCTGCCAGTCAGCAGAGTGTAAAGCAAAGAATCCTCACTGAGGAGTCAATTCTAAAACCACTCAGCCACCTACTGTAGCCCTGCTCTGTTAACCAGGTAAGTGATGTGGTCCAAGTCACCCAGTGCACCCGGGCTTCAATCACTTCTTCGAAAATATGGGCTAACATTAAAACACAGTTCTTACAAAGGCTGGATACAAATTGCCTTTTAAACTGAAAAATAGGTGTTCTATAGGCATGTGTATGTATATAAGTGTGTGAGCATGTACAATATTCACAATACTCTGTCGTTAGTTTAATTAGCGTACAAAGTAATGGGTTTCATTGTGATATCTTCTGCATATGGATCATGCTAGTTGGTCACTATTTCACGATACTTTTATATAGCTTTTGCTTTGATTTAGAAGAAAATTCAGATTCCCTTTGTATCACTCATACACAGGTTCCACGCTTAGAATGCCCACATTCATGCTATGGGCTCCTAGGAAACTGCCTCCTATAAATCTAATGAATAACTCCCAGGTCCTTCCTCATCAAATTTCATATCCACTTCATTCTGAAAGATCTGTATACCATTCAAGTCAAAAATAGCATCCCCTTGTTCAAAGCCAAGCACATAATGTGCTTAATGCTGCCGAGAAGAGCTGTGGCTCTTGTCAGAGCTAACTGGTCAGAATAAAACTTTTGATTTTGAAGATCAAAATGTAGCAAATGGATAAAACAACAGAATAGGCCTTACTTTTTAACAATCTGCCCATCTGAAAGCAGGTGGACAGGCAGGGACCTGGGTGAAGTGGGCGAAGATACTTCTGCTACGGTGAGATTTTGCCTGCCTGATTCTTTCCTCTATTTATCCGCCCCCAACACTAAGATTCAAGCTCTGTGAGGACAAAAGAGGGTTTTTGATATTTCCCAGTATCTAACAAGGTTTTTCTCAAGGTTAGCACCACTGACATTTTAGGCAGGGTGAGTTTCTGCTGTGCGGCTCCCTAGTGGAC
Organism: Nannospalax galili; assembly: GCF_000622305.1. NCBI lineage: Eukaryota > Metazoa > Chordata > Mammalia > Rodentia > Spalacidae > Nannospalax > Nannospalax galili. The sequence continues at coordinate 8,418,037 of NW_008355789.1, forward strand.
TGTGGAGTACTCACAAATATCTATCTTGTCTCTTCCCATCCCATGCCACACATAATCTCCCTGCCCCCTGCCAATCAAAACAAAGTGTCTCCAGACTCTGGCAATAAAGCCCTTTAAGAGAAAATTGTCCCCCTTGCCAGGCATGGTGGATCTCCGTGAGTCAAGGCCAGCCTGGTCTATATAGAGTTCCAGATCACTCGGTACTGCATGCTGAGACCTTGGAGGGAGGTGGGGGGAGGGAGAGAGAGAGAGAGAGAGAGAGAGAGAGAGAGAGACCCCCAGTTGAACAGTATCTGATATGTAAGTAACAGGCACTGAATAAGTATTTGTTGAATGATTGAATCATTAAGTTTCTTGTGTTTTTATTTGTTTACAAACTTTGAAGAAAACATTAACTTTAGAGGAGTTTTAGGCTGACTACAAAATAAAGGTACAGAGATTTCCCATATACCTCCAGCCCCAACACCTGATTATCAACATCCTCACCAAAATAGTATATTCCTCATAGCTGGTGAGGATAAGCCTACACTTGTTTATAGTGAACCAGAGGGCACAGTTTACAAGAGGGCCACTCCATGTCCTAAGGTCTATACATTTCAGCAGAGCTATGGTTTTCATACAGGGCATTTTCCTGAAATCTGTGTTCTGCCTAGTCACCTCTCTATCCTCAAACACACATATCCACAAATATTTTTACTGACTCCATAGTTCTGCTTTTTCTGGAAGGCAAATAGTCGAAATCATATAATATGCACCAGTTTTCAAATTTACTGAGAATGATCTTATAAAATCTCTTGGAGATATATTTTGATACAACTTTAATATAACAATAAGTTGAGGGTTTTTTGTTTCATTTTGTTTTGCTTTGTATTTAATTTCTGGAGACAGGGTTCATGTCATCCTAGGTGTGCTCAGTGTTTGCTATGTGACAAAGGCTGGCCTTGAACTCCTTTACCCCAGAGTGCCAGGATTACAGGCATGTGTCACCCTGCCTAGCTTAACTAGGGTTATTTTAATAGTCATGTCCAAGTGGATTTTTAAGTAATATGAATTTTAAAAATATGTACTATTTCATTCTTTAACTTAGGGGAGTCAGTAAAGTAGTAGAAATTTGATAAAATTTCTAGATGAAAAACAGCTCTATTTCAAAGTGGACTCAAATGAGAGCTGTGTACTAGCATTCTGTAGGAAATGAGCTAGTCAAACACACAGGTATATCGTTAGTAAGTTTTTCATGCTTGTTTGTCATTTACTATAGTTTTATTTCATCCTGTACAAGGTTGATAGCTCCAGGGAATCACCTGCAAGTAGGATCATGGTCTAGGTCAATTTATACAACAGAGCACCAAGCTTTAGGTACAGGTATTGCGGTCAGTGTAAGAGAAACCCCACAGTGAATGACCTCTTACACAAATTACCAGAACTTAAGAATTCTAGTTTGAAGATTTGCTTCACCAAATGATCAGGAAGGTGGACTCCTTGGGAAATTTATTTAGTTCTAGTTAACTTTTTATTTTTAGTTCATTAGATGGAAATACAAAATTTAGCTAAATCTATATTAATTGATTATGATATAATGAAATCATGTTTATAAAGCTAGGGAAAGAGGGTGTTAATTCCTTTCAATTTAATGCACGATAACCAATATTGCCAATCATAAAGAATGGAACATACACAGATTGTTTTTATAGATGCAGCATTCAGCACAGTAGAGGTTTAGTGTGAACTGAGAAATGCCCTCACTAAGTTTAGAAACACACACACACATACACACACACACACACACTCACTCACACATACAGAACTAGTTATCATAAACCTTATAATCTAGAATGACCAAAATAAATTGAGATGATTTCAAACACATAGAGTTTAAATATTGCAAACCTTCCGTGAATTTATAATTAGTAGACATTACAGACGTGCAGAGCACTAGCATTGAGTTCTCCTGTGACTAGAACAGGAAGGTTGATCTGTGAGAGAACTGACACCACTGTGTTAGCCCCGGGGGTCAGAATTTCTGTGATGCACTCAGGTTATGTGTATGAGCGAAACCTCCCAACCTCACCTCCAGCTTTCCAATCTCTTTTATTTACCATACTCTAAGAAGTATTTTAGTCTTGACCAGTATTTTCTATTACCTGATAGGTCAAAATAGCTTATGATGCCTTTTTCTGATACAAATTTCTGAAATGCTGACTATCCTAACTCATCCCATCATGAAAGACTGGAGGAAACCTAGAAGAGAGCATTTTATTCTCCAACTTTTGAACACAGCCTTCCCCATGTGACGCCTCTACGTTGCAGTGTATACATGTGCAGGGAATAGCAAGCCCAAATGCCATAAGCTTATTTAGTAAAACAACAATGGAAACCATCACTGTCTATTCACATCCAAGCACAACTGTCCTTCGGTATAAGTGGCAGATATTTCCTTGCCCCTCCCCAAGTACCACATCTCTGGCTGCTCAAGAGCCTTATATAAAACATGTGAGCTTTGTACATAACCTATACATATCCTCCTGTGTTTCTTAGATCATCTCTAGATTCCTTGTAATGCTTAATGTAATGTAAGTGCTGTGTAAATACTTTACTGTATTATTTAGAAGTAATCACAAGAATAACCGCACATGTTCAGTACAGATGCACATTGTTTTGAAACACTTTCTCCTCACTGAATCCATAGATTGCAGAGCCCACAGATGATGAAGAGTTGACCGTTTTTGCATACTGGGAGTTTCCTGTTGAGTTGGAATGGCTGATGGGACCTGGAGCTAAATGTTGATTGGTGGAACTCTTCACATTAGAGGAAATGCAGGCTACAGAGGTTTTGTAATTCCAGTGTGCTGGCATCTGTGGAGCTATCCCTGGGATCACTAGCTGAATTCGTCACTTATCAAATAGCAAACAGAAAATCTCAGGGCTCAGTGTAAGAAGAGCCAAGTCTCTCAGTTTGGGGTTTTGCCTAGAAACTAACTGAAGATCAGCTATTCAGAAGAAAATCCAGTTCACCCAATGTTCTGATCATTTCTGGATGAGTATAAGCTGCTTCACCTACTATAGCAACAAGTCACATTTCTAAGGACTAAACATGTGCTTGTATCTTGCACACTCTTCTCTAACTTGTTTATATTTCCTTTAGCCCCAGTCAGGCTAAGTTTCCCTTGGAACCTGCACATGTTCTTAAAAAGCCAACTAGAAATGAAAAGTTCTTTACATACACACAGCACTCAATCAACATAGAACAGTTTTCAAGGAAGCCTAGATTCCAGGTAGCCACCAAAGATGAAATTCATTAATTCATTCAGTTTACTAAATACTGTGCTAAGCAATGTTGGGATTTTACATTGAAAAACAAAGAAAGACATACATAGTCTAGTCTAATAGATTTGGCTTGGAGGTACTTTCTGATGTTGGAAAGATTTTATTTGGTCTGATGATGGTTCACCCACATTTAGGGAAATACAATTGATCAATGTTTCATGATCCCATATGTGATCCATGGTGACCCTGGGGGGATCTATTATGTGCCTTTTACAATGAAAAGACTGATGAAAAGAAGCATTTTGAAAACCAGGCCAGGCAACATAACAAGGAGACCATAGTGGAAACTCCAGCTCCAAGTTCCGATTCAGTATGTGGGGCACATTCCGCTAGCTGTGGCGTATCAACTCAGCTGCTGTGGACCTACACCCTTGAGAGTCAAGGAAGGAAGCTGAAGGACTGGTCAATAAAAAGCAGGCATTTCTCCTCAGAGCACAGCCTGCTGGTTGGTATCCTCAAGTCAAGCTTTGAATCAGCACCTTCCTCTTTTTCCCCTGGGTGGCTAGTCTTCAGTCTTTCTAATCAACTCTTTATTTAATCGTCTTCTCTATTACAAATTGCAGACTCCCAAGCCTTTTCAGTAAAGCTGAAAGCGCCCACCCATTCCCACCCCCACAATCTGCACTAAGGAATGTTTATAATTACTAAAGGAACACAGGGCATTAGCTACTCCAGAACACCTAAATACCGTACCAGGAAGACACACGCAGGTGTAGGCGTGAAACTGACAATATCATTTAAATAAAGTATGTGCTTTTCTCCTGTTTGCACAAACTTTATTGTTCTCCATCTTTGTAAACTTGGGGAGGCTTTTCTTTGAAGCCATAGAGAATAACCAACAAATAAAAGTGAGAATGTATTTCTATTGATTTTTTGAATTTTCACACTCACACCCTTCATTTAGGGCACTACCTGTATATCATTCTAAGAACCCGTCTGTTAAAATATTTCCCAACTAAAGCTTGGTGAGCTTTGACTGCTGGATAAAAATCATTCTCTAGAGCTAATGAAGACAGAAACTCTGCCTGTAAACAATATTAAGTTTGTTTTCTCTGGTGATTCGGAGAAGTAAGCAATCTGTCAGTAATACATTGAGTGAAATTACTTGTCTTGGAGGAAGGACTGCTGACAGTCACTTTATCTCAGGGCTGACCCAAACATCTCCCTGGTGACAAATTACTGCCTAACTTTGAAAAGGTAGCTAGCTGGCTTTAATTTTGATGGGTCTTTCAGAAGCCTTTATATCAATACTAAGTCTTTTGTTGTATTTTTTTAAAGGTTAACAAAAGTGCTTTTTGGGGAGACAGGTTTGAATTAATAAGCAGGAAAGAGAGAAAGAGAGAAGGAAGGAAGGAAGGAAGGAAGGAAGGAAGGAAGATAAGATAAACATAACTCTGTGCTCTTAACTGGTAAAAAATTGGATCTTTGAAGCCACTTTCTTCTTTCTACTATAAAAAATATGTGAAATAATTAAAGTTTTTAAAGTCTACCAAAAATTGCATTACTTTTACCAAAGGTTTTAAAATAGATTTTTCATGACCATTTTGGCCAAATGGCATATTGCCTGTGGGGGGGGAAGCAATGAATAATGCCTGCATTAAACATACACTTAAAAAATATTTTAGAATGCATGGTTGAATTTGTAGGATGGAAAAGCAAGGTAATAAAGATCCCAAACAACAATTAACACAGTCTTTAAACTGAGGGTACCGTCCTAATCCTGGGTCTAAGGACATGAAGTCTGGGGTTGTAACTAGTTAGGTTAAGGCTCCCTGAATAAAACATGAAGGGAGAATAACAAGGGAGATGAAATTCATTCTATAGTGCTGGGGTTGCTTGCCAGTCATAGCCTTGGAGCAGAAGAAAAAGAAGAAAGGAAGGAATAAAAGGAAAGAAGGAAGGATCAGGAAGGAAAGAAGGGAGGAAGGGAGGAAGGGAGGGAGGGAGGGAGGAAGGGAGGGAGGAAGGAAAAATAAGAAACAGAGAAAAACCTGCTATCATCTGGACGTAAGAAGCAGAACTGTTAAGCTTCAAGACTCTGTAGCGAAGCTGGTGTGTCAACTCCACATTAAGACGGGCAGCACCGCCAGTGACTGACTGGGTGACTGAACACATTACCCAGACAGTATTGTAGGAATTAATTTCCTTCAATAAAGTGATTTTTAAGGCTCATATATTTCACAATCTAAACATATGTCACTGTTTCATAAACAAAATAAATGGATTAAAATAATACATTACCAATATGCTGACATGTGGAGATATTTTAATTAGAAATTCTTAAGCTGTGTGGTATTTAACTGCTGTATTTGCTGAAGAGAAGCATGCATCATTTAATAAGAAGGCACCGGCAGGTGTGTCTCTTTGCACATAGCACCAGATTGTGTTTAATACAAGCTACAACTACGAGGCAACATTGCTCCCAATCAAAAACAAAACAAAGCAAGATGACCTTAAGGAGCTACGGCACTGAAAGTAACCACATGAAAGGAATCAACACACTGAAGCTACTTTTTCATTTATAAACAAAGACACCTTCAGAACTTGGTCCTGAGACGGTATTTCTTCAGCCTTGATCTACCACAATGATCCAAAGGCTGTATTTACATGGCTCCTCATTATTCGGGTCCCCTTTCCTTAATGCTCTTGTGGACTTACTTAAGGACCAGTGCTAACAGTGCTAAGGCAGGCAAAGGGCAGCTGGTTCAGAAACGCACATGGGCGAGCACAGGGAGTAAGTAGCAATGTAATATACTGTTTACTGAAGAAAGTGGCCTCTGTTCTGGAAAGGTCAAAAGCATTGTAACCTCAGAATTACAGTTTCTGATTGTTCCCAGGGTTAAATACATTATCAAAATTAATGGTTCGAGTCCCTCAGCCTTCAGATATACGAGAATTCATTCCTCCATCTGCTGAACCATTCAACTAAAAATAGCATCCTTTGGCCTCCTCTCTCCTAATACTGTGCCCCTGAGGCAGAGAAAACCAGGTCCTCGATCAGACAGAAGCATTAAAAACGCGCTGGTTTTGTGTCTTTCTCACTTTCAAGAAATAAAAAAGTGGAATATGCTAATATAAGGAGGGTCATTCGATTCCCAATGCCTTTTATCTAGTTCATCCAAATGTTCAGACGTCTAAGGTCTACAACTACAAGTATCACTCACATTTACTTGGGCACATTAATATTAGAAATGACAACTTTTGAAGGAACATAAAGTGCGGCATTAAGGAGGGAAAAAATTCAGTTCTGAGCAAGGTGTTTGTTGGGGGTCAATATGTCATATGGGGTATTCCTTTTAGGAATCGTTCTTTGTAAGTAAAACCAGGTGACACCACTTAGTACTAACAGTTTCTCATGATCTTGATTGTTGATAGCACCATGGCACTGCAGCTTGCCAGAGGGGGGAAACCCTACCTTAAAAAGAAGGCAGTGACTTCATAGCAATAAAGCAAGTTATTATTAAAATTTCCCTCTACCTTTGTTCTGGTTCTAAAATGTTCCTGTTGAGCATCTCAGATACAGGTGTATACCGTGCTGTTTAAAGAGGTCCCCCTAAATATGCCCTGTTCAGACCAGGAAATCTTGGGAAACCTACCTTTCATAAAAGGTTATTCTTCTCTAAGTAGCATACCATAGAAACAAACCTCAAAGGTTTACACACGTGCCGTGAAAAAATGTTTGAAAAAATGCAAAGGGGCTGCTCTTGCAGAGGACCCAGTTTCAGTTCCCAGCACCCACATGGCAACAAACAACTGTACGTAAGTCCAGTTCCAGGGGACCCGATGCCCTCCTCTGGCCTCTGCCAGCATCGCATGCATGGAAGCACTTACATGCCTGTAGGCCAGACACTCATACACATAGAAAAAAAATCAATACATTGTTTTAAAAAAGGAAAAACCCCACATGTTCTCCCTCATATGTGGATCCTATCCTATAATGCATATATGTTTATATGTAAAAGGCTGTACATGTGGACAGAGTGTAACAGCTAGAAAGGAGACTAAGAAGAAGTGACAGTGACGAGAAAGGATGGGACACAGGCAAAAGGCACAAGTCAGGAGGGGATGAAAGGCGAATTGCTTATCTAGTTTCAACTCTGTTATGGCTGTTTTCTTTTCTGTGGCAGGTGCATAAAAATGTAATGAATTGATGCTGAAAGTGTAAAACCCTAAGTGAAGTCCGTGGCTTCAGAACCATCATTCTAACTGTACAGAGTTCACTGAGATGCAGAGGGTTTGGGTCTGGATCAGTGTTTGAGTGACTACCTTGATCTAGCTGTGTAACATGACTTGTGAGATCATTACAATAAGCTAAATTTTATAACAAACAAATAAAAATTTAAAGTGGAGACAGGAGAACACATACAAAATTAAAACTCAGGATACTCTCAGGCCAGCTACATTTATGCTACAAAGGTCTGAAGCCCCTTGCATCAATGGATCTGCTGTTCAGCCTAACTGAAGTGATAGACCCACGGCACCTACACTCCTACACCAGCATTTGCACGCCTCTAGGAACTTCTGGCACCCCTACGTATGACAATGGCCTCCAGAAACACCAGATTTGACACACCAAGATTTGGTGATGATCAAGGAGATCGGGGGTAAACTGAAGTAAGGGGAGAGATTAGGTAGAAATCTAAGGGAAGAACAAAGGGACAGAACATGATGTCCCAACAGAGAACCAAGGGCACAGGGGAGAGGAAGCTGAGCTTGAACCAAGGCCATCTTCTTCCCCAGTCTCCTGGGCATCTCGCAGTTCCTCGGACTGGCCCACTGACCATCCAGAGTGGCTCAGCCTGCTGCCTGCCATCACATACAAGATTGCTCCTCAACTCCACTTGTCTCTCTCTTCAGCCCCCCTGAACGTAACAGATTTTCATAATGCCCAGGAATATGGCAGCCTTTCTATAGTCGACAGAAAGCCATGGAAAACGCTCTTCTGGCTCCAGAGAAGATGGCAGACACAGTCAGCCTGTGGCTAGTCCTGTCAGAGACCCCCAGGCCCTGCTTCTGTCACAGTGCAAGAAGCAGGAAGTGGCAGCAACACTAGGACTCTGCCTTGGGTCACTTCCCAGTGGGCTTTGAGCTCGTCCTCGTCCTCCTCCTTGGGTGTGATTGCCCCATTATTTCCCACCATTTTCTAGAAAGGTGGCTTGAAAAGACCCCACCAAGGGGCGGGGGGTCCTGTCATTCACAGCGACGTGATACGCTGAGATAACTAAAGGAGCTGAAAATAGGGTGTCAAATTTGGTATTTTGTTTTGCCCAGAAAATTAACCTTTTCTGAAAAATCAAGAGATCAATACATAGCTGGCAACCCTCCAATATCTGATAGTCCCACAGGAGAGGGGTGAAGTATGACATCACAGGGTAGAAGACTAGGGCCCTGCCACAAAGACTTCCTCTTCAAAGGGCACACATATGTCATTGTCTCCCAGGGCTACATACAGAGCTTTTCTGGAAGGTTAAATATGAAAGGGATATCATAGAAACTTAGGGGCAAAATGCTACCAGCCAGGCCCAAGCACCCCAATTCAGCCTGAGAACACTGTTAGGAAATCCAGTCGGCAGTTAGCAATCCCGGATAATAATCCTAATGCAGTGAATACATTACACCCTGGTCAGCTCACTTGACCTCTCTGCCCCTCATCTGTGTAGCTGTATACACAGACTTATATTTGATGGAATTTACAGAGTAAATAAATACGGTCAAATAAAAATGATTTTTAAAGTTTAAGTATCTTTTAAATGTAATACAATATTATAAATAGAAAAGATAAAAGGAGAAAAAGGCAGTTTTGCAGATGCTTATGGAGAATTTTCTTATAGACAGAAGTATATAACCTAATTCAAGGGCTTTCATTTATGTTTGGTTTTAATCTGAAGAAAAAGAAAAAGAAAAGCCTCCTTAGGAATCAGAAAGGGAAGGTTCAGTTTTAGCATTCAGGCTTTGAGTGTTTGTGGCTTTCTAAAAGGCCTTGAATATGCTGGAACCATCCAGTCCCCCACCCAAAGAAGCACCAATGGAAGCATTCATACCTCAATCTGTTTGTGGTTGTAAGAGTGGCCACCACCATGTTCAAAGGTGTCCAAATTCCTGCCAAAACGGTCACTTAGGCCCTTTAGCCTTGGGTTAATTTGTGGGTGGGAAACATGACCCTTCTGTTTAGTAGCAAATTCAGAAAAAAAAAAAAAAAAAAAAAACAAAAAAAAAAAAGACAAAACATACTGTCAGAACTCATGAAACAACACAGAATTCCTAATCCAGGGTACTGATCACATCAAAGAATGGGAAACAGTCTAAGACCCAGCCACTTTGTTTTGTAGAAACTTGGTCAAAGGATCTGCCGGTGGAGCTGGTTCCTTATGTCTGCCTCTGGACTAAGAAAACAGCCCACAGTACAGCTATGGGGCAAAGAGAACCTGCCCACCGGGAAGGTTCCTTTTAGATCTTTACTAGCTACTGGGGATCCAGGGTCAGCAGTGTGCAGGGTGAAGGTTTGTGGGGGAGTGGCTGCTCCTATCGGCAGGGTTCCTCCCTCACCAGGTGTCCCAGTGAGGTCTGTGACAGAAATGTTTAGCACTGCAAAAATTCTTAACTTACAGACTCAGGTGAAAATGTTTAAAGTGGGGGTTTTGGTACAATAATGGCACACTTTTTATGTTCAAATCTCATGGGCAATCGCCAACACAGAAGTAATGCCTGCCTAGAAGCTCTGCCCTAAATTTTCAAAGAAGAATCAAATATAATCAAATAAAACCTCTGTGAATTTGGTACCGCAAAATTCTAAATATTCTAACACAAAAGTCTGATGCTTAATTTTTTGTTTTATTCATTTAGATATATTCACATTTAAAGTCATTCATATGGAGGCAACAGAAGGCTTAAAGGCCGCCCAATCCTGTTCTAACCCCCTTTTGTTGTGAAGAAGGCGTAGGTGCGAATAATTTTTCAGTCAGCCTCCAAAACACATTCTCCTCAAGTTTAGTGAGAAGGCTGCTCATAGGGAGCTTGGTCAGTCACCAGGCCTAGACCTTCAACCCTGGAAAGAAGAAGGACCCGTTCGGGAGGGATGTGCTTGCACTCTGCTAATTAATAAAGGAACCAAAGACAACAGCTCCTTACTCTATGAGCTACCAGAGGGAAAGTGTCCGGTGTGGTTCTCTGAAGTTCACATGCTAAAGTCAATCTGGATGTAATGGAGACACAGATGAAAATCTGATAAGGAAAAAGCTAACACGTTCAACAACTAGCCACAAAAATGTAAAACTATTAACTAACCTGATAGAGACTCCACAGTACCAAATCATAATGTCACATTTCCCTTAAAGATGATTGGAACTGGCCATGTTGTCTTCTCCACGGTATGGTAAGTACATAAGGTGTTAATCCTGAGCTACTGCGCTTAAAACATTTAACATTCAGGCTATTATTTAGCATACAGCTGGTTTGCAGTTTTCCACTAAAGCACTGGCTCCTCTCCCACATTTTTTTTTTCCTCCTGGCACTTACCTGGAGCTGTAAAGGGCTGAGTCCAGAAGCAGCCGCAGCTGCCATTGTTGATGGAATGAACTGTACGGGGTAGTTATCACCTGTCGGAGAGAACAATGCACACAGGTTTAGACAATGCACAGGGAATCACAGCACACAAGTACAAACATGGTCCTTGGATTGCCTGAGCTTTACAGCATTGCTCTAAGCCCAGACATCTGCAGAAACAAAAGGCTTAGCTGGGCACAGACTTGCGCTGCCACCCTGGAACTTTTTGTTAACAGATAGCTGGTGGGCAAACTGGCAAAACATGAATGTGATGTTGAAAAAAATTAAATGTGCAATTCAAGCATGTTCGCTCCATTACCAATCTTGTACTACATCATTTTTTTAAGAGTAAAAAAAATATCTTAGAGCCAGGCTGACACTCAGTACACTGTGAAAACAGAGGCTTTTCTATTAGAACAACAAGAAGTTTTGGCTTCGTAGGCGAAGCAGAGTATCGGCATCCAAGACAGACTACTAGCTATTGACTGGCCAGAACTCTACATTTTATTTTATAAAAAGTAAACAAAACATTAAAAAAAATAACATCTTTACTATGAGGGGGTGAGAGTGCGGTGAATCTTATCCACGGGCAGTATGCGAAATGCCTGGTTTCCTTTGTGACATGGAAATCCTATCTTGGACTAGACCTCTGGTAATGCACTAGTGGAACCGGTGTAGAGTCATGCACATGCAGCTCTGAGTAAACCATTTTTGATGATGACTTGATTACATAACCACAGATTTTACATAGACTGTCTGCACTGAGAACCTGAGAGCCAGTGAGCACCGCTTAGCCGAGATCCGTGCTATGTGGTACGGTGTTTCAAACTGCAGCTGATGCCTACACGGGGCATTGCAACAAATACTTTCTGTGACCTGAGGACTCAGGCCTCAGCCAGCAGCCCAAAGAGCCGAAAAAAAGGGGACGAGAGACCTGCTGGTGTGGTAGTAACTGAACTAAAAATTAATATTTGTGGATGAGCCACACAGTATCAGTGGTTTAATGCAGCAGCACTTAGACTTCAGCTACTTATTTAAAGTCAGTGCTATGTACTATCTCTAGGCTATATTTTAATAGGCTGTTTCTCCACACATTTTTGACATTTATAATAATCATGCTGCTTTGCATGAACTTTTCCACAATGAATGCTGAATGCTATAAGGAAAGGACATTGTAGAAAGCATCACGGTCACAGAGGTAGTCGACTAGAAAGCAATAAAACCTCTTTTTTCCTGTATGAACCCTAATACCTGCCGCTTGCCTGATACCCTGCTTCCTTGGAACTCATCCTGTTTGCCACATGAAGGGCTACTCAGCTGGCCCAATGTAAATGTTAAGTCGCTTTCACTTTTAACAAATTGTTCGCTTCTAATCTACACAGTCTCTTTGCATCATGTCCATAATACCTCATCAGACCATTGAGCACAGTGTGTGCCTGTACACAGTCCAGTAACAATTGGCTTCTGATTGCATATGGAGAGCTGCTACAATGCACTCGCTAACTCTATATTGTGCTGGTCTCCTATGGAGTAATGTTCAAAATATCTGATCTTGTTTTTCCCCTTCTATGAGGGTGATTTTAGTTCTCAGTACTTATGAGCTTTTTAAAAAAGATAACTAGGCAAAATTACTTTTGTAGTAAATGACTGTCACTTTATGCTTAAATAATTCTACTGATCTTGATATTTAAACTAAATTATCTGAAGAAAGAATATCCTGATTTAAGTCAAACAGCATTTTTTTTTTTTTTTGGTGGGTATCTTATCAGCTTTAAAATACATCACAAAATGATGCTGAATTAATGATGTTTCAAAAATAGATGGGGGGGATAACCATTCCAACCATCAACATGGACCTCCTTCCCAAACATTTTAACGCTGTTCTTTCTGTAAGGGTCATGCATTATTCATACAGCTCCACACCACCCCCTTCCCTGTAAGTTTAATACCAGTTGCTTTATTTGTACTAAAACATTTTTCATGTCAAACATATTTTAAAAAATCAAACTCTAAAAGAATTCCCTAGGGCACTCCTTTCTTCATGGCTGTCATGGAGCCATGAAATAGCTGATTTTTTTATATGGTTTTTGGCTTGTCAGTAAATTTATTACTATCTCTACCACACCCTGTAGTACTCTCCAGATCACCTGCTGGCTACAAACAGCTTTTCTTTCCACTGTTGATAAGCATGTTTGAAAATATTTTTAACCTTTCTGCGGGTTTGAATCTGCATATCTGACTAGATCTTAGAGAGCTAGTTCTCCAGAACACATCACTGTGTCGATACTACAAGTGAAAATGAACACATAGAGCCATGCAGTGCATCACAGAGAACAGTTAGGGGAGCGACAGCGAGAGCCAGGGGAGGGAGATGAGAGCTAAAAGGGGACAAGAGAAATTTAAGAGAGGGAGAGGATTTCAGGCAACGAGCTTAGTTTGTGATAACACAGTAACCTGCTCCCTCCTACCCACTCTGACTTTCTGTGTAACAGTTGATCAAGAACAGTTCACAGGTTGACTTGGCAAGGAGTCAGCCAACATGTTGCAGCAATTTTTTTTTTTTTCAAATTTGTGTCTGGATTTGAAATGCTTGCGTGAGGGCCCATTCTTTTTAAATTTGTGCAAAGACAGAGGCAGCCTGTTGGAACATGTTTGCTTTCAGCATGACTCTGGCCCTTCTTACCCTGAATCTAAGAAGACAATCCCCAAAATCCAGCCTGAGAAAGAGCACTCATCCGGTAGGTCCATCTTCTAACCGTCTAGCTATTGCTACAAATCCAAAACAGGACTGAGACCTGTGGAAATGTGGCCGACACAGCTCCCTCATCAGAACAGGCAACATCCTCTGGCACCCAAGCCGCTCCTCACCAAGAGTCCCAAATGAGAGAGAGTAAATTCTTAAATTTTCAGAGAAAATGAGATGAAGCCAAAACTTAGTAGCACTTAATTAATCACAGCAGGAAGGGAACTTACTCCTGTAACTGAAGACCCACTAGACATCTCCCAGAATGCCACTAGTAGTTTATTTAAAATTTGAATTCTGCTATTTATAAGTCATTTAAAAACTACTAATAAGGGCCAGGTGGGGTAGTGCACTTGGGAGGCAGAGGTAGAGGGATCGCTATGACACCAAGGTCAGCTTGGGAGGGTCTATTTAGTGAATTCCTGGTCACCTGGGGCTACATAGTGTTACTCTGTGTCAAAACAAACAACAACAAACCCACAAAAAGCATTCCACGGTGGTTAACATTCTAGCCATCTGTTTTCATTATTCAAACAGGCAAAGGAACGGAAGAGTCAGTTGTGGGTCCTGAGATTCTAACCTTACATATTAATACCTTGTAGAAGTCATTTCAAGACCTGGGAGGAAGAGGGAAAAAGAGAAGAAGGGGAAAAAAACAAAAAACAAAACCAGAACTACAAGTCAGGACTCATATTCCTCGGTACCTGCCTCAGAACTGGAGTGCATGCCCATATCTCATTTCCCACCTCCAAGTAGAAGACCTGCATGTCCCACAACCCTATTTCCGGAGCCACTGAAGGAAGGTAAGCTGATAAACCTTCAGGCTCACCCATGACCTACCACGTTCTTGTCACAGTATGGAAGTATCTGAAGCACAACCACGGATGCAGACTGGGGTGTGCCACTTTACACACCTCGCTTGCCTGTACTCAGCATAGTGAAATGTTATAATCTCTCAGTCACCTTGGGGGCAGATACTGAGTCCAGATGGATCTCTGTGCAATTCCACATTGCAGCAAAAGTGAGCAGGTATTATGTAACATACTTAGGACTCTAAAAATAATCCACCATTTTTAGTTTGTTCAGAGGACAGAAAATGAGGCAGGATTATGAGATATACATATGCATGTATTTATGTATCTCAGCATGTCCTCATTTCCCTTGCTAAAGGTCTCTCTCTATCAGACTTCCAATGATGAGATAGCGATCTCACATTTTCCTATGCTTACATTGTTCTGCACACCTTTATACAAGCTAAAAATCAAGGATCAATCTTAATTTCTTCATTTATTTCATAGATGCATCTTAGACCCTTGGCCAATCATTTGAAAATTATGAATTTTTCATGGTTTCAATTAAATAAGTGAATGTGAATGGAGAGATTCAACTTCATCCTCATTCTGAGAAATCAACTCAAAAAAACAGCTCATGTCTTCACTGAAGTTCTTCTCAGTACAGTCTCCACAGAGGGGAGAAGACACAGTACATGAACCTTGCTGCTCACAAAACTAGACTGGCTTCCATGGGTGACCGTGTCTTCCCACACTTTGGCACTCTCTTTAAAACTGCTGGGAGAGCCGCCGAAATGCTTTGATTCAAAAAGATCAAGTTCATCAGCATTCCGATACTGGTGATACACTTCTGCTTTGAAACATTCTGAAAGAGAGGAATGCCTGTCATGATGTCTTTTGTATAACCTCATATACAAAAATCATATTTTGCCCAACAACAAAATCAGAGTTCCTGGAGATCATATGCATTTAGACCATGTTTCCAAGAATCTGGACTATCAGCTTGGAGAACTTCAGTCTGAATGCTCGCACCATTATTTTTAAGAAGTGACATCCTAGAAAACTTAATTAACATTTTAAATTTTAGTTTATTCCTTTCATTTAATAAAATGGAGAGAATAATTCTTATTCCCACTTATATCTTAGGGTTGTTATAAAAATTAATGAGATTACTGACACACATGGGGGTTATCTTGGCAAACAAATGGTGTGCAATAAAAAAAAATCAGATAACAACTGTATTGATTGTATGCCAACCAATTAAACAACTCAGAAGAAACAGAAAACACAAAAATTATCTAACTACTCAAGCTCAAACAGAAAAATCTCAAAAGACCTATAATAGTTGAATCAGCAATCAAAGCTCCCAACAAAGAAAGGCCTGAACTAGGTCCCTTCAGCAGGATTCTGTTGTATGTTAAAGAACTGTTAACATCAATCCTTCACGAAAAACAGAAGATGGCAGTTCTTTCTCTGTTCTCTGAGGCGCCAAATATCTTGAAGATAAAGAAGTATGTCAGGAAAAGAAAATGAAAGCCATTGTCCTTTATGGATATGAATACAGTGTCTTCAACAAAATAGTAGCAAATCCAATGACAGATTGAAAATATGATTCACCATAACAAGTAGGATTTATCCCAGGAATTTAAAGATGGTTCGGTTTAAGCAAAACAATGCAACACATCACATTACTATAGCAAAGGGGAGATAGAGCCTACGTGATCACTTCGAAGCGATACAGGAAACACATTTGAAAAATCTCCAGTTGCATGATAAAAACTCTCAGAAAACTACGAGAAGAAAAACTTTTCAGAATGACCAAGGGTTAAGAACGCTCAGTCACCCGCATACTGGAAAAAGACTAGAACGTTTCTCCTGAGATCAAGAAGACGAGGAGGATGCTCATTCTCGCTGGTGCAGTTCAGTGCTGTCTTACAAGGTCTAGCCAGTACTATTAGATAAGAAAAAGACACAAAAAGCATCCAAATTGGTAAGAAAAGTATAAAGATAAATATATTTATAGACACTATAAACCTAAATACACAACCTACCCCAAATCCATGGGAAAGGTACTAGGTCAAAAGAACGAATTCAGTAAAGTAGTAGACCATAGGATTAATATAATAAAGATCAATTTAAGTCTTTATACCATGAATAAATAACCCAAAAAGAAATTAAGAAAGAAATTCCATTTACAATACTAAGAGAATTTAAAACCTGGGTACAAATCTGATCAAGAAGGTGAAAGAATTAAACCCTGAAAACTGTAACACACCACCGAAATAAATAAAGAAGGCATAAAAATGACCTAAGTCACCAACCGAAAAGCCTGGAACACACACATGCGCAATGGAACACTAGCCATAAAAAGGATGAAGAATGTAATAGCATGGAGTTATTATATTCAGTGAAATAAATCCAGGAACAGAAAAGCACATATTCTGTGACTTCATTCACATGTGGCAATCAAAAAAAACATGGATCTCGTGGAAATTGGGAGCAGAATAGTGCTGAGCTGGAGTTGTGGGAAGAATGAGAGGGAAGAGGGAATGAAGAGAGCTAGGCACCAAGTAGTAGGAGAAATAAGACTTGTATTCTATCGCACAGCATGGCGAGAGGAGACAGGTACGCTAGCCTGGATTAGCACATTATATAAACTATACATATTTTAAAACATCATGTAGGATGCCATAAGTATGTACATATGTGCAATTTGCATGTGTTGATGGAAACTTTTTAAATTAAAACAAGACTTAAGACAGAAATAGAGGGAAAGAGGTATCTATGCTGACAAAAGGAAGACAACAGTGTTAAGAAGTTAATTTGTGCTGGAAGCTTCGGTTGCCAACTTGACACACCTGGAAGAAGGGATCTCAGTTGGGGAATTTCCTCTATTGAACTGGCCTATGGGCATATCTGTGAGACAATTTCTTGACTGTTGAGTGATGTGGGAGGGCCCGGAGGGCCCAGCCCTCTGGGCGGTACCACCCCTGGGCAGGTTGTTCTGTGTTGTATAAGAAAGCAGGCTGAGCACCGGCCAGAGGAGCAGCCAGTAAGCAGCATTGCTCCATGGTCTGGGCTTCAGCTCCCGCCTCCAGGTTCCTGCCCTGAGTTTCTGCTCTGGCTTCCGTCAGTGATGAACTGTCACTGGGAAGAGTGAGATGCAATAGACACTTTTCTCCCTAAGTTGGTTTTGGTCAGAGTGTTTTACCACCACAACAGAAAGCTAACTAGAACATAATTGTACTCAAAGAAATCCACAAATTCAATGCAATGCCTATTAAAATCATAATGACCCTTTTTTACAAAATGGAGGAAAGCAGTTCTTAAGCTCATATGGAATTACAATAGGTCCTCAAAACCAAAACAATCTCTAAAAAGAATAAAATCAGAAGACTAACACCCCCACCTCGAAATTCGCTACAAAGGTACAGTTATTGAAACAGTATTGTATTAACATAAAGAAAGGTAGGCCAGAATAGAGGAATGATCAGTCCAGAAATAAACCTTCCCATATATGTTCAATTTATTTTTTCAAAGGGCACTGAAATCATCAAAAAGGGAAGGGATAGTCTTTTCAATAAATGGTGTAAGGAAAACTGGTTATCCATGTGAAAAAGACGCGTGGACATCCAATTTTTTTTAAATGTATGGCTTTATCACCACCGCCTTGACTGCTGTGTCTTTGATTTCACAATGTGAACATGCAGAACAGCTAAATGTCTGGATTTATGTTCTGGCCCTGATGATGAATTCCTGTCTAGAAAGATGTCTTTAATTATAGAACTAATATAATTATAAAAATTTAAGATTTGAACTCAATAAAGCTCTTTCTAGAAAAGCCAGTCTGAAAGCTGCTTCCTGAAGTTATACAGTACACACAGGGCCGTGTACCTCCTCAGCAGCTCAGATGAGAGAGCCCACATGGTGTGTACCGTACACCGGGATCCTGAAATTCCCAGAGCATGGCTCACATGACCTGGAGGGAAGCGAGGGCTTGGAACCCCAATGTCTTTGTTATGCTATAATAACATGAGATCAGAAACGGCCAAGTTTGGAGCTGGAAAGATGGCTCAGTGGTTAAGATCACTCTCTGTTCCTGTAGAGGACCCAGGTTCAGTTCCCAGCACCCACATGGCAGCTAATAACCATCCATAACTCCAGTTCCAGGGGACCTAACACCCTCTTCTGGCCTTCAAGAGCACTGCACACATGCAGGCAATTCTCTCTCTCTCTCTCTCTCTCTCTCTCTCTCTCTCTCTCTTTCTCTCTCTCTCTCTCACACACACACACACACACACACACACCAAGTTTAACAAACGGTGTCATTCCACGATGTCCTTGTGCCTGGCAATGAGGGCACATGTTCAATCAGCTGCATCAGTTCACTCAATGAGCTCACAGACACCAGAAATTTCTTGCTGATATGGGAAGGTGCAGTAGAAGCAAAAAGATGTTATTTTCCAATTTACAAAGACCAAGGTGATACCTGTTCCTCTTCTCCTTTACAAGATCTAGACATAAACTTATCCCACCATTTTCAGACTGGCATGTATCTCTCAAAATTTAGCTGATGCTCATACAAATTTCAAGTGAAGTTACCATAGCTAAGTTGGACAAAACATTTATTGTTCAAACTCTAGCCCAGTGGTGTTTTCCTCCCCCAATGCCTGTGAATGACCAAAGACTGCATGGGTTAAGGTTTATAAATTTGTAATTTCTCTACTAATAACTTAAGCATATATACTTTTAATCCACCTAAACATAATTTTCACATATCATAAGGCCTAGATTAGAAACTATCAAAGGACTTAGAGTTCCAATTAAATTCTTTGATATAAGTTTGTAGTTGACAGAAAATACTTGAGAGAGTCGCCTTGCTTGTGAGTAAGAATCATCCTACAAACCTAAACCCACTATGCTGCCTCCTCATCAGGCTTAGCCATCCCAGTCGAGCACAGCTTGGCTCCCCCAGGACACCACGCTGAGCTTCAGTTAACTGAAGTAACTAAATCTTGCCCAACATTGTCCCTGGTACAACCTTGTTGACGCCAGTTCATGAGGCCATTTCATTCACAGAACACAGAGCAGTATCTTCCCCATGAGAAATGATACCATTGTACACAAATTAGGCAGCACGTAGTGAGGTGTCTATAGGTAACAGAAAATCAAGCCTCTACCTGGATTTGAGAGGAGAGCATTAACTGCAAAAACACTAACTGAAATGGACAACTTCCATATGCAGTTTACTTAAAAGGTTCCCAAACTGAGACAGGTGGCAACTCAGAGTCAAGATGAAACAATACATTGAGTTTACATCAATGATGTGAAGGAAGTTGGGATGAAGAGCTAATTCAGAGCACCTTTCAGAGATGGAGCGCTGACCAATGTGCCGACAAAAGCACTTTCCCCTATCCATAAACCAGAGGCCAGTTCAACATGGAGGGTTAACCCGCTGTGAGAATCCTGCTTTAGGAAAATGACTATTTGAATGGCACAATTTTCTTTCATTCAGGTATCCAAAAATCTTCAGAGAATACAGGCCCAGTATTCCCTGTCTAAAATATTGAGACCAGCATCTTAGATATTGGAATGCTTACATGTATTTTGCTGATTGAGAAAAAAATAATCTAAAATATTTCAAAAGCCAGAACTTTTTCAACATTAATTTGGCACCTTAAAGTTTCAGATTTCAGAGGACTTTTTCAAATTTGGGCTACTTAAACTTGACTCATTTGTATTTGAAGGCTTTAAAACAGTCCTTAAATTATCCAATCCATTTAATATCACTATTCCTCAAATGCTTTGATTTTTGATATAGACTTCCTTTTTTTTTTTTTAAACAAAGAAGTGAGTTCCCTACCAAATGCAAAAGAGCAATCAAAGGTAAGAAGCAATTACAATAGATGTCACAACTCACTAGGTTTGTTTTTAAGCTGTTTAGTAAGCTTCTTCAGAATCTCAGGGAAATAATTTACATTCTGTGGCTTGAGCGTATTAAAATGCCTTTGTTCACTTTATGAGCCACATATACAAAGAAACAGCCGCACTCAGATTCACTGCACTCAGATTTGGTGGTTAATATGATCAGGTTAATATGTTAAAAAGACCTTGACACAGAAATTATTAATGAGTAGAACAAGGTCACTACTTCTGAGCTGAGGTCACGTACAAAGAATGCGCACATGAAATTAAGGTTGACTTCTATTTACTTGACTATCTTTTTACATTGGATTCCTTTGGCAAGCTATCTTTAAACATTTAAAACCATGTTTACAAGGAGGCTCTGAAAGAAGCTTCAAACCATTATGCCCCTAATTGAATTCCCCAGGAGTCCAGTAAACTCAGAGGAATAAGGAAAAAATCATAACATTTGCTAAATTGTCGCAAAGCATTTTTTACTACAAGGTTATGTGTTATGTGACCTTTTTTTTTTTTTGAGGTTCAAAAACATTACCGAATACTTCATTATTTAGACTAAAATCAAAAAGAATTGTACCTATTAGTACCAAGCTAATTAAATCAGTGCAGTTTTAACTCTTTTTCCCCCAAGAGAAATCTTACCACCACCCCCAAACAAAATGAAACAAAAAACCCAATAACAACATTCTATACAGTGTGTGACAAGTTTTCCAGAGTATAGAATCTCTGAGGAGGAAGAAAGCATCTTTAAACAAAGATATTGAATAGGAGTAAAGATGAGAGAGTTGGTGAAAATTCTGTAGTTCCCGGGAAAGCAACATTTCATCTGTAATTCAGAACAGACTCAAGGGAGGAAGGGAAAGTAAGAGCTGTAGTGACCAGTTAGTTTATGACAATGCCCCACTCCCCAGTTCTAGTTTTACTTGAAAATATGCTTTGTGGTGTTTTTATCCACAGCTCCCTTGCCTGCTCCTGTGTTTGTTGTGACTGCCAGGCAAAAGCATGTGGATCTGAGCATTTCCAAAAGGATGTGCAGAGTTCTTTTACTCACCTGGTTTGTATGTTATTCCAGGGGGGAAGAGGAATCCCTGTTGGGCAGCAGCAGCTGCTGCCAGGGTCCGCTGGTCATGTGGAAAAATTGGGATCATGAGCGGAGGCATGTGCCCCTGAACCTGCTAAACAGAAGAGAGCCTGTGATCAGACAGGGAGCAAATATGTGCCAGGAATCATCTGTTTTCCACTCCTGGAGGTGTGCTGGTACCCACACTGCCACCCACCCCTCACCTCATTCCAGATCTGAAGCTGAGAAAATTCAAGCAAAATCCACATAATCCCTCTCCTTAGATGCCATTAGCACAGCAGCCACATCGTTTCACTGTGAATTCGCTTCATCCCTGCTTCCACCACACCGTGCTTAATGGCTGTTTTTTTTCTTGACTTATTTTTCTTTTCTTTCTTTCTTTTAAACAAAGAAGAGAAAGAACTAAATGCTCTTATACTACAGTGGTGAGAGGTTTTGCCCTTTCACCTGCTTCGCATTATGAGCTTGTTTCTGAAGAGTATTTAGTATCCTTGGCCAGAAAATAACATCTAATTGTTATATATTCCAAAAGCTATGTCTCCCTCGTTTAGGTAGCATACTCTGAAGCCTTGCTGTATTATATTAAACATATAGCTCTTCAGATTTAAGGCTACTACATCTTGACTCCCAATTAAGCTAATACCCTTTGCCATACACACCTCGATGTAACATATAAATTGCTTGTCGGGCTAAGCAGTTTTACAGCTTTATGCACTACCGTGTAGCTCAGTAATTATGGAGTTGTATTCACAGAGCATTTCATAATAAATCCTACTATATCAAATTTCATTTGACCTCAATAAATGTATCAAAGAGCACAAAAATGCAAAATAGAAAATCTTCACTCTATATCCGTGTTTGTACTCCATATAAAGAAAATAAGAGCTATGACAGAATCATGCTCCTGAAAATTACATTTTAATTTCCTAGTTCCTTTCTTTACTCTAGGCATGTTGCCCTGATTCCACATTGCAGAACAGGAAGGGTTTGTCCTGGCTTTCAGGACATGATTTTATAGGTTGGGCTATAGGACTTTTCTTATTTAAAGATCAAAACTGAGATGTATCGAAAGGCATGATCTTTTCGTTCAGACAGGATCTATGGCCTTTTTGCTAGTATAAAAGGGCTACATTATATAATATTTAAGATACGTTTTCCAGCAATTCTACAAAGCTCAAATGCTTCTCCTTCTAAATACCTGAATTTTCTCTTTAAGAAAAACTGCAATATGAGTGGAGGACCGTGCTTAAGTAGTACCGCTCCCCTCACCCTGTCCCTAGTCCCTTCACCATCAGGGACAGAGTGCAAAACGCTTCTGCGTGGGTCTGAAAGGTTTCATTTGCCAACAGTCTTTCTCTAGGGAATGCCCTAAGATGTGGGTTAATAAAGGGCAAGCAAAAAATAAACACTTTACAGTATTTTTCTGAATTCATTTCTCAGGAAAATCAACTTATAATAAAAAGGTCTTTGTGCAATTACTACCTTGCCAGTGGGGCGTGAAAGAAACTAGCTTTGAGCAGCTATTTCTTCTCTTTTAGCTGAGGTAAGCCCAAGCTTTGTACATTGAAGAAAAAACTTGGGCTGCTTAAATTGGAACTGAGCCTCCAGTGCCCAGGTCTCCCCTTTAACCTGGGAGGAAAGCACTGGGTCTGCTGCTCGACTCCAGCTTGCTATGACCTGGTACAAACCTGAGGTGCCGGGGATGAAGTGGGGGCACACTCCACAACAGAAAACAAAACACAATGTCTTTGTGAGTGACCACCGCTCAGTCCAAGAGCAATCAAAAAACCTGCCTTCAATCTCTCCTGAAACGTCCTAGCCTGTACCTAGAATGCGGTCCACACACCTCACGCTGGAGAGGAGGCAGCAGGGAGCACCCTCTGCACATTGTACCTATTCTTTCTTGCTTTTGCCTGACAGCATCCATGAAGGTGCTACTCTGTGTTTGGGACCTTGAGAAGTAGCTGAGGAAATAGGGGCCATTCAGCTTGAGAGAAGAAAACAGGCTGTGTTCATGTGCGGAAGAAGGTTAAGGCTGAGACTAAGTGGTTACAGGGGTCGAACTAGGCTGAAATGGAAGTGTGATGCACAGGGAATTCTCTGATACTAAGTTTGTCCGACAATGCCTCTGATGTCGAGGCTGCAGTTCCTTCCCTTTCCCTAGTGCTGTTCTATGCGTCCACATATAAAAGGTGTTTTAAAGTAGACAGATGACTACAAAGCCTGATTAAATTATAACCTATGGAGCCACTCCAACTTTATAGTCCTATGATTGCTAAACATCTACTGTTAAGAAGATGGAGTCAGTGAGTGCTCAGCCACAAACGGGGACCTATATCACCCCACCCCACCCCAAGGCTCAGAAACCATCACAGAAGAGAAAGCAGAAAGATTGTAAGAGCCAGAGGTTGGGGAGCACTCAAGAAAAACCATGACTTCTGCTCATGACAGGCCCACTGCTGTCATGATCTCACAGCAGCTGTGGTTGCCTGAGGAGGAGCTGCAGGAGATCAAGTCAGTCTGCATTCTAGCATGAAAGGGGAGCCACAGAAGACGCCAGCCCTAACTGAGGCGCTCTTGACAGCTGATGGTTTCTGTGGGGGTGAGGGCCAGTTTTCTTGATGGGTGTGGCCTTCTCAGTCAGCCAATGCAGTGGATGTCCCCACATTCGGGAGTATATAGAGAGCACAAATTGGACTCCATAGGCTATTATTTTTTTAAAGAGGGGGAAGAGATCTGGAGAGATGCTCAGTAGTTAGGAGCATACTACTCCAGTTCTACAGGATCCAATACCTTCTTCTGAACTCCACTGGCACCAGGCATGCATGTAGTCCGCATACACACATGCATGGCAAACTACTCATACACCCAACATAAAAATAAATCTTTATTGAAAAATAGGACACAAAGTTGAGGTTTGGGGCTGGTAGGGTGGATCTGGGAGGAGTCGGGGAGGAACAGGGAGCTGAATGTGATCAAAATACACTGCATAAAATTCACAAAGAATTATACAAGTGTTTTTAAAAATAAGATCATGGGATTACAGTCATTCTTTCATGAATTGAACGCATCCTTATTGAGAACTTAGGATCCTTTAGTTAGTGAGCAAATCAGAATCCAAATCCATACACTATATTTCCATCACTGTCCCTATTTGTAAAACTGCAAAAGCTGACTGCAGTACCTCACATAGTTATTGTAAGGACAAACCAGACAATAAAAGCAAAGCTTGAGGCGTATAATTCAACATAATAGTAATGCGATATTATAGTAAATGTTAGGTTCTTGCTTTTTTGCTTATATAGTTTTCATATCTGTTACTAGAAAATTATCCAATTACCGATAAGCAGAAAACAGTGGATCTTATTCGTAACATGAGCTAACTAAGTCATTCAGTTTGACAGGCAGAGGCTTGCCATGTCCTTAGCAGATGCCATGCCTTGTGTAGTGTCATCCCACCTCAAGAAGCTAGAAAACCCTAGGAAAAAAGAGGTGGGATTACAAGGATCATTTGAGGAGGTAACATGGAGTCTTTAACGTTCCTAATTAATCAGCATCTTAGAATGGAAATGAACTTAATTTAAATTGGTCATCAAACCCTTCAAATGATCAGACAACACAAGGGAGCAAACGAAAACTGGATCAGACATTCTTGAATGTGTCTGCCTGTCTGAAGATGCTGCCTTTGCAAATGCCTGTAGTTAGGTGTGTAACTAAGTAAACTGTGTAAACTGTCTGGAGTTGCTTTTATTTTTATTTTGTTTATCATGTGTGTATGATGTATATTTATATATGTGTAGTGTGTACTCATGTGTGTGAATGCATGCCTATGGCAGTCACAGGACAGCCCTAAGTGTTGTTCCTCAACTTTTGCCTCGTTTAAGATATTCTCTTGCTTGCAGCTGCAAATACTGGGCCAACTGCCCTGCAAGCTTCCAGAGAGTCTCCTGTCTCTGCCTCCCATCTCCTTATTGGAGTGCTGGGATTACAGATGTGTTCTACCACAGCCAGCTTTGTTTGGGTTCTGGGGATTCTAACCCAGGTCTTCATGCTTGCACAAGTGCTTTCCCCACTGAGCCATTTCTCCAGTCCCTGGGGTTTTAAATGCTAAATAAGTATAGGTGTTTCATATTAACATGTGCTGTAAAACTTTGGGAGAATGCCTTTTTATCTATCACACTCTACAAGGTAGGATATGTTCAACCCTTTCATTGTTAACTTATCTAGAGGCTGTTAGTTGAGAAACCTAAAAGTAAAAGGAAGGTGGCAGAGAGCAGTGTGAGAACAATAGCACTGTCACATCAGTGTCAGAATGGAGCTCAGAGAAGATGGAGGTGGCCATTGTCAAAGTGCAGTACCAGCCAACAGCAGCAAAGCTGTGTTCACAGAGCAAATTCCCAGGGTCCATCACACACCTTCTGAGTCAGAAATTCTGAGGTCAAGTCCAATGATCCAAATACTGAGACCATGATTTAACGTAGGGCAGTCATTCTTAAGCTTCCATGTGCATCTGAACAAACCAGAGGGCTCCTTAAACAGATGCTTTGCCCCATCCTCAGGGACATAGGACCTCTGAATTAGAGGTGAGGCTGGAACATGGACATTTCAAAAAGCTCCCAGGTAAAGCTGGCGCTACCAAACTGGAGATATTCCTTAACAATCACCAGTCTAGTCCAATCCTTACCATTTAGACACAGCAAAACATGACGAGAGAAGATAAAACACAAGCCCAGGGTTATACTGCCTCTGACAAGCTGGACCTGAGGACCAGAGCTGCTAATCACCGTGCCTAGCACATTTTCCGTGGTATCACTGCTTCAGCAGTAGAAAGGAGAGAGATCAGTTTTAGCAAAGAAAACCTGGAGGTCTTCAGCTGAAATCAATTTCTCATGCCAGATGTTTGCTCCTGGAGGTAGTTCTAGAGTTCTAGCATGCATGAGTGCTGTCCGGTTTTAAGTTGAGTCATTTCCTTTCTCTTGTTCTAACCCAGAACATACTTGTTCTCCATATTTACTGTCACTCATCCCAATAATTGATGACACTACACTCATTAGCTTTGATCATTGAGATCCAAGTGATGAAATTGCGCTTAACTAAACCCAGGTCTTCATCCACGCTAGGGAAGAGCTCTACCACTGAGTTCACCCTCAGTGACTTGTTTTAAATAAAGTAATGATGTGGCAAGACAGTGTCCTTTATTGGAGACCAGTCAGAAGAGTCAGCCACTGGTTAGCATACAGGCTGAGCACAGACAACGGCGGGTCCTCATTGTAGAAGACTCAGCCACTGGTTAGCATACAGGCTGAGCACAGACAACGGCGGGTCCTCATTGTAGAAGAGTCAGCCACTGGTTAGCATACAGGCTGAGCACAGACAACGGCGGGTCCTCATTGTAGCTTTCATTACAGAAGTGGCGATGGCTAACACTTATTGTTTCCTTGATGTCTAGCACTGAAAAGGCAGTGTATCACCCCATCTCATTTAATCTTCAAAATCTCATTAGGTACTCACTTTTATTACTCTGACTCACTTAATGAGAAAGACCAAGGTGTAAGAGGTGATAGATCCAGGATCCAAGGCCAGAGCGGGATCAAAGTTTGTATTTGTCAGGGCTAAAGCTTCCACTTTGAACTACCATGCTATACGAAGCATGAAGCCACATAGTACTGAGCAGATCTAAATGGTATCAAGAATGCAGTTCTTTTTAATAATGCATGACTGACATTTTTGTAGAGTAAGTTGCAGTAAACAATACAATGAGATCGTTTGCACCCATTACACGGCTTCCTCCAGTAGAATGCACTGAAAATCATACTGTACTATCACAAGCAGGATACTGACCTAGTATTCCCCAGCAACTCATTCAGATTCCTTCAGTGCGTTAAAGGTATTATGTCTTCAAAATTAGCAAGCCTAAGAAAAGTCTCTGGATAGTTCTGGCTACCGTCTTCTACAGACTGCTCCCCGGAAGGTGTTCCATGTGCTTGCTCGCACTCTGTGGACTGAACGAGGGCAAGAAATGAAAGCGGGTGGGAGGAGTAGGCAAGGAAAGGGCTTGGTAGTTACACAAGAACCACAGAGCATCCCGATGTTTTTCTCCTGTGGAGGCTGTTAGCCAAGGTCAGTGCGCTGATGCCAGGGGTTAGAGGAGCGAAAGAATTACAGAGACACAGAAAAGTTCTGTGCTCTGAAACATGTGTGTCTGCCTTCCAACTGCCTTCCTTTCATCCCACCTACCTATTTGGACATGCTGGGAAAGGTAGTCACACTGGAAACAGCAACTTCCAAAAATATTGTTATAAAGACTAGAAAGAATAATAAGATCCCCTCACTCCATCAAAGACCAACCAGTCTCCACACGCCCTTTCAAGAAGTTATCAACATTTCAAATAGCATCTTTCCTTCTTGAAATTGTAACTTCCCCTACACATAAATTCAGATATTCTTTAATTATCCTATAGATAAAGAAAAGTGAAATGATTTTATTAGTACAAAGAATAAAACTTGATGTGGCCAAAATAAATCTCAGCATGAAAACTGCATTATTTTTCACTGCTGTGGATATAAAGCTGGGCAGGGCATTGAGTGCTCTGAGAAGGAAGGGCCTCACCACGGGTCAAGCTTAGCAGCGCCTCGTGGAAGGAATAAACTCCGAAACACAACTGTCCACTCACTCCAAACTTCTGCAATCTCTCACCAACGCATTTCCCTTTTGGAGAGGGTGGGGAACACAGTCTCCATCAAACAGGCTGCATGCCCAGAGATTTTAATTGGAAGGGCACTCCTTGCATCACTGGAGAAGTAAGACAGCAGCAGATGCACATGAAACACTGGGGCCTGGCCTCCTCCAAATTCGTGAGACAGCACTGCCGCATCGACACGCGGCTCTTTGTTTTCTCTGTGCTAAGTTGTTGACGATGCCATTTCTTGCCATCTGCCCCAGAGCTTCATTAAAGATACATGAATGGGCTGACTGGCCTGATATCTTGTAAGGAACAGGTGCTATTGTTTATCCCTGAAGACTTGCACTAAAGATATGACTCGGAATACTTGAGAAAGAGCATCTGTAGCAGTCGGTCAGAGAGCAACTTGGCAGAGGCCTGGCTGTGTGCTCATATGCAAACAGAGTGACACTCAGGGGGCCTCATTTTCTCTTTCATGAAGATTATTTCACTTTTTTAGTGATAGGCAATAAGTATTTGTATTGAAAATCATCTGCATATTCGTGTCTGTTACTGATTAAGGCTGGGCAAGGGAATTTTTTTTAAATGATTTATTTCTAGAAAATCGTTGCTAGTGTGATTTAATTGGAGAAAGCTTTCTCGAAATGTTGGAAGGAAAATTTCCAACATGCATACACCATGGCAGAGAAGAAGAGAAAGGCGGAGGGGGTGGGGGGAGAGAAGAGCCAGTTTCCTTCCTGGTCATATTTTTCATTGCAAATAATAGCTGA
The DNA here is from genome assembly GCF_000622305.1 of Nannospalax galili. Lineage (NCBI taxonomy): Eukaryota > Metazoa > Chordata > Mammalia > Rodentia > Spalacidae > Nannospalax > Nannospalax galili. The sequence goes on from NW_008355789.1 coordinate 8,446,893, forward strand.
GTCGTTTGCATAATGTATTACCACCGTAAAAACTGCAGCATCTGGGAAAAGAAAGAGGAGCCTTAGATGAAGAGTCTTCAAGTGTAGGTAGGAGTCATACTACTGGACTAAGCTTTGGAGATGGGGGAAAGGGTCTCACTTGACAGCATATATTTATGCTTTAATAGAACCTTCCCAGTTCCCATTGCTTTGTTAAGCACATGTAATGTATAAAGACTCTGCTCTGCCCCGCCCTAGAAAGTCAGCACCCTCACTGAACTTCCTGAGGTTTCCATAGCCTCACGTAGTCACCCAGGGCTTTGCGTCATTAAGCATCTCTTCCCAGGTAAGCGTACAGGCCCTGCGTTGTCGCTGGCGTTTATGTTTGCATGTACCCGCGCTCTTCACGTCGGGATAAGAACATAGGCAAGTGAACCTCTCACCACTCATCAAAGAGGCTTCTTTTTGCAACAGATGGAGGCCATTACAAAGTTGCACAACTGATCAAATGCAGAGAATAAGTGACCGAGGGGCCCAGCACTAAATGACTCATCTACACTGAAAACTCTACTTAGGGCTCAGGGAACAGCATGGAAGAGGGGGCGGGCGGGACAAACGTAAGGAAAGACGACAAAACACCTGCCTGCTACTTAATGCGCTCCAGACAGGCTGGGGGAGCCGCACCTATGAGATCCCCTCAGTGTGGTCATCTAATAAGATCTGTATAATAACAAAACTGGTGGGTGGGGGAAGACCATGGAATCCCCTCTCAAGATGAAGAGCTGCAGGCAATGCACAGATACTGAGGGAGGGAGAATCAGCTTTCTCCAGGAACTGGCTCCCTGAGAGGTTATCTAATCTCAAGTGAGCAGCCCTACACACAGGTACACATGAGTACCATTAAATGGACTTCGTGCATTGTGTGTGTGTGTGTGTGTGTGTGTGTGTGTGTGTGTGACAATAATAATGAAAGAAGAAGACAAGAAATTGAGATGGAGTGGAGGGGGACATGGGAGGAGCTGGTAGGGGACTTGGAAGGATAGGGATAAGGCAAAGACAACATTCATGCATAAAATTCTCAAAAATTAAAGAACCGTCAAAATTTTAAAAGAAAGTTGGAGGCATTGTGTAATAGCTACCCTGTTTCAGGACAAAGCATCAGAGCTGAGATCAGGAGCCCCACAGGGTGATGCTGTGACGGCAAATGCGGAAGGTGGTGGTGTGAGGTTTTCATTCAGCAGGAATTTCTAAATGGCTCTAAAAGTACATCTTCAGATCACTGCTTTGTTTGTGCTTATCTTACTTAGCAAATCACTAGTTTCTGTATCTAATGAATCAGCTAGCTGCAGCTGAAGAATAGCCACATGGTATTCCCACCGAAAGCATGCAGGGAACATACATTGTCTAGAGAATTTAAGAACAGAGTCCCACTTTCCCAGGAGTTCCCCACAAAGAATCAGTGTAAATACACTGTATGAATAACACAGTCCATCCAAAAAAGGGTGCTGTGCTTCTGTTTGCTGGTGGAGGTGTTTCCTCTCTGTGCCTTCTCCCCCCGCCAGGCTCTCCTCTCTCTTTTCATCTTTCTCAGGTACCAGCAGGATAATACACAAAGCACTCACTGTCATCAGTAACCATTTAATTTTAATAAAATGCAAGCTATTTTAGTGCTCTTCAAAATCTATACTTACTGGCCAAGACAATCCCCACAAAGTAGAACAAAGTAAAGATATTATAGTTTAAAAGCATGTTTTACAAAACTTTAATACTTCAGTCGTCTTTTTTAGTGAGGAAATTAATGAAGAGTTTACATTGCACACACTTTTCAATATATTGTGCTTCAATAAAAAGTTAATTTCAAGAAAAAATAGTTGCAGTAGTTTACCTCTGCCTACTAAGGAGGCTATTAAATATTCAAAGTACCTAAAATATTTGCAGAAGGAATGGAAGAAACACCTCTTATTACTAGTTCCATGCTGTCCCTCTATCACTACCCAGAATGAGTGACATAGGAAAACAAAGCAAATCAATTTGCTGGGTTAGTCTTTAAGACACTTACTCAAACTCCATCTCCGAGCCCAGCTCTCTCTAGCTATCTGCCTTGATTACACAGGAGAGAAAGGGTTTTTAGCAGGAAGACCTCAGTGGCTGTCTATAGCACATGCCGTATAACTCTTGTCTGCATATACCCCAAAGAGAAATGTCCATATTCTCTGCAGACTGCAGATACTACCACCATTTGCATTTTAAGTGAGCTGACATCTTTTTAAATTTATTTATCTTTCCATTTTTAATGCATTTTGTGTATTTTATACATAAAATCATCTTTACACCCCCTTACCCTTGGCACCTCCCATAGCCCCCACTGGAGTTCATACATTCTGTCATTTGTGTTAGGGTCTATCAAGTCACGTTAGTGTCCCCAGATGTCCCTCAGTGCAAGTTCATCCACTGGGATCCAGATGGCTATCTAGAGTCCCTCCCTTTAGGAAGATCAGCTCTTCTTCACTGAGGAGTAATCAGCTGCCAATAATTACTTTTAGTTTATGTGTATGAATGTATTGCCTGCGTGCATATGAGCGCACCTGTGTCATGCAATGCCAGGAAGGTCGGAAGAGGGTTTCAGATTCCCCTGGACAGGGGGTGGCTAAGGATGGTTCGTAGCCGCCATGTGGGTTCTGGGAATCTAACCCGGGTCCTCTGCAAGAGCAGTCAGTGCTCCTAACCACTGAGCCATCTCTCCAGCCCTATGAGCTGACATTTTATTAATCTACCAGATCCATCAGTAATTAAACATTATCACTCAACATCTTATTTGTTTGCATATGTTGTGTTTAAAACTAACAGACTCAATTCCTACCACCTCTACTTCATTTACCCCTCATTCCCTGAGGTGAAGAGCGTGACCCGTGGTGGGCGAGCTCTCACTCTTGTGAAGCACAGAGCCCTGAGGAGGGCCTACTGCTGTATGGCTGGCAGCTAGTCACCAGAAGCATAAAGCTGTCCATAGCCTCATCTTGTCACAAAGTGCTGTCACATTCATCTTCACCGTATGCTCCTTAAGTCATCTAGTCTGTCAGCTTACCTTGGAATAATGTCAACAGAGAAAGGAAAGATGTGCTTAAAAAGATAATCAAACTATGGCCCCCAAATTCCCTTAGTTATCATTCCATGGTCTTTCTATGGTCTGCATACCAGGAAAAATTAAAATACTTATAGGACATAAGTCAGATTACTTTCTTAAAAAGATGATAAATGTTAACTAAATGTGCTTAAATTTTCTTGCTATGTTTTAAGAAACTCTCACCAGGAGGGAAATAGAATATCCTGGCCATAAAGAAATTAATAAAACATGTTATGCAAAAGTAAAATTTATGATTCATTTGGAATTAGATATCTACCACCTTTTCAATCCATACAAATGCATAATCTTGTCAATTAAATATTATTGTTAAGGTCTAGTAGTATGTTAAAATCACTTTAAAGTGCAACTAAGGAAAATTCATGTGTGTTTATTACTCCGTAAGGATCTATTAGTGGGTATTTTATTCAGATTCGTGCTGTAAAATCTGCATAAACTCAGCATATTGTTATCCCCATGTGTGCATTTGTTTGGTTAAAGCAGAACAGCAAATCTCAATTTTTGCAACTTCTGGAAAAGTCAAGAGAACTAAAACAGTCTTAATTTTAATCAGATACAAACAGTTATCACCACAGAAGTGAAGAGTTCACTATTATGCAAATGGTCACAGTTAGTGGTCACCAGGCCATCACAGGAGGCTGAACTAACTAGTCAATTACTCTGGATATTCCCGAAGACTAGTGAAGACGAATCTGCGGCTCTGCCGTCCTCTTCCAGAGAGGCATGAAGCAGTTAGAGACTCATGATTGCTGTTCTTAAGTGGAAACCCCATTAAACACACAATGATCAAAGTGTTTTGCCAAGATGAAAATTAATTTTTTCAAATTTTGTATGAATGCATTCACGTTTGCGGAGAGCGTCGCACTCCGTTCTGTCACAACCAAATCCAGATATAAACCTTTCATAAACTTTTGACCCATAATGAAGGCAATCTGGCTTTTACTCCTGGACTATTTTATACAAGCTTATTCTGTTAGCAATGACCAGAGTTCAATTATTAAATTCTTCATACAGAAACATGGGTTTACATTTGAAACTGTAGGTCTTGTTCAAATTATGTTCAAGCAACTTAAAGGCAGGGACGTTGTGTTTCCCCAGGGCTTAGTAAAAGGCCTGCACAGAATAGGGTCAAGTATTTGTAAGAAATGCATCTAAAACTTGTATTCCATGTCTCTTCAAAACTAAGCCACAGCAACGTTGATGGATCAAGGCGAAGTCCACTGACCCCTCACAAGCCTCAAACCTAGGCAAACAGAAGCAGCTCTCCGATCACGTTCCATCATGGTGAGCTTGTCGTTTGGCTGTGCTGCGGTCTAACACTGAAGCTTCCTAGTTAGCAATAAAATTTTAAAATTGATTTGATTCATTTGTTGCAAGACTTTTTTAATGACTGTGCACTCTTATTTCATCGGTTGAAACCTTCATGGCATTAGCAGAGGTGCTGCTAAGGATCTGCTATTAATTTAATCTACCCTGACAGAAAGGATAAGATATTCTCACTAGGAGAACTAGGAACACGATTTTCTAAAATAATATTTAAAAGCATTTGTTACAGAATAAATTCCAGAAAAAAAAACATTTAAACACCACCTACCATGGAGAACAGAAGCAGTTTCTCCTCAAGCAAAAAAGCTTGAGGAATGCACTGCATGAGTTTTAAAAGAACATCAGATGTTCCAGCTGTTGACAGCTGACTGTCACAAGCCAGGTGGCCTTCAGGTTTGCCATCTAGATCACACGCCAGTCTTTCAGAGAAACATTTAACACTATGCACTGTGATGTCATTTTGGAGCATTTGCCTACAACCCCTACCCCACCTTCATCATGTCATGCACAATACACACACATACATGCACACGTGCAGGCACCACACACAACATAGACCACACATCATACACACACATAGCACACAATCACCATACACATGCTGCACACACATCACACACACATATATTCATTTACATACATCACATATACACACCACCCACACACCATATACTACATACACACACACCATACACTCACCATACACACACCATACGCTACATACACACACACCACACACCATACACACACACCATACACTAATACACACACACCATACACACAGCATACACACACACCAAACACTACATACACACACACCATACACTCACCATACACACACCATACGCTACATACACACACACCACACACCATACACACACACCATACACTAATACACACACACCATACACACAGCATACACACACCATACACACACTGTACACACACCATACACACAGCATACACACACAGCATACACACAGCATACACACACAGCATACACACAGCATACACACACACCAAACACTACATACACACACACCATACACTCACCATACACACACCATACGCTACATACACACACACCACACACCATACACACACACCATACACTAATACACACACACCATACACACAGCATACACACACCATACACACACCGTACACATACCATACACACAGCATACACACACAGCATACACACAGCATACACACACACCAAACACTACATACACACACACCATACACACACACACATACTACACAATCACTGATCATCACACACGTACAGCCCCCCCACACACACACCTAGGTCTGCTGAGTGAACAAGTGAGTCATAAGGCAGGTGAAAGGCTGGCGTGGTAGGCAGGGAATACAGAGGACTGTGTGGATAGGGTTAGTCAAGGAAGGCTTCTTTTGGGGAAGACAATGCAGTGAGAAATGTTCACTGAGATTAGCAAAGGGGAAAGTGACCCGGGGAGGCGGCTTGCGAGTGCAAAGGCTCTAAGGCAGCAATGACTTCGGGGAGGAGGCCAATAAGGCTGGACCAGAATGAGCAGAGAGCGGAGGAGAGAGGTTAGAAAGCCAGAGACATACAGACCCTCTAGGGCTGTGTGGAACTTACAGGAGATTTGGATCGTATTCCGAGTGTGATGCAAAGTCACAGGAGGGTTTTAAGAAAGAGTTGTGGCCCAAGATCTAATTTAGGTTTATCAGGAAAACTATCACAGGGCAAAAATGAAAGCAAAGGCCAGCTTAGAAACTGCCTCAGAATTCCAAAAGCGGGGGTAATGTTGGCCTACTTCCACCTTCCATGGCTTCTCTGCTCAGGTAGAAGGGAAACAAGAAAACCTGGGGCAGACAAGATCACAATATGTTGCCAGGAAGAGGAAATACATTGGTTGTCTGACTGACGGGTGATACATGACGTAGCCACTGCCTCCGAATAAGACAAAGGACTTCCTTTCAGCCCTGTGTCCCATGATGCCCATGGGAAGTAAAGAACCTCACAGCTGGCTGGACGCCGGGGCGTCACTGGAACTCTCTAGTACCTAGCATTTCATTTAACAAAGTTTTAGGCAGTGGAGAAATAATATTGACAGAAACTAAAATGCAAATTCTTAATTCAATCTCTGTGTAGGAAATAAAGGAGTGTTCGGTTAAAGTCCTCTACATTTCTGTGGGAAAATATCAGTAATAAAGACCACAAAAATCAGAAAATTTCATGAATGCACACTGTCTCAAACACTGGTTTAATAAAATTTCTCCTCCATTTCCTCTTTTTGGCAACTAAGAGCAAGGCCACATTTGCTCAATGAAGATGCATCCACAACACAAGGCCCAAGGCTGCAGAAAGTCCCCTCTCATGACACTCCATGCTACAAAGACTGGCAGGCCAATGGTGCTGTTTAGTGGGGATTAGTGATGACTCGATGCAATCACTAATAAAACAGTGCAAACACAACTAAAGAAGCAGAGATCAACTGTAAAGAGAGACGAAAAGATGGTGGTGGGCCACTTGGGTAAAGAGAGAAATGGAATTCACAACAGAAAATGAATACAATGAATCTTTAACAGGATTGCATGAGCTTATTAACAGATTCATCTTATTAATAAATTCTCAGCCAGGTGTGAAGACTCATGGGAGCTCTTGGGAGAGAGAGGCAGGAGGATTGCCACAAGTTTGAAGGCAACCTACAGTACATATCAATGCCTTACAAGGTAAGACTCTATATCATGAAAGAAAGAAAGAAAGAAAGAAAGAAAGAAAGAAAGAAAGAAAGAAAGATAGAAAGAAAGAAAGAAAGATAGAAAGAAAGAAAGAAAGATAGAAAGAAAGAAAGAAAGATAGAAAGAAAGAAAGAAAGATAGAAAGAAAGAAAGAAAGATAGAAAGAAAGAAAGAAAGAAGGAAGGAAGGAAGGAAAGAAAGAGAGAGAGAGAGAAAGAAAGAAAGAAAGAAAGAAAGAAAAGAAAGAGAAAGAAAGAAAGAAAGAAAGAAAGAAAGAAAGAAAGAAAGAAGGAAGGAAGGAAGGAAGGAAAGAAAGAGAGAGAGAGAGAAAGAAAGAAAGGGAGGAGGGAGGGCGGGAGGGAGGGAGGGAAAAAGAAGGATTGCCTGCAAGTGTGAGGCCAGCGTGGGCTACATGGCAAGTTCTAAGCCAATCAGGGCAATATAATGAAACCCATTCTCTATGGAGTAAGATGAAAGGAAGGGAGGGGGGGAGGGGGGAGGGAGGGAAAGGAGGGAAGGAGGGACCGAGGGGGAAAAGAGAGAAAGAAAGGGAGAGAAAAGAGAGAGGAGAAAATGATGTGAAGATTCCTTTATCTTACTTTAATACATTGGTTTTTACCTCAGCTCATCAAAAGCACAATATTAGATTACTTTTTATGACAACTCTTTTTTTCATTTGTTATTTATTGTTTTTATTTCATGTGTATGAGTATATTGTCTGCATGTATGTAAGTGCACGCATGTTGTGCAGTGCCCACAGAGGTCAGAAGCAGGCATTGAATCCCCTGGAACTGGAGGTACAGGTGGTTGGCAACTGCCATGTGGGAGCTGGGACTCAAACCAGGTCCTCTGCAGCAGCAATCAGTACTCTTAACCACTGAGCCATCTCTCCAGCCCCAACAATTCTTAATGGAGGAAAATAAATATTGCATAACAGAGATTTAAAAGTAGGCCCAGCATATAATCTTACCCAATCTTTTGGATCATTAAAAGAATAATATTGCAGTATGTGGTGGCACACACCTTTAATCCCAGCACTCCAGAGGCAGAGGCAAGTGGATCTCTGTGAGTTCAAGGCCAGCCTCGTCTACATAATGAGTTCCAGGTCAGCTGGGGCTACAGGGAGACCCTATTTTAATTTAAAAAAAAATTAAAAAAAGAATAATATTACTGCATAGATTTGTCATCATAAAATATTAAGGAAAGAGAATGGCTAGTAAAAAAAACATAAGGCAGGAAAACTAAAGACGAGATAAAGCAAGCAAGCACATTATTTTCTAATAAATGATGTCTATTATATCCATGATTTTGACTTAGTTACTACCCATTCTGTCCCTTATGCTTTGACAAATGTAAACTTCAAAACCAAACCTGTATTACCTTAGAAATATTGTGTAAGGAACAAAACAGCAAAATGCTTCTTACAAAATGAAATTGCTATAAAAATATTTAAAATTTTAATTTATAAAACTTTATTGCACACATACTCACTTTAGTTTTTTCCTCCTTTGTGTGTGTATGCGTGTGTGTGCACGTGCATGTGTGTGTATATGTGTAGAGGTCAGAAGTCATCATCTTCTGCTACTGTTCAGTTTATTTGGGGGAGCAGATTCTCACTGAACCTGGAGCCCACAGATTTGGCAAGGCTGGCTGGCCAATGAGCCCTCAAGGATCCCCCTATGCCTGTCCACCACTCCCACCATCCCCTAGGGATTATAGGCATGTTAGGCGTGTGTCACCATGTCTTTTTTTTTTTTTTTTTTTTTTTTTTTTTTTTTTTTTGTCTTTTTGAGGCAGGGCCTCCCTGTAGCCCCAGCCCCAGGCTGGCCTTGAACTCACAGAGATCTGCCTGCCTCTGCCTCCTGAGTGCTGAGATCAAAGGCGTGTCCCACCACGCCCGGCTTCATGCCTTACTTTTTAACATGAATTAGGGATTTGAACTCAGCTCACGCTTTGCCAACTGAGTTATCTCCGAAGCCCCACGGGCTCATTTTTAAACTTAAGATCTCATAAACACCTTGAAGTTTAAATTTAAAGTGAACACTGCAAAATTATAGATTTAGATTACTAACCAAACCAGTGTAAATAAAGTACCTATTATTAGCACCCCAGCTTTTAGCTGCATCTGACGTAGGGGGTGGCACTCAATGTAACACCACATAACCACACAGCTATTTGCTCCAGATCAAGTCTATCAAATTTGATACATGTTTAGCTTTATGAATTTCAAAAGGATGAATGGAAAACAAAGAGAGGAACAGAGCCCGGCCCTTCCACTGCACTCCACGTGCAAAAGGGCAGAAAAGAAAGCGATGGCACCTATTTAAGAAGATCTTTAATTTCCACTGTCCCCTGACCACAGAGACGATAGTGCTTTTTATCGGAAACTGGAATGCAAGGGCAGAGTGTCTAGAGGGGCCTATGGCACGACTGACCCTAACCCACATCCTGCTGCAGCATAGTCGGGTCTTGCAACTGCAGGCCACAGGATGAAGGTGCCACACAGGAAGGCCCCAACCCTCAGACTGAAGTTCCAACACTGGGTCATTTTTATTACAACTTGAATTCTTAAATATCTAGTTGGCAACCAGCGAGCAGATATTTCCCATCGTTGGTCTTATTATCCTGTCCACCACGATCTAGAATCACAATCAGAGCTGCGGTATTTGTTTTATATGCACATGAAAATGCCCCAAATCGATGACACAAAGCCCAGCTTTGATTCTCTTTAACTCTTTTGACTTAACATTTTTTAAAAAGCCCTTGTTAGGTCTTCAGTACTATACTGTGGCTGTAGTTTCTGCGGTAGAACGAGGGGTGGAATCTACATGGAAATTATCAGGCAATAACAATAGGTCTTTGTCCAGCTGTGACTACTTCCCTCCTCTACAACTAGTCCTTATCTGGCTCAGGAAATGCCTGTTTTAAATGACAGGTAGGAGATTAAATCTACAGCTGCTGAAACACAATCTGAGCTCTGTTAGATGGGCTTTCATTGAAAAGCACTACAAACACATAATTTGTTTATGTTGTACCAGCAATCTCTGACAAAGCAGACTGTCTAGCTGAGACAAATGTGGTTAAACCCATTTATTGTATTATTTCTGCTACACAGAACAAGCTCTTAAAACACAGAAACTAGACAAGGCTCAAAGCTCTAGCTGTCTAAGGAAATCAAGAATAGATGAGTTCTTGTTACACTACTTTTTACACAGAAAGCATGTTCCCCCACAAAGCATCTATTCCAATTTCTCTTTTAAGTGGGTGGTTTGATTATGTTTATGCTTTCCGTTTTTAAAGTTTCTTTTGTTCCTGCATAAACAAGCATAACGTCCCTAATCTGAATATCTCCAGATTTATGAACAGGATGGATATTTGCAGTAAGGACTGTATCACCTTCTTGAAAAATACCCGTAATGATAAATTTTGACGACAAATGTTTATTGCAAATTCTGATCATGACATTAAGCTGTTTCGTTAAGCTGTTTAACGAAAAAGAGATAACTGTATAACGCATAAAGGCTATGAAATAACAGTTTCTTTAACATTAAAGAGGCCCGCAAGGAAGTATCTAATTGCATACAATCTTCAAGGGCAAAGCTACAACACCAGTAGTGGTGAAGGCTGCCTGTCAACTCAGCCGCTCCGTATTACTAATGACAACCAGTAACCACAAAATAATGTTACCCAGAAATAGAAATAATTTTTCCTTTATATCTAGTCTCTTTATATTTAAAGTATATATATATATATTTTTTTTTCTTTGTCCTGAGAGTGATAATCAATGTGACCAGACAACAGATGGTATATAATATAATTTTTAAAGACAGGAAAACAGATGCTATAAATTAAAATATCCAAAAATCTAGGAATTGTCACAATAAACAAAAAGATCACTAAACTCTATTTGAAACAGAGCCAAGAGGATTATGCTCTCAAACCATCATCATTCTTTAAAATCCTATTTTATTTTTCCTTAATCATCACCATAAAAGAGGAAAGTGAGAAAATAATCTTCCAAGTTGGAATGTGTGTGCCACTTGGAACTCTGAGTTAGTCTCAAAATATAGAAAGTGTGCAATAAGCCAGCTGAATCCATGGAGTCTCCCTCAAACAGCATGGATAATGAGGGGAATCCATAACAGACATAAACAAACCCAGAAAGATGTCTAGACCCCACATCATTATGTATGATATATGCCCAAGATATATGGGCATACATTTGAATGTTCAGGTTTAAACTTGGCTTCTATTAGGCTGATTCAGTCACAGCATGGGGCTTCTTTAATAAACAAACCTTAGTGTTAGAAAATATTGGGGACTCAAATCATGTATTATGCCCCAGCTAGTTAAAGGTGTGGTGCTCTAATGCCTTGTATTCCTTGAAGCTTTCTTACAACAGACTATAAATAATAATAAGGGAGAACCATATTGTATAAAAACATATAGAAGTCTTAGAATCTCTCAATGCATGCTGAGAACAGCATACACAATGTGAGCAAGAAAGAATTGCACTTCCATTTAAAAATTAGAAAGGGTTCTAACAACCTGGGCCTTGCTTTTTATCTTTCATGAGTCTTAAAATTGTGGAATGAATATATTTTTCACATAAAAATATATAATTATAATAACTTATCTCACTTTGATAATTTTTTTCAAATCTGATAGACATATTGTATAAATGTATTAACTCAACTGTGAACCTAGAAACTTGCACCCACTTGTGAAAGCGATGTCCTCTATTGGGTATGTTTCTTAATATCCTCAGTATTTGTCCAGATTGCATCTCTTACCCTCCCAATAGTGTTTTTTTTAATCTATTATAAAATAAAATAAACAGAAGAAAAAAGAAAAAAAAAGTATTCAGGTAATATGAGAATCATAGATTCTTAAAGCTAGAATGGTTTTAGAAAAACAATTTCTAGTGCCTTCATTTTAAATATAAAGATAATAAGGCCTAGCAAAAAATGATTCGCCAAGGTTACAAAACTGGCAAAGAACTAAAGTCCAAACTGAAAGCAAGATCTTTAGTATGTGACCACTGATTCAAAACGTCATATCTGTCTTTTGGAGATGAAATAGACTTAGAAACTATATAACCCAGTGGTTCTCACACAGAAAAGAAAGATCTCATGTGCTTTTTCAGAACTAAATGCCCCCCCTTCCCCGAAGAACCATACAGATCACCTGCTGCACACCACAGAGAACTTAGGCACGGGGTGCTGTGACTCGCCCACGGTGACACAGCTAAAGTGCAACTAGGTCTGCAGAATCCAGATTCAGGAATTTTCATTTTTATTTCCCAGATTTCTTTTTGTCTTTCTAATATAGAATTTAAATACAGATCTAGCCTTTCTTCTCCCAACATTAGTCTAAATATGAGTTCTTACACGTCAGCACCATGGGAAGGGATGAAGGCAGATCTCATTTCTGTAGCAACATCTGACAACATGGCTACCCAGTGACACTGGTAACTGCCCTTCCTCCTTCTCCCTGCTTTGCATCACTTTCCACACATGACTTACATTAGAACCTACTGTGCATTATCGCTTTTTAAAATGTAGGAAACTAGTAATTCTGAGAGCAGAATCATGGCTTGTACCTCCATGTTCCTCACAATGTACAGAGCTTTCCAAAAAGAACTTTTAGTAAAATGCAAATGGAATGGTATTCTCGGTGCTTATGGAACCAATTTTAAAAACCTAAACACGGGCAGGGTGAGTAGACTATAACAGTGTATAATAAGAACAATATATCATATCAAGTGTGGTTTATTTGGAGAATGCAAGGTTGGGTAAGCATTTGAAAATCAATCAATATAATTAATTATAACAGGACTACAAGAGTAATTAGTACATTAATAAATACAAAAGAAAATTTTAGAAAAGATCTAAAATCTATTCATGATTTTAAAAAGAAAATTTTCAACAAAGTTGATTGGAAAAGATGCTCCCCCTATATTAAAGGTTATCTGATAAATATACAGTTACCACTAGAACAGTGGAAAAGTGTCCTTCTTTCTAAGACTAGGAGCAGGCAAGAATCTCAGTCTTGATATCTCTCTCTCTCTCTCTCTCCCCCACCTCAGTTCAGTACCATGCTGGACTCCACCACAGCCATTGCACAAAAAAAAAGGAAAAGAAAATTCACATACTGTGGAAATAAAGATGTGTTTATCTGGAGAAAATATGATCAAAAGCACAGACGACTTTGAAGAGTTAAACCATTAAAAAGCACAGAACTAATAAGTGAATTAAGCAGTCAACATACAAAGTTAGTAACAAAAATCAGTTTTCTCTCTAGACACTGGTAATAAACAACTATAAAAGACAATTTGAAAAATTCCATATACATTAGCATAAAAAATACTTAGAAAAAATTAACCAAAATATACAAGACCTCTATGCTGAAAGATTATAAACAATGAAAGAATGACATGCAACATAAAAACTATAGTAAATAATGCTGTATTGCACCCTCAACATTTGCTAAGAGGATAAAGTTTTCATACTCTTAACACCTAAAAGAAATGATCATGGAAGGTAACAGAGAGGCTCATTTGCGTTAAATGCAATAATTTCATCATGTATATGTGTATCAAAATGCAATATTGCAAAAGAAAGGTCTAAAACATCATAATAGGAGACAGACATGGTCAATTCACTCACTGAATGGAAGATTTATGTTGTTAGGCTAGCAATTCTCAAATTGATCCATAGAATAAATACAGTATAGATCAAAATTCCACTCATAGGGTGAATATGTAACTCAATGGTATAAACCTGCCCAACATGTTCTTGGTCCTGGATTTGATCCCAGCATTGCAAAAACCAGTGGATGGATGAGTGGCTAGATAGATAGGTCAATAAATAAATTGATGGATAGGTGATAAATAGATAATAGATAGGTGATACATAGATAAAAATTTGTGTACTTAACAATTATGTCAAAGAAATTCATGAGGGAAAGGATAGCCTATCAGAAAGATTTTGCTAAATTAGAAGACATAGATATTGTTATGGAAGAAGTAATTCTATCCATATATCTTACAGTGTGTATATTATATATATATATAATTTAATTAAAATGGATTAAGCTTTAATCATAAGAGTTAAAATTAGAAAAATTTCAGAAGAAAACATAGAAGAAAGTCTCTGTGACTTTGCATTAGACATAGCATTAAAATCAGAGCACATAAAAGAAAGCAGACAGGACACACATCACACAAACCATAAACTTTGCTCTTGAAATGCACAGCTGAAAAGGAAGCCACAAGCCGGCAGAAAATATTTGCGAAAGAAAATAAAGGACTTCTATCTCGAATATTAAAAAGTTACAAATGAATAGTAGGATGAATAAATGAATAAAAAGGATGTTAAAGATCTGAATGGACGACTCAGTAGAAAAACACATGAATGGCTAGTATAACATGCTAGGTTCATGAGTGATCCAGGAAGTGAAAATAGAGACAGCTGAACTCTCGTACAACACGAGAGAGCTGAAAGCACGATCACCGAGGGAGCGAGTTGGAAGCCATCCTGGGCTAAACAGTGAGCTCTAAAACAGCCTGGTTGAGACCCTATCTTAAAACAAAAACAACAGCAACAAAAAATGATGCAAAGATTCAGCTACTTTCCTATAAAGCAATTTCTTAGAGAGTTAGCCACATTGTTTTCCTAAAACCAAGCAGTCAATTCACTCAAATATTTAGACTTGAAAAATAAAAACATGTGTATATAGAGACCTGTACCATTATCCATCATGGTCAATAACGGGAGCCAACAGCCCACCAGCTCCCTCGTCACCAAATAAACTACAGTAACAAGGAAGAAACAAAATATTGATGTACCCTATAACATGAAGCATGTAAAACAACATGATACTAAACAGAAGACATGTAACATAAAAGACTACTATATACTGTAAGATTTCATTTATATGAAATTTTAGAAGAGGAAAAATGCAGTGATGGAAAGATTAATGACTGGCCCCAGGCTTTAGGAAGACAGCCCGAGACATAAGGGACCCTTTCAGGACTTAAATGTGGTACATGTATGTAATTTCCGGAATTCAATCAAATGCTTAAAATTGATTAACTTTATTATATGTAATTTATATATCAATAAAGTAAGAAAAGACTATTTCAAAATCAAAAATTTGCAACTGTGAAGCAGGCACTCCTCCTGTTCTGTGCAGTGGAGACAAGCAAGACTAAGAGAGATCCAGCACTTTACCCAAAGACTGGAACTAGTGGCAGACAGAGCCAAAACCCAAGCTCGTGTCTCCTGCATATCCTACTTTGCAAACTTTTACAGCTGCTTCTCTTGGAACAATGGCTTGTCTCTGTGCTTAGGAAGATGCAGCTGACTACTAAAAGGGGTAAAGGGTATTAACATCCCAGGGAAGGAAAGTTCTGCTCAGCACTGAACAGAAAAGCAGTTCCACTGGGAACCACAGCTGAGTGTGTGGCCATCCTGAGCGTCCCAGCTGCCTGAGTTCTGGTTAACTCACACAACCTTGACAAGATGACAGTCTTGTCCTACGTGGTCTTAGCTTGAAAAGGAGAAGCAAATTTGTATCACTAAGTACACAGATCTGAGCAGACTACTGCCTTGTCCCTGGAAGTGCTCAGTGGTGCCCTTGTCCTACTGTGGGTGGAACAAAGCAAGCGTGGACAGATTTCCATCTGTTCAGGTCATTTATAAACCCTGCGACTGTTTTCAAATACTACGGTGCTATATTAAGCAAAGGGGCACTCTTACTTTAAGAATCTTTTCAGGGGGCTGGAGAGGTAGCTCAGTGGTTAAGAGTACTAGCTGCTCTTGCAGAGGAACCGGGTTCTATTCCCAGCACTCACATCAAGGCTAACAACCATCCCTAACTCCAGTTCTAAGGGATCTGATGCTCTCTTCTGACCTCCCCATGCATTGCATGACATGGGTATACTTACATACATGCAGGCAGTACACTTATACACATAAAATAATAAAACAGTTTTTAAAAAATGATTTCAGAATTTTAGGGTGTGTGCATATGTGTTTATGTATGTGTATATGTGTGTATTTGTGCATGTGTGTGCATGTTTCTGTATGTTTGTGTGTGTACATGTGTATATGTGTTTATGTGTATATGTGTTCATGTGTGTGTTCTTACTTCTTCCTCTTCTAGATGCACTAGGCCAGAAGGGAAAGAGTGGCCTTATCCAAACTCTACTGCTATTTTCCTGGGTATAAGCGGTGGGTGGCAGGTTTATGTGATTTGAAAACCACAGGAGCATGTTTTAAAGGGTAGGCACAGAAGGAAAAACCCTAAGGTTCACAGCTGGACCTATCCCATCCTATAAAGGTTTCCTACAAGAAGAATGATTAGAGGAGGGTCTCATGAAACAGAAATGTCTAAGGAAGGTGAACAGTAGAGAGTATAAATTATTTTATCAGACACAAAAATAAGAGCGTTAGACTGAAGATGCAATGACAGATGCTGATCTGAGTCTTATGACATTATAATAACATTATCATGTTATTACTCTGCTTTAAGCCACTATGGTAATTACATGGGTGATGATAATAATGATAATGTAATAATACTAATGAAGGCTACACCACAACGCATCTGCAATGTGTCAGGCACTTTTCTGAGGGCTTCACATGGACCAACACATGTAATTCTCAATACATCTGGATGAGGAAGGTACCGTTACCTTCCCCATTTCATAGCTGTCACTGAGAAGCTTAGCAACTCTCCTCAAGGTCAGGCAGTTCACAGGGAGGGCCCAAAATCAGGGCGTTTGCCTCCACCAGCTTCCTTGCAACTAGTGTGCCCTAAGGAGGAGGCTATGCTTCCAGACTGGAGCCCCCGGCCACACTGTAGGGGTAAAAGACTCTGAAAAGGGGGAAGAGGGGACTAGAAAAACCTCGGAAACTCCTTGGAGAAGGTGCGCAGTGTGAATCGCAGGGTAAGTGCACAGGTCCCTCGTGTCACCAACGAAGCCCTTGGGCACACAGTGCAGTGCCAGCCGGCCACGCTTTCTGGGAGTGTGTCAGAAGTGACTGACTCTGTGCACTCACCTACCATTGCTTAGGAAAAGCTCACAAATACTACAAAGTATGTATCTTAGAAGGTAAAATTAGTGGTTTTGTTGCATGCTATTGTAAATTTAAACTTTGGTAATGTTACAGGATTGGATGAGGTATTTTTGTTTACCTAGAAGATAGAGGAGTCTGAAAATGTCAGAACGATGGACAGAAAGAAGTTCAGTCTTCCCATCTTACAAAACTAGGCTGTAGTCCTGGTTCTTTCTACCACCTTAGTTTTGATTTCCTTAGAAATAAATGTGAAAATTATTTATCTACTGCATTCCTTAAGGAATTGAGGCAAAAATTACCAGTCATGTGAAAAGCAAAGCGTGAGGAAGTGCTTCAGACTGTGGTGCTCCACACTTAGGCACACTTCTAGATGAAGAATTTTTAAACTTAGGGCTTCACCACAGTTCTACACAAGGAATTATTTCTAGGAACAAAAAAGCTTTAAAAAATGAGGCATTACTACTGGAAGTCCAAGTGTTTTCCAGTAGATACACACAACTTTGACACTTAGCTCCATCAACGCACAGAACAACACACTATAGTCAAGTGTCACTGTGCCTTTTTCTAGATTAAACAATCAGCTTCAGAAAGGTAAAGAACATAATTATTAAAGTAACAAAGTCAGAATTCAAAACCAATGACTCCAACACTCCCTACCGCCTCTGTCTTTAACAGTAACTGTCCTAATGCATCTTGTACAGCAGTAAGATCCAACCCAGGATCCTGCTGTGTCCCCTTCGACTGGAAGTTACTCCACTCTGGGGATTCCAAGCCAGCTGTCTTGTAGATGGTCCCTATGTGGTTTGGTTTGGTTTTCTGCCTCCTGATGTTTCTTATGGTTGGGTTTGGATTAGACCTTGGCAGACATCTGACAGAAGGGTTGTCCTGTCCTCTCCACATTCTATTCAGACACCGCAGGAAGCTAACTCACCTTTCACTGTTAGTGCCCCCTGGACAGCGTGGTACTGCCGTGCTTCTCCACTACACCGTTGACCTTGCCCTTGCCCTTCCCTAGTGTTGTGGGGCCGATGCTTTAGACTAGGTAAGGGTATCCTTTTCTATCCAACTTCCTCCCAATGGTTTCAGCATCCCCTCCCATTCCTTATCCGAATTCATCATTACTAGGATAGTTGCCAAGTGGCTTTCCATAAATTCTTGAACATTTCATAGCTGGCACTATACTGTAAGTAAGTGTTTTCTCTCCTCCACATATTTTTTCATCCATAATATGTTTATATATAGATATAAACACTGGTATATATTAGTGCTGACTCAAGAATCCTTATTCTATTAAAAGGGAAAAAATCCATAATTATGCTTAAATTGTAGATGCATACACACACATGTATGTATATAATCATTTCCAGGTTTTCCACTCCTTTAGAAAAGAGTTCCATGGGACTCGAATGACTTAGTGGTTAAGAGCACTGGCTGCTCTTGCAGAGGATCTGGGTTTGGTTCCCAGTAGCCACATGGTGGTTAATGGCCATCTACAACTCCAGTTCCAGGGGATCCAATGCCCTCTTCTAACTTTCACGGGCATCGTACTACAGGTGGAACGCTTACATACATGCATGCAAAACACTCATACACATAACATTTTTAAAAATTAAAAAAATTTAAAAATAGGAAAGAATTCTAAGTATGGAATGGAGGAAGAAATGAATAAATTCAGATGATATATTAGAATTTCAATGTAATTTCATGATTTTGTATATATCAAAACTATAGTAACAGATTTATCTATATATGTGAATATAGTTATAAATATGTATACATAGAATATGCATAAAACAATTTTTAAAAAGATTTATTTTTATTTGTGTGCGTGTATGTGTGTCTATAAATGTAAACCATGTGTGTTCAGGTGCTTGTGGAGGCCAAAAGAGGGCATCAGATAGATCCCCTGGAGTGGAATTACAGGGGGTTGTGAGCCACCTGATATAGGTGCTGGGGACCCAACTTGAATCCTCTGAAGGAACAGTGGGCACTCTTAACCAATTATCATCTCTCCAGCCCCCAGTACAAATATTTCTTAGTTCTGTGAATGAAAGGCTCTAGGGATTAAGCATCTTACAGTGAGAGTCTACACAGAGCACCCACATCATATCCTTAAAATAGCATTCTTCTGAGTCTTGTCTGGGAGAAGGAAAATAATGAGTAATTGTGGAACATTATTCCAGAAAGTGAGGAAATGCTTCATTATAGAAGTCTAATGAAAGGACAAGATTCTAGCTTGGAAGGGCAGCTTATGTCCATGTCTGCATCAACATTTGGGTGTATGTGAACTTACATGAATCTACACACAGGTATGCACATATTTTCCATATCTCTCTGCTACCTGCCCATGTCCTGATCTTCCAAGTCACTGTTGTATTCAACAGTCCTTACCCAGTAGCCCCAGCTCTTATGGAGCAATTACCACGAAAGCCATTTGCCTGACAAGGCCACCACACAACTTAACCATCTTGCTCATTGGCCCGTCCGAATAGCTTTTCAGCTGAATCAGCAAAGGAAGGAAGGAGGTAGGTATAGCTCTAGCAGCTATGGACTGCACTCCTAATTCCTATCAAGTAGGCACTGCTCTTCCTGCTTCCATTTCACAGGGACAAGCATGGGTACAGTAGAAAGATCCCAGGTTTTGAAACCACAGAGGCCTAAGTCCGAAGTCTGGTATCACAACTAGACAGTTACCTTAGTTTTCTCATTGACCATATGGCAATCATATAACTTTGTTGCTGCATGTTTATTGAAATTAAAGATAATGCGTGTACAGATGTAGTTTAATGTTTGGTAGCTAGAGCCATAAATAACAACTACAATTCAGGTGTCAGGCCTAGATGGCAAGCAGGAAAATAAAGGCCCATGTGTGGTTGGTGAACCTCATGTGGGTTTTGGGTATAGCGAATTAAGACATCAACAAAGAGTGACTTTTGCACCAGCTTTTGACACACAAGAGCCTGGCTCATGGACGTTCGGGGCTAGATTCTGCCAAGGATAGGAGACGGAAGTGCTAAGTAAAGTATAAATAATATAACAATAAAAATAAAATCAGAAAGGTTAGCATAGATGTTTAATGAATAGAATTTTTAAAAAGTATCTCTCCATGCTCAGAGTGTGAGAGACATGAGACGGTGGGGCCCATCAGGCTGGCCCAGCAGCCTCGGAGTGCTCAGACTGCCTTCAGAAGGGTCCTCACCAGGAGAAGGCATTTCCACACTAAGACTGAGAAGGGACCCAAATCATGCTTCCTGAGATGTGGGTGCCTAGGAAGGTGCTGAGGCTAGTCCTAGCCCCTTTATCATTCCCAGTAAAAGCAGAAACTTCCTGTCACCTGGGTATCTCTAAAGAGCCTCCAAGTTCTGGCACAAACCATTTCCTTAAGGAAAAAGGCTGAAGGCCGTGGCTTAAACAGTTAAGGACAGCAGGGCCAATCTTGCTTCATAAGTAATTTTCTTCCCCAAGTCTGGTGCAATCCCTTCTCCCTCAAAAGCAAAGTGGGAGGCAGATGGGAAAGTCTCCTCCTCCTCTACTGCTCTCTGCTCCTTAACTCCTCTCATCCCTGTGGAATGCAGATCTCTGGTTTTTGCACCCTGAAGTAGACAGAGCACAGCCTGCGGTTGCTCCGGTGTTCCTGGTCAAATTTAAATCAGTTACTCTCCTCTTCCCCTAACCCTGTGACTCAGTGTGAAATAAAGACTTGCTAATGACTGCGCACCAGAAACACAGCCTGGCAGAAGTCGTGACTTACTGTGAGCCAGTGAGTCTTTTGCACACCTTTCAAAGGAGATTAGCCATGGCTACAGCCCTGCAGTGTCTATAGCGTCTCTTCATACAACCGCTTCTCACCAAAGCGGAAGCAGGGCACGAGCTGCAAGACCTTCTGTAGCCGCTGAGCTGGGCTTCTGTGCCACTGCCGATTGGCCACACAAGGAAAGCAACCTTTACGTTCTTACCACGTAACACTCTACATGGATCTAAAGTATGCTCTGCCAGTCGGTTTCTGAGCTAGCCCATCCGTCGCCATTTTTTAGTTCCTTGTTATTGGAATAATATGGTAGGAAACTTCATGTGCACACTCTTATTTCTGCATTTTCCAGCTAGATTAAGCTGTTGTCTACGCAATTGCTTCCCAGCTGCCCTGACTTGGGGAAACAACAGACCTTGCTCTGTTGTCTGGAGAAAGCGGGATTGTTAGGAGTGACTTTATTGCAGGCACATGAGTGTGTTAAGACTTTAAAACATGCTCAAATGTCATGTGCACACCCAATGACGGGCAAGAATGATGATGGATAAACAAGAAATCTGTGTCTATGAAACCATGTTGGACAAAACGGGCCATTCATTGTGCTCCCCTGGGAATGCCTGGACTCCGCAGTCAGAAAACAAGAAAGGCACTTTTTTTTCCTGCCGTAGGCTGAATGCTTAGCTTTGCCATCTGAGCGCTAAGAAAACATAGCCCCCCTCTGCTGCTGGTGCACCCACGCAAGCTAAAATATATTAACGCTGCTGCCTCCTTACGCTAGGTTTTTATTTTCCAGGCCTCCCCTCTGTGTAGGCTGTAGCCAATATAATGTCAACACAAAGACAAAATAGTTTATCTAACATCAGTCCTCCACAATTCCCTGCTTGTCCTCAGTTAATTGCCCTTCCCCCAACTTTCAAAAGAAAACGTAAATGAGACGATAACCTTTACTCCAGTGGAAAACTTGGTATTGGCACAGATTCTCTCCTCAGCAATGTCCCTGTGTTCTCTTGCGTGTGGGTTGCTGTTGGTGTTTTGGCCACTCACAATGCAACATGCTTTTTACCTCGGAATTGCTGCTTCTCCCCTCTGGAAGCTTCTCAGGGTCATCCAGTTTTACAGCTCCTTTGCAGGAAAGCCCCTTCTCTCCACATTCACTACCCGGTGTCCTTCCCGCCAGTGGTGGGCACAGACAAGACAGAGTGGTAAATGAAACTCCAAATTGTCTCAGCCCCAACACATTCTAATGTGCATACTTCACCAGAAATTCAAGGTTTCTGTGCTTTATTGCAATTTTCAAGCACAGTCGTTTTATATAAACAGACAAGGTAAGTTATTCAGTGATTTTCCTAGATGGATACACTGCATGCTGATGGTCCACTGTAGATGGTACAGTAATTTCCTTGGCAGCTGAATCAGCAGAAAGAAAGAGCCAATAAACAGATTTCCAAAACAGTGAGTTTCTGCCTGGAATCTTCAATCTTGAACGCTTTCAGTACACTGCAGGAAAACACTGGAGAGGTAGGGTTCCACTAAGAAGAAAGGACTCAGATCAATCTCTATTCCACCTTCCTTTCCGGAGCTCAGTTCACTGTTGGCCTAGTCCCACCCATCAATCACCATCAAGAAGTTTAGAGGCAAAGCTAGAAAAGACAAAACACTTCTCCGGCTGTTTCTAAAATTTGAGCTATAGAATACCTATGTCAATTCCTTTGACTAGAGGAAGTATTTTTACACTCATCAAGTTTAAACATGTGCATCATTTTTAGCTAATGAGCAAATGGCTTTGAAAAGACAACAGCTGAAGGCGTAAGATATCAATTTTGCCGACAATAAAATGTGGCTATCTTTTACTTAGCTAACTGGTGTTATTGACCAAGTAACAGCCAACCCAAAAGACAGGCGACTGTGGGTGTGTGCATACAGTACATATACCAGAAGACGCAGGGTGTATGTAGTCAACGAACTGGTCGTTTTCACTCTGCTCCCAAAGCAACTGATTTGATGGAATTAAACAGTTAATTTTGAAACTGTGGTTAAATTATGAAAGTCTGAATGCATTTTAGAGACCATCCAAGTTGCTTAATTCTGGGTCAAGTCACATACTTTTGACTTTAGTCTACTGGGGCTGGAGACAGACACAAAAATCATTCAGTCAGTGTCAAGGCCAATGTATCCGAGAAGTCAGCGACATGAAAGAGCCCTAATAGACGAGATTTACATTTCTCTGGATTAGAAAGAACTACTGTGATAGATACCACTATCCCAAAGAAAGGAGATATGCCAGGCCGGGTCCTAGACTTCAGCTCAAATATTTTTGATGAAGGCGCTGAGAACGGCGGTGCTCCCACGGTAACTTTCTGCACAAAGACCCAACCCAGCAGCAGAGAAGACCTCACCAAAGCCACCTGTGTGTGTGGGCCCTGAGCAGCATTTCTAAACAGCCACCCCTGAAGAGCAAGTTCATCTCCGGAAGTTTGTGAGCCCGCACACCCTAAACAAGTCTTCCTCCCTCCCTGCACGCTCAGGTAACATGAAATGTACAGTGCAGTATTCTGAGCAAGGAACCTAGAATTAGTTCTGTCTCTTGGGCTGAAAGAGAAGGCACTCACAAGCTTGCCAGCCATCAGACCAGCACGAATTTGTTTTAACAATTCAACAACATCACCATTCCTCATTCATCCACTTAGCTTAATTCTCCTAACATCACTTTCAATGCTGAGGTTGTCTCTATTAAGCCGATTTTTTTGCATCATTAACTTTTAACCAGGCATCGATAGCTTTATTGTTTAAATTGCGTATGACTTTATTTCACGTCAGCGTTTCTTCTAGCTCCTGACAAGAAGTCACATTTTATAACTAATTAAATTGATCCCTGGGAAGCAAAAGCCACTAAATGGAATTATTCGGACCCAAGTGTCAATACATTAAATCACAGGGCTAATGAGTCGGGTCACTGCTTCTTTACTGGGAGGCTACAGACGACTAGGACTCATATTATCCTCTATTTTCTGCCTTAACAATCAATTTTGCTTAAACCAAAGGCAGTTAATTAATAGTTTTGGATCTTATAGTAAATAATATCTCTTTTATAACACATAAATGGGACATGGAGATTCTTCTTTGGTGATATAAGCAATATGTTTTTGCCTTTTGATGGCACTGGATCACCACAGAAGCAAGCAAGGTGATATAAAAAGTGTTTTGTAAGCAAATGATTTGGAGAAGTTCTGGTTTGCAATGACTGACATTATAGGTATAAAACACAATGGAAATCTACCTTTTGACACTGACAACAATGCCAGTGATTAAGAAATGACCAAGTTTGTCATGTCGGCTTTTCCTGTTGCTTCCAGAGGCCACTAAGCGGCCCTCCCCAGGGCTGTGTTATTCACACCTGGAACCTGCAGTCACCACCTCCTCACTCACACAGTCCACAGGCTCTGATCTAACAGCTGCTTTTGACAATATCCCTGCATTTGCCTGCAGTTAATCCTGTCAACCCATTTATTCAGAGGTAAAATTTCATGTTTAACTAGTTGTATCTGTGAATTTTACATTTTCTTTGGGAGAATTTCACTGAATTTATCATTTTTCAGTATTTGGAGAAAGAAAAAACAAACAAACATAAAATCAGATATAGACTCTCCTGCATCTTCATACAACAAAGTGGTCTGTAATCACTCAGTTACATAAAAAATATGAAGGCTGAAAATTCCAGCCCTATACAATTAGGCCTTGTGGCAATTACTTTATAATAGTGAGGAGACCACCCCCAGAAAATAGGTACCTAGACCAAAGCACAAACACGGGCAGAAGAACACATGCATGGTGAATGGAATTACTAGACAACAGAGTCAGGCAACACCTGCAATGCAGGTGAAGGAATTTCATTTTGTGTATCTGACAAATAGCCAGAATAACAACAGTTTAAAGGCAGCCTTGAGATCCTTTGGGTTGAATGAAAATTAGTTTCATATAAGAAGCTGTCAAAAGTCAATTTTGTCTCTAGCGTTCAACTCTGCTGACTTACAGCCAGGATCAAACACATCTTGGGGGAATACCATGGATATTTTTGACAAAAACATGTTCTCTCACCCACACATAGTTTCCTTTTCAAACACTGAATTAGGGTTTCTTTCTTTGTAGACACAGTGGTTCTTTTCTGAAATAACCTTAAATAGTCACTTTTATCCATTTATAGACTTGCATGCTTTGGGGGTCAAGGATGTGCTGATGTTTCTTACCACAAAGGTTTTCCCTCATTTTCAGTGGTTGGAAGTCACAGGCATGTTTGACCCGATCCACAGACAGCTCTGTTCAGTATCTGGAGAAGCAAAGCTGGCCAGGGGTCACTAGAACACAGCCGCTTACTTCACAAGTAGGGTCCCAACACAGGCCAGAGGAATTTGACACCCAGTTGTCAATAAGCTACAGAAACAGAACACTAATTATTGCATTCTGCAGAAGAAATGTGCATCTAAAGTCAGAAAACACTCTTCCCCATTAACGCAGACTTCTGATATGAGTGAACACACTGAGGTTTTCTGACAAATGCTTGGTTCTGCAATGTCATAGTGACTGATTAATGATTATATCCTCCTTGGCTCCCTAGCTTCATGTTTTAATTTACATATATGCGCATAAACACATGCACATATCCCCCCCCCCCCAAATACCAAGACTGATAGATTTACTGGCTTGCAGGGCATGGGGGGACAAGCATATTCATAGCCTTAGAAAAGAGAGTTTGTGAACGGACAGAATCACCTAATTTGTTTGGCAGAACATGACCCTATTAACCATTTCTGCACAAGGATACATACACTAAGCCTTTCTGCCCTCTCCCAAACAGAACAAACTGCCTTGGATGGGACCAGTTATTCACATAAATAAAACCTCTCATCTAGTTACCCAAAGGAAATAGAGTAAGCACCCCAGTGGGCCCATCGGAACTCCACTGGGCTCACTGCATCCCAAAGTTATCCTTGCCTTTAGTAACCTTGGATCTCTGCCCTCCCTGCCCACAACACACCTGAATCTTCCAGTTGCCACTTCTGCGGGAATGCCCACAGCATTCTGAAGCAGATACGAGACTCTTAACTTCTGTTTCCTAGCTTGGGACTGCTGACAAGATACTGAGAATAATCTAATGATCTTTCCAACTGTCAAAGTTTTATTTATGTGTATGAATGCTATGCCTGCATGCGTGTAAATGCACACATGTCATGCAGTGCCCACAGAGGCCAGAAGAGGGCATTGGATCCTATGGAACTGGAGTTACGGATGGTTGTTAGTCACCATGACGGTGCTGGGATTCGGGCCCAGGTCCTCTACAAGAGCAGCCAATGCTCTTAACCACTGAGCACTCCAGCCCCAAATCTAATGACTCTTAATGCCAGAAATGTAAAATCTACTTATTTTAAGTTCTAAAATTTAACCTGTTTTCTCTTCCAAGTGCCATGTTCAACAACCCTGACAAGCAGCACCATAAGACCAGAGCAAGCACAGAACCCATGGTTTAATAACAACAGAGAGGGGCAAAGTGGCACATGGTTGCAGTGTTCCTCAAGTTCAAATCACACTCTTGCCGTGAGGGGTGAGCACCACCTGGACAATTTTGTTACCTGTTTGTCTATTGTTCTAGGACATTAGGCATAGCAAGAAGAGCTCAAAACCAACAATAAACATGCATGCATCATCAAAGAACTATACTGTGATGGGGATACTAGGTTGTTTTTACGAACACTTTATAAAACTGGCACAGACATAAGGAGCGCTGTTGAACACTATAAGGTGGTGGTGGCCAAAACCACATCAACAGCTTAATTTGTTCTACTGCATTTTCAAGACCTCTCCGTTAATAGGGCCAGCTGGATGGCTCAGTGGGTAAAAACGCTTGCTTCACAAGCCTGATTGCCTAAGTGTGATCCTTGGAACCCACTGAGGAAGGAGAGAACCAGCTCCCAAAATTTGTCCTCTGACCTCCATGTCTATGTACAGCACACATGCACACATGCACGCACACACCCCACACCCACACATACATGCATTCACACACACAAATGATAGTAGTAATAATAATAATAATAATATTTAAAGACCTCTCCGTTGTTTTGTGCAATTGCCAGTTCAGCCAATATCTCTGTGCATAGCCTCTCTACCAGTAACTAACAATGCCCTGGCCTAGGGTGGGTGAGACAGCCCCGATGCCTCCTTCCCACTCCTGCTTCTGTGTGGCCTCTGGGTGATAACTGCATGTGCCTAAGCCCATCCGTTTAAACTCACCTAACTCTGGAGGAAATTAAGTCCAACAGCCTTCTGAAACATTCAACAATGGCTTGATTCTTTTTAAAGTCACTTAATATATGTCCATAAAAGGCATACAAAGAAGATTTTTTAAACATTAAACAAGAGAATTCAAGTGATATATACATCTAACGTCCCATCTCCATTTTGCCATCTTATAAAAAAAAAATCACAGAGTACTAATAGATAGCTAGGTGCCTTGATAAATCTGTACCTTGAAAAAAATTATGAGTTTGTAACCAGGAATTTCTGGGGCAACCAGTCTTTTAGGGAGTGTTCAAATATTTGTATGGGACAGTTTGTATTGCGCATATTTTACTTCTTACTCATGCATTCCTCATTTACAAGTTGTGCACCTGGTAAATTTCCCATTTTGAGAAATTGCCCCTTCTGTTCTGTAGGTGGTCCTTGAACTATACTTTTTACCTCAACATACAGTGTAGGCAAGGCCAATGTCAGGGAAAAGAAAAAAGAAAAACACAAATTTTGACTTTTGCATGTGAGATTTTTTTTTTCCCTCAGCTACCCTTAGTTCCAATTTCCACCTTGACAGACAAACCCACAGACCTTTCAATCAAAGCTTCTGCTTAGGGAAACATAGATAACATGGTTACAGAGCCAGAGGCCCTGTCGACAAAGAGAGGAGCAGTTGAATGCAGCAGTTAAGTCACAGGCTCCAGGCTTGACTCAGCTCTGGCTGATTGAAGGAACAGCCTTGGACAAATTACTCTCTCTATAGGAAATACTGTGTGTTTGCTGTTGTTAATTAGGTTCCAATCCTGGCGAGCTTCTCACTGTGCTACTTTGCCCAAACTGCTGGACATTTCTTGCACCTCTCTTTCTTCAATGGTAAACAGAGGATTATTCTGCTAATAAAATAATGTTAAAAAAAGACATGTATGCTGGTACGAGTACATGGAGATCAGGAAATAAACATTAGCTATTCTGTTAACCTGTACTTACTGGTTTTGTTTATCTTCTTCCACAGCAAGCATTTATTAAAAAGGAACAACTTCCATATCAATTTCCTGTTGCTTCCCCTCCATCGAGTACAGTCTTCACTCTGACCAAAGTTTCTGAATGTATCTCCCTTATCCCCAGCAAGAGCTACTCCAACCACAGGCAGGAAATCAGATTCTCTTACGCTGCATTATGGCTTGTCCTCACTTCCCCTCCCTGTGAGTGTCTGATTCCTACCTAGTCTATAAGACCAAAGTTCCAGAAAGTTCTTTGCAATTCTCATGTAGGACTCTTTTGTTTCTCTGAGAGAAATGTAAAAGGCTTAGATTCTATGCTGGCAGTGTCCCTGTCAGGCCATGTGGCTTGGGCATGTCACTCTGCCCTCTGGTCATAGTCTGCTGAAACACCAAGTCAGTTTATTTAAATAGACGATTTGTTTTTTCTTGTTTCTAACTAGAATATTAGTTGTGCAGAACAGTGGGTTCCATCCTGACATTTTGACATGTACATTAATTAGTTCTGATCATACTCACCCTATCATCCTCTTGTTACCCCTCTGCTGGTCCCCTTCCTTTCCCAAATTTTCCTGCTTTACTTTCATTTTTCTGTTACTATGACAAATACCTTGCCCAAGAGCAACTTATGGGAAAAAGTGTTTATTTCAGCTTATAGGCCAGGCACCCCATCACTGAGGGAAGTCAGGGCAGGAGCTTAAGCTGGAAACTGAGGCTCAGTTCCTGGAGAAATGCTATCTGGTAACTCACTCAAAGGTTCATGCTTAGCTAAATGTCTTATATAATCAAGGACCACCTGCCTAGGGATGGTGTCACCTAGAGTGGACTGGGCCCTCCTACATCCGTTACTAATCAACATAATCCCCCACTGACATGCCCACAGGTCACTCTGTTCTAGGTAATTCCTCAATCGAGGCTACATCAAGTTGACAGTTAGAGCTAACTAGGACTTACACCTTTTATTTTCATGTGATTCTTGTGTTTATTTAGAGCCTAGGTTCTGCATATAAGAAAACATGATATTCACAGCAATCCTCCAAGTGCTAGGATCACAGGCATGCACCATCATGTCTGGCTTCATAATCGTCTTTCTGAGTCTGGCTTACCTCACTTAGCATGATGATCTCGACTTCCACCCATTTTCCTGCAAATGCTGTAATTTTGTTCTTATTTGTGGCTGAATAAAATACCACTGTGTACATGCACCACGTGTTTTTAATCCATTCATCTGTTGATGGGCTCGTAGGCTGATTCTCTAACTTGATTATTGTGAATAGTGCTACAACATGTATGAATACGCAGGTGTCTCCCCAGTACACTCGGATTCCTTCAGGTATGCATCCAGGAGTAATATCACTGGATCACATGGCAGTTCTACTTTCGGTTTTGGAAGAACATCTATACCATGCCAGGACTAATTTATATTCCCACCACCAAAGCGGAAGGGTTTCTTTTCCCTGTGTCCTTGTAGCGTTTGCTGTTTGTTTCTCGATTGTCATTCTGACTGGAACAAGGAAAGAATCACAATGCAGTTTTGATTTGTGTTTCCCTGTTGACTAAGGATGTTGAATATTTTTCATGATTTATTAACTAATTTACTTGTTTTTAGGAACCGTCTGATTCATTTGCTCCTTTATTCAGTTATTTGTTCTTTTGGCATTTAATGCTAGAGTCTTTTATATATTATGTATATTTTTCTTCTGTCAACTATATAGATGGTGGAGCTCTCTCCCATTCTGCAGGCTACCTCTTTGCTCTTGTAATAGCTCCCCTTGCTGAGCAGAACCTTTCCACTTTGATGCAATCCCCTTTGCTGTGTGGTATAATCTGAAATTAGATATGGTGCGATACTCAAGACTGGTATGTTTTGGGTCTTTTGCACTTCTATATGGATCTTAGTATTTCCTTTTCTAATTCTGTGAAGAATGTCATGGGAATTTTAATGGACATTGAATCTGTAGATAACTTTCCAGTTATCTGGCCTTTCTCACAATATGAATTCTGCCAGTCCATGAACATGGGATGTTTTCCCATATCTCCTAGTGCCTTTTATTTCTTTCTTTTCTGTTTTAAATTTTTCATTGTAGAAGTCTTTCACAATCTTGGTTAAGTTTGTTCCTCAATTTTTTATTTTCTTGACATGAATGTTATGAATTTTTCTGACTTAGCTCTCAGTATGTTTTTATTGGTACACAGAAGAGCTACCAACTTCTGTATGTCGATTTTAAATCATGCCACTTTGTTGAAAGTATTCATCAGTATGAGGAGTTTTCTTATGGAACCGTTAGTGTTTTCAGTATGGGGTCACATCATCTGCAAATAGGGATAATTTGATGTCTCAGTTTCCTACTTACATCTTTCTTTCTCTTGACATTTTTTTAGCATGAATTAAAGCACTATACTGAATGTGTGTCGAGAGTAAACATCACTGTCTCACTCCAGATTATAATATATAAATACTATTATATTTCATGTTTTTCCCATTCAGAATAATATTGATGACAGGTTTGCTATATATGACCTTACTATGTTGAAGTATGATGCTTCTATTCCAGTTCCTTTGGGGTTTTATCATGAAAGAATGATAAAGACTTTTTATGCATCTACAGAGATGATCATGTGATCTTTATCCACAATTCATTGTGCTTAGATGCTCAATACATATTTCATGATTAGATTTTAAGCTGGATACAGGTCAACCAGTCAGTTGCCTCACTGACATCTCTTCTTCCAAGTCACCACTATGCATTCGCATCTTTCACCTTAAAACGTGTCCAAAGATTCGGCTCTCTGCTGTCTTCTTACTCTCTATGTACACATGATAATGATAAGCAACCTGGACCCCATTCCCAAGAATCAAACCTACAAATTCAATATTTACTAAGACATATCGACCTAAGTAATTCAGAATGTCAAACACTGGAACCCTTCATTTTGTCCAACACTCTAAAACAGCCCACCACTGTATTCACGAGACCTGTGCCCCAACAGCCTGCCTACCCCACCACTGTATTCACGAGACCTGTCCACGTGACCTGTCCCGACTACCTGCCTACCCCACCACTGTGTTCACGTGACCTGTCCACATGACCTGTCCCCCGACAACCTGCCTACCCCACCACTGTGTTCACATGACCTGTCCACGTGACCTGTCCCCCCCCCCCCAACCTGCCGGGTATACCCCACCACTGTATTCACCAGACCTGTCCCCCAACAGCCTAGCTCACTGTATGCTGCATTTCTGCTCCCTTTGTGAATTCCATCTGTTCCCTTCTGTACTCCCCCAGATATGCCACATCTGCTCCCGTTTTGCATACTCTGCATTTCTGGTCCTTCTCCTTGAAGTGCTTTTTTACCCTAATAAAATATAATAAAATAAAATATCCACTTACCTCATTCCTTCACTTTATTCAAATCACTTTTCTGTGAAGCCCTCTGAGCAGCCTCTAAGGATTTGTACTACACATCACTCCACCCTTTGAGTTAACTGTAACTCACCTGTGTCCTTAGAAAGTATCATTGCTATATGATGTTAACTCTGTTCACAGTCTGCAGTCCCATACTTTGACAGCCTTTGTTTACTACTAGATTGTCAATACTTAAAACAGTGCTTAGCACACTGTAGGTACCTGATAAAGATTTGTGGAATTAAATATCTAATTCAGCAGTGAATAAGTTTTCCCCTTTCTCACATCTTTGCCAGATTTGTCATTGTTTTCTGGATCTTAGTCATTCTGACTATGATACGATGAAATCTCAAAGTAGTTTTTTTGTTCCTTTGTTTTTCATTTCTCTGATAGCAAAAGATGTTGAATTAAAAAATATATTTATCAGCCATTTGTATTTCATCATTTGAGAATTCTATTTAGTTTCTTGCCCCAATTTTTAATTGGATTGTTAGGATTTTTATGGGTTTTTTTGTTTTTAGTTCTTTCTATCTCTAGATATTAACCCTCTGTGATAGAGAGTAGATACGTCTTTTTCCCATTCTGTAAGTTCCCTCTTCATTCTAATGATGGTGCCCTTTGCTGTACAGAAATCTTTTAGTTTTATGAAGTCCCATTTGCCAACTGTTGGTCTTAACGCCTGTGCTATCAGGGTCCTGTTTAGAAAGTCCTTTCCTATCACTTCTCAGCCTTTGGCTAAGGTCAAGTGTAGAAAGTCCTTTCCTGTGCCTGTAAGTTCCAGTGTATTTCCTACTTTCTCCGCTCTCAGACTCAAGGTCTTATGTTGAACCCACAGCACTCATGACAGCATGCACAAGACCTGTGCAAGCCCAAGTCAGACAGGGGCCCAGCATGCACAGGAGAGGTGGGCAAGAAGCCCCAGCTCCAGCTGAGGACCTACTGAAAAGTGATAGATGCTGGGAGAGGGAGAGTCAGTTTTCCTTACTGCTGTGAGGCCTAGTAGGTTGACCGTATTCCAAAGGGTAAACCCACACTCGAGAACACTTGGGAGAAACAGATTAGACTCAATAGACCTTTTTTAAAAAACACAAATAATAGTAGAAGACAGGAAGTTGG
Organism: Nannospalax galili; assembly: GCF_000622305.1. Lineage (NCBI taxonomy): Eukaryota > Metazoa > Chordata > Mammalia > Rodentia > Spalacidae > Nannospalax > Nannospalax galili. Next base: position 8,479,706 of record NW_008355789.1, read on the forward strand.
GGATAGTAAAGGAGGGTTGTAGAGGAGGGTGGGGTGTGAATATGATCAAAATAATATATGAAATTCTCAATCACTAAAATTATTTTAAATAAAACATCTAACATCTTTTTGGGTGTCAACTCTGTCAACCCATGCAGAAATATGAGGGCTAGTTTAAATCTCTTCTTCCTTCTTGTATCTGACCATCAGTGTACCTAGATTTATTTCCTCCACATCATTCAAGCCAATTTTCATCTCTGCATCCACTGTAGCCTGCAACCTGTCACCTCTTTCCAATAGCCAGTGGGACGTTAAATGCCTCTGACTCTACTTTCATCCTACTCAAAACTATTCTCCACAATTCTGTCAAAATTTTCTTCTGAAAAGCAAATAACAACCCTTTCTCTTGCTTAAATTCTTAAAGAATTGCTCGAGTTTGTCACATGAGGCTCTTCAAGGACACCCAGGCAGAGCCCATCACACTTCATTTCACTGAGCCTACACTCGTGTACTCCTCTGTAGTGACCGAGAAACTAAACTCCTCACAGTTCACCAAATGCTCTTCCACGCCCCTGTGCACCTCCGTCCAGACTCCTCCTCGCCTGGAAACTCACACTCTGGTTCACATTCCTATTTCAAAGTTCAGATTTGGTTCAAATGTCACTCTGACCCACCTTCTCTTGGTTTGACAAATGGGTATTAAGTGTCTACTCTCGCCCTCCAATAGTAGTCAGTGAATATATCCACCATGATATTTATCAAACCATATTGTGGCCATTTTCTAAATTGTCAGTTTTCAAGAGAAGAAATTTTTCTAAAGAGGTGCTGTGCCCAAAGATTAGTCAAATTTATTTTAAGCAAAATTTATTAAAATTTTCTTTAAAATAGTTTAAGCAAGCAGCTAACTAAGGTTAGGTGAACACATTCCAATGAGTGGTTTTTAAATAGCTACAACTTCCACTGGTGAAAATAGCCTGCTTATTTATGTCTACTAAAACTACTCTTCCACTTCCCTTTTTCTGCCTTTGTTGTTAGAAAATGAGAAAACTGGGGCTGGAGAGATGGCTCAGTGGTTAAGAACACGGGTTGTCCTTGCAGAAGCCCCAGGTTCAAATCCCAGCACCCATATGGCAGCTCACAACTGTCTGTAACTCCAGTTCCAGGGGAATCTACGGCCTCTTCTGTCCTCTGCGGGCATTGCACGACATGGGTGCACTTACCCACATGCAGGCAATACACTCATACACAGAAAATAAAAATAATAAAATATTTTTTTAAAAAAAGAAAATGAGAAAACAGAAAGGGAAGCAGAAGGGAGCTGGACTCATAAAAAAAGAAGAGAAAGAATGAGGCATTCTGAGATAGGGTTACGGAAGTCACTTAAGCCAGAGCTACTGGTGTGCTGGAGTACGGTGGACAGGACCCTCGGGAGAGGAGTGCACCTCACACCACTGGATGGCAAACCATCTTCTAAACTGGACAGCATGAAGTAAACACATCATTGATAGGAGGAAGATAATGTGCACAGTCCCAAAGTCCCTGGTGTCTAAGATCCTCTCTCAACGGCATCACAGAAATACACACGTTACTTCATCACACGATTATGGGTGCTTCTGCTGAGAGCTGGAATTCTCTAACACGAATTCCTTGTCCCAAACTACTGCAGTTTGGTGACTAGATGCCGCCCCCCTGTCACCTACAATTCAGAAGGAGGAAACTGTCTCAGATGAGAATGAGTTCAGTTCATTAAACACTTGCAGCGCTGGGGTAAATGTTAGTGTTTCTCATTGTCCTCTCTTCCATATATTGCATCCCCCCAACATTTTCATACAACTCTCAAAAACAGGTGAAGGAATTAGTGATTATTAAAAAACGTAGCATGCTTCCTCCTTTTAATTGTTTTATTTGGCCTCACAGGATCAAAAGGTAATTTGATAGAAAAAAAATTAGGTGACATGAACTTATGAACTGATAGAAAAAAGTAAGGAGAAAAGACGTTTGTGCAGTATTCTGCTTTATAATATACATCCATTCAGTAACCTAATAACTGTACACATAACTTTAGAATCTTAAATTTTTGACCAAATGGCATTTTGGGTTAAATTTAAAACATAATAAACTTTGTAATGTATACACTTACTATTAAAACAGTCTCCCTTCTATTGATTTTTATTGGCATACAGAACAATCACACTTTTGATAAGTCTGTTTCTGCCTATAAATTTCTAGTTAATGCAACAGAGCACTGAGCTCAGTGAAATCTCATTACCAAATGTGAGCAGAGTGGCAGGATCCAGGGACAGGTACAAAACCGCAGGTTTGTTTGCTTTTCTCATAAGAATGCTACCTTAGAAAGAGTCATGGGGTGGGGAGTGGGGACTACGCAAAGGGGCTAACATATTAGGTGTGCAGGGATCAACAGTCCTGGCCAGATCTGATGAAACCACCTTGGCATAATACCAATGCATATGTTCAGGGTTGCAACAGTTTCTCCAATGCAGAAAAGTAAGAACGTTGGTTTGAGGTATAGGAACTTACTACTGAACAATACTTGTAAGGAGGGAGGAGAAGGAACTAAGATCAGGTACACGAATGTAAACTGCCAGCAGGGCCTGACAGGAATGGCAGTTCAGCAGGAAGCTCTGCAGTGAGTGTTTCTAGCCAGTTTCTTGTCAAAAAGGCCCAACCCTCAGACCTCCATTCTTCCTTTCAAATGGAAGATCCCTGAGAAGGGCCTGGGTTGGGCAGCTGGCTATAGCTAAGGCAAGTTCTGTTTACTGGTGGATTTAAGTGGCCTGTTTCCTGTCCTCCTGGGGCTGGAGCAGTGAGGCTTCCTTAAGAGGGTTCTGCATAGTGACTGTCCATTTCTAGCACAATTTTAAAAACCAATTTGAGGCATTGTATGAAATTAGTAAATTACTTAACAGAGAAGGAGGCTGATATAGTTAACGTTTCAGGAATCATCATCATAAGAATAACGTTCATATTCAAATCAATCAATCCACAGACTACCGTTAAGTGCTGAGGATATACTGCTAGTAAAAATTTACAGAGTGACAGAGTGAGGACAAAAATTAATTGTAAAATATTTCATTTTTTAGGTTAGAACTTTGGGGGCTAATTACTTTTGGCTACAAATAATTTTTAAATATTTTTAAATATTTTATTTATTTTAATTTTTATTTTATGTGTATGAGTGTATTGCCCACATATATAAGTACCCCATGTTGTGCAATGTCTGTGGAGGTCAGAAGAGGGCATCGGATCCCTTGAAACTGGAGTTACAGATGGTTGTTAGCTGCCATGTGGGTGCTGGGAACCAAACCAGCATCCTCTGAAAAAACAGCCAGGGCTCTTAATTACTGAGCCATTTCTCTAGCCCCTTAAAATTAGTAAATTTTTAGAACAAAGCTCCCTTTTTCGGGGGGGTGTTTTTTTTGTTGTTATAATCTTATTATTTATTGTACTTCCTCTTTCTTTTTTTAGAAGCATTTCATTACACCTTTAAGATATTCAATAAGTTTCCAGAGCAAAGATACATCTCTTTCAAAAATAGCTATAAAATTTTTAGATTCACTGTTGAATTAATACAGTTATACAATGCTGAACTCAGATTAAGCCCTGTAAGACATAAAATTGAATGAGTTTTCCTTTAAAAATTTTTTTAAGTACAAATTCTTAACAAAACTACAAGAAGTATTTAAACTATTGATCCCATACTAATGACACTGGTTATTTAAGTAACAGCCAATGCCTTTAGTTTAAGAATCATTTATTTTGACTGGTTTCTCAATAATTTTTCTTTTCTCACATGTTGGTAAGCCAGATCAAAAAAGACAAAATGATTTGGGTGACTTTTTACTTTCTTTGGTGCATGCAGAGTTGATTTTAACCAACCAATAAGACGTCACTGGGTCAGAAGCTGGTAAAAGATGCAAACAGCTGGTTCTTGTGAATCATTGAGCTGGTCCCCACACTATACCACATGTTACTTCGCAATGCATCTGTTAATTTTGCCATTTATAAAAAAAATCTTAAACATAAGAATTATTTTTGTATTTAGAAGGCTTGGAATAATAGCTATTTATCTAAATTAAAATACTACATTAATTTTATTTATACTACTAGCCTTGAAAATTGATGTCTCTTTCTGGAGAAAAGCAAACTAATGGGAACCAAATCACAAAACATACTCACATTTATATACCCGACATGGATTTGTTAAAGAGGCACAAGATGAGTGAAATTCTGAAGAGAGGGAAACAGAACTCAGGGGGAAAGTGATGAGTTCCTTTAGCGGCACCACAAAAACTCCTACTACACAACAGCTGCTCTGCTGATGGTCAACACGGCTCATTCTGATGGTCAAGTGGGATGTCTATGTCACAACATTCATGATGTCGATGCTGCGCCTTCTCCTCTCTTTCTGCCCCTTGAACTGTCACGGTACCTCACTGTCCTTGAACTATGACCTTCACACTTCTCGATGCTCCTGATGGCCTATTTAGCACATTTCTCTAGTATTTGCTATTTGAATATGCCAACCTCTAGCTGGGACTATACCACGGCCTGTTCTATCAGATTATAGTTACCCATGGTCTTGACCCTTATACCCCTTCCTGAAATGATGGAAATAAATTAATAGATTCTCCTGTTCTCTTTGTACCAAATTTTACATGAGAATTCTGTGCAACTATATCTCTGGGAACGTTCAGGCCGTTTACTTCCCACATACAACTGTCATAATTGTTCCTTGCTTGTAAACATAACTTTAAATTCATCACAATGGAGAACAACTTCGCTAAGCTAGACAACTATAAGAATTCCCCAATTTTTACACAGATATTCCTGTTTATTATTTCAGCTGCCTCTATCCTGTGACCTTCAAAATATGAAGAGTCAGGTTTAGAATTTTAATATGATGGCCCAATAGCCTGGGATATACTGGTCCTATATTTTAAGCCTCTGTTGATAATTAGATAGTTTCAGGATATAATGTGTGATTTTGCACAGGTTTCTTTCACGGATGACGAGATATCTCTCACAGCTCTGGGTGAGTGCGGTACGACTGGTTTGAAAGACCGGGTCAGTGCTTCAAAAACGTTTTGGTTGTGACAAGTTAGTTGGAAGGAAATGGTAAAAACAAAAAAGGACACATTATAATAACAAAGCACAGCAGAGTACGTCGGGAAGGACGAGATGAAAAAGAAAAGAGAGAGGAAGAAGCATTTGAGAAAGAGAAGATGACGAGGAAGAAAAGAGTATGTGAGCACAGAGGGAAACAACACGAGAACGAGAGAGGAAAGGAACAGAAAAAATGACGGAGGAAGTGGAGAGGAAAAGAAGAGAAGCGAGATGGGAGGGACGGGGACAAGCAGAAGAGCACAGAGAAAGGAAAGAGCCCAGACAGAGAATCTCTGTGTCTGTCTTGTGTGCTGTACATGTGCTTGGCTGGTGATTTGAGATACACTTCTCACCATGATCCAGGCCGCCCACCGGGTTCCTTCCAGCGAAAATAATCTAAGGACTCATATATTTTGATTATAGTCTCTACAAATGAAATTATTTAATTATAAGGACAATGGTAGGAAATAAACATGCTGCAAGATCAGCAACAGCAGAACACATGGTCCTGACCTTCCAGAGCGGCAGCCATCACTCATCATTTGCTGGAAAACATCTAAACCACCTGTCTCAGCCAGAATCTCAGGACAAACAAAATCCAGGAGAAAGAAACTTCCCACATACACTTTCCAGATCAAGTCTGATGATGAAAAATCTTTTTGTTTCTTAAAGGGGGGAAAAAGTATATTGCAAATTAATCTTGAATAAACTCCTCTAAATTATAGGTTAGACCATCTTCCCAGGGCCATGACACCACGTGGTTTTTGGCCTCTAAGCCTAAACAAAGAGAAGGCTAACCCCAGTAAGATAGCTGCCTGCTGTACCTTCCTCTGTGTGGGCTGTAACCTGCAGTTCATCACATGGTGTGCAGCCTATCCTCTGCAGTTTGAGTGCTGTCAGGTGATACTGTGGCTCAGCCATACAGTCAGGGCTCCTGTCTAGGCATCCCACTCTGGCCATTTCTGAGAGGCTGTCTGCTAGACTGGCAGTCTCAAATAGCATACCTGCAGTATCTTTCCTACAAACGCTGTATAATTGTGTACTTTTGTTCATTCTAGTGATGAGCCTTTTGGTAGTTAGCTGCTCCGTTTATAATCAGTGTTTCTGTTTTAGACGATAATCCTTCTGCATTGCCCTCACACTACTGGCTACTTTCGAAGTTCTCAGAGAAAGCCCTATCTCTACTTCCTAACAGCACAGGAGCATTTCTTTCACCTAGTTCTTAGTCTTCTGACACAGAACAGGTACTCAGAGAAAGCTGTGAAATTAGCCTTTGATTTTAAAACTTCTTTTCCAATTGTAGTTTTCTCCATAGGTGATCACCGAAACAGCAAGTAGTAACAGGTTTAAAACTCAGGGCCCTCGGGAATTCCGAGAGCATGCTGCTGCTCTGCTTGGTGTGACAATGGAGGCCACAGACAGCTGCTTGCATCTCAGGGATGCCCTTGCTGCTGCTGAACCAAAGCACTTAGTCTCTAGTCCACTAAGAAGGAGAATTTAAAAGTCCAATAAATAAAACCTTCAACAACATTACTTAACCTAATCGTATTTGAACAAGAATCATTGTTGCAATGCATCTCACTACGAGTGGCTCTCTGTGAGACCCTCTCTCACCTCTTCCTAACCTTCTTTTTGTTGTTGTTTGGGGGAGTTTTTTAAGACAGGGTTTCCTTGTAGCACAGGCTGGCCTCAAACTCACTATGAACTTGAGAATGACCTTTAACTCCCAATCTTCTTGCCTGTACTTCCTCTTTCTCTTCATGGCAGTTGTTCTAGCCTGCTATGTTACTTACTGTCTGCCTGCTCCAACTGGAATGTAACTCAACGGGACAGAGATCTTTGTAGACTATCATCTCCTCAAAGACCAGAAGAATGTCAGAAGTGCACGCACTCAATGGAAATAGTTAAACAGTTCAAAACCAGAACCAACAGTACCCTACCACAGACTTCTGCGCAGAAGAGAAACACAATGAGACATGAGTTGAGGAAGGAGGCTTTGGAGGGGATATGTAGGAACAAAGTGGACAGAGAGCCTGGAGAAGAGGAAGCAGTTTAAGATTATCTTTCAGTTATTTGTTCGGGAAGCAATAACTAGAGTCCTGCTAAGAACAGTGGAACTGAAAAACAGGGCAGACTGGAGACATCTCAGGTGAATGGGACAGGAACAACAATTCTAAGATGCACGAAGGAAAGCGGGTGCCGAATACGACAGGGAATGGCGATGTCATACGTGAGAGCAGGAAGCCTAAGTTCTAGAACATTCCTTACGGTGAAAACCACAGTACTTCTGGGTATAAAGCAAGGTGGCTAAGGAAAAGCACTGAGGAGGAAATGGCTTCTACACTTTTCCTCTCCAAGTTTTAAAGCCAACATTTCACATTCTACTTAAAGATCTCACTAATTCCTCAGAGACAGGGCTCAGACATTCAGAAGAAACCAGTACACGGATGGAAACAGTCACAGGGGTGAAGTTGTGGCTTTGCTGGTACAACTGCTGACGATTCATTCATGGAGCCCACTTAGCAGCCAAGTGCTTTCAAAGAAGTTGTCAGTTGTCCATCACCACAAATGAAATGAACAGTTCCTACTTTGCTGTTGCACAGCATCCCTCGCATATGGCAGGACACTGTCCCGTGAAGCGAGCAGGAGGTATCCGACTGTGTGCCAAGGACCATATTTGAAAATTTCCTGATTTTTCTTATGTTAAAAACCTAAATGTAGATTTAACAATGTGTGCGAAGACTTTTAAACATATTATTGTGCACACTCTGCCATTTATTTCATATCGTGGAATCTTATTTTATTCCTGAGACATAAATTAAGAGTTTGAAGAGATCTCCATTTACAGATAATTCCTTTAAATAATTCAAAGAACTGGCATATCATGCCTTCAAAACATGCAAAAACAGATAAATCAGAAGATGACTGTAATTCATATGTAGCCTTATCTTTAAAATGTAGTGTAGTAATTGTCATAAAACCCATTTGAATGCTTACTGATAATTGTTGAAAAAAGTACTAAACTTGAACAGGTCTGAGAGTTAAGGATCAACAGTCAAAAAATAAGATAACAAGCTAATGAGGAATATAATACAGCTCAAATGAAAATTGGTTCACTTTACAGAGTCCCAACAGAGGCAGGAACAGTCTAAAGGAAAATGGACTTCAACCTCCTACCTACACCCCTTTAGCCATAGGAATCCCCAGTTGAGACAAACTGAAGAATCAGCCTGAAACTCCCAGAAAAATACCGAAAAAAAAAAAAAAAAAAAATGCCCTCCACATTTTAGGCAGGTGCTGTCAAAAGAAAAGGTTCACGCTGTTGCCAAGGATGCTGCTTAGTAAATAGTTTAAATTCCTTCCACTTGAGACAGAACCCAAGTATATTAGCCTCTTCCCTCCCCCTCTGGTGAATTAATATTCTATGATATACGCTGCCACTGGTGAGGAGGATGCCTCTATTCAAGGAGCAGAGATCAGCCAATGGCTATTTCACAAAGAATAAAAATATACCCTTGTAATTTTAATGTGTGTTTATGTAAAAAAAAATGTGGCAGAACCATGTTAATAAACCTTGAGGAGTGAAAAAATATAATAGTGGCTAAGCTGTGGTGAGTAATTAGCCTTTTAGCATCCTCTTTCTTCGAGAATGCTTCCTCCTGTGCTGGTTCTTTTAAATAGCTCCAGTCTCGGCTGCCTTTGTTGGGCTTGGAAATTGTTCACATATGAGAGAAATTAAGCCCTCATTTAACAGAGGCACATGCCTGTCAAGACCAGAGGAACAAAGACTAGTCCCTGGGGTCTGCTCAGCTCCCAGAGGCTGCCACTCATTCTGTTAGCAATGCTTACCCTTTACAGAATGTGTATAAAACCCAATAAATCATTTCATCTGCTGTGCTTAATACATAAGCGCTTGACCATTTTTCAAAGTGTTTTTCTTGTACAACTTCGAAGCTAGTTAGTTTTAAAAGAAAAAGAAAAGGCCTCCTATTGTTTATTTGTTTTCAGAATGCAATGAGACTCTTTCTTTGTCAAAAGGTAATGTGACTGTCCCAAACAATATCCACACAAATAGAGGCAATGTCTCCTCGGATTACCTCCCACTTATCTCTCCCACATGAATGGTTACTACTTAGATCATTCATTTGGTGAAATACTAGTGCATTTCACAGCTGGATTTAAACTTAGCTACAGGAGCCAGTCCTGGCAAAGCTAAAATGGTGAAGGTCAAGAATGGTACAGACTTATCCTATTTGAATTCAACACTTTCCCCTTCTGGACACAAGGGCAACATATTCTCCCGAGGTGGAGGAGACTGGAACTACTGCTTAGCACCAGCTCTTTCTACCAGGAAAGTGAAGGAGGGTTCTTATAAACCCAACCAAAACCTTTCCTGCACTCTCCCTCCAAAGAAAATACACTGCTCCATTGGGAAAGACAGTGCCATGGATGAAGTGGTCTTCAGAGTGTTCCTCTACTCTAGTCCCCATTTACTCCTCTCCCTGACAATAAACATGGAGACTGTGGAGAGAGATCTCCAATGAGACTTGGAAAGTCTTCAGTTTACCTAAAGCAGAGAAGTATAGGGCTATAGGACAATGAATATTTGTCCATAATTATTAAAATAACTACTACATTTAAAAATAAATTGCTTGGGCTAGAGAAACGGCTCATCAGTTAAGAGAACTGGTTATTCTTGCAGAAGACCTGGCTTCAAATTCCAGCACCCACATGGCAGCTAGTAACCATCTGTAACTCCAGTTCCAGGGGATCTGACGCCCTCTTCTGATCTCTGTGGGCACTGCACAACAGAGGTGCACTTAAATGCATGCAGGCAATACATGCACAGACATAAAATATTTAAAATAAATAAATTGCTCATTTCACCTGTGTTGCATGGAGAGCAAACCTGCCAAGGGTTTACTCCAGCAATGTGAATCTTCCCAGAGAGTCACCGGGAGTTCCAGGCCTGACAGCTTCGATTCGATCCTTAAGATGTCATGAACTCCCAAATGAGAAGAAGCTGGTAGGGCAGGACCTTCACCCCACCGAGCTGGGGAGAAAGAGCAGCCTTGGATCTGCTAAGTGAAACCAGATCCAGCCAATGGGCACCCAGCAGAAGCTTGCAATCAATGGGGACCATGAACAGTCCATGGGACCGGCGTGGCAGCGGCTCCCCAAGACGCTGTGTGTCTGGTTAGATATTAATCAGCTGTGCAACTGCACGGGCGCCTTATGCAAGAGCAGATAAGCTCTGCGAGTGCCTCGGCGTGAAAGCCTGGAACGGAGGTGCGACCAGATCCTTCATGTTCCCATCTATGCACCACTCCTAACTCATTTTTAAAATAACAAATTATTTTCATTTTTAAACCACAATCACATCCTGCAGGCCTTGGTAGAGGCAGATGTCAGAATGTAGGCGTACAACAAAATTAATCAAATAACCCTTGAAAAAAAATAAAACAAAGTTTATTTATAAAAAATGACATTAAGGTGAACTGCCTAATAAGAACATGGATTTGCTTAAATAAAACATTATATGGTTCTGTTTTAGATTCATCCCTAAAGCCCTGAAAGATATTAGAATTTTAGTGAGTAATTACCCTATTTACTTCAAACAAAATGGGAGGAAATCAGAAAACTGTATTAAGTACTACCACACATCAGAAATGAAATTCTCTCATTTTTTATCATACAATCCAATAATAAATTGTAGTGGGAAAATTTATTGGTACCAGAAGATGAAACTTAACTAGCTGGGAATGAACAGACAGCCAAAGAATCTCCAAACAGCATCTTCCAAGCGGGAACTGACTTCTGGGAAGCAGGAGGAGGCCCTCTCCAAGGCTCCATGGTTTCTGTCTGCCACACCCTGCACCAACCACTCTGGGTTAGATGAAGTTCCAGTCACTTAACACATTTCTTTTCAAAGGAAAATGGAGCACAGAGCGAAAACAAGAGCGACTAGGAAAAGGTGCCGTGTGCTGCACAAGCCACTGACATAATTCTTCAGTAGGATATGTTGTCATTTCCTGCAATTAATACCTTAGAAAACTGTGCATTTTCCAAAAAATTATATTTTACTTGCAACATTAAAATTAAATTGGTGTAAGTCTTTCCATTATGGAGCCCTAGTGCCGGGAATGTGTCACTGACCACAAGATGTGTTTGCTATTGCCTGAAAGGAGGCATTTATAGGCCTTCCTAAATGAATTTTTCTAAAAATCCCCCGTAGCCAGCATTTATAGGACAAGCATTACAAATCATCATGGTGCCCCATGAATGGAATCCCACAATTCCAAACCCTACGGTGGCTTACAATGAAAGCCTCCTCCTCAGTGGACGGTCCCGGTGCTGTGGACAACTGGGCACTTGTCCTCAGGCCTAGTTTGCAGAATGCCCAAGCTCTCTCCTTTTTCCTAAGGACGTAAGCCCATTCATTCCTGTCACCTAAGAATCAGAGATCCCAGTGGCAATGAACTTCAGGGATAACATTTAAAATCCTTGCTCTAAATACAAGACAGAAGAATTATTTGAAGGACCTGTGGTGCCTGGTGGCAGAACAAAGACCAGGTGTGGACACGCAGCACCTAAGTCCAGGCTTCTATCTGTCACTGTGCGAATCATGGGCATGCTGAGCCTAAGTCCAGGCATCTATCTGTCACCGAGTGAATCTGTCCCTGCCTTGATGCATCTGTCTCCAACTTGGAGCCGCGTGCCTTCAACAGAGGGAAAATCAAGCTCTGCCGAGATCAGGTCAGCAATCTCTATCCTTCCCATTTTCTAGACTTGAAAACTGTGGCTTCTCTGAGCTAAGTAGAACACTTAAGTCTACAGAATTAATGAGTAAGAGTTAGAAAGAGCTACAGATATCTGTTAAAAACAGACTTCAAACACTGGAAAGCTCTATACTTGCATATGTTTTCATTGCTTGCGTATTTGGAGATTTAGTAGTTGTGTGTAACTTAAGTTCTGCAAAAACAACCAGCCATCACAGGTGGTTGTCAAAGCCTAAGAGCCAGGGATTGCCCTCTCTGAGTAGGGACACAGGATAAAAAGACACGCAGCCTTTTCTGAAAGGGAGAGATTAATGCTACCCATACAAGCGCTATATTTCCTCCCAGTCTTTTTCTCAATGCCGATTTTTATGTAACTTAAATATTATTGTATTTGCATTGTTACATTCTGTGGCTTTTTCCCCACTATATACTATGAACATCATCCCAAATCATTTTTAAAAACTACTTCAGTATCATTTTTAATAGCCAATGACAGTCTATCAAATGAATATGCAAGAAATTTAATAATTTCTTAATATTAAAGATCAGCATTCTTTTAATGGACATTTAAGTTTTAAACAAAGATACCATGTTAAAATTTTTTTTAGATCCTAGGCTAAAGAAATAAAAGATAGCTTAATTTTAATCTCCTGTTCAAAAAACATTTGCCTTAAAGATTGCATTCATCATAAGCACTGCTGTATAGAGGAAATCACCAGTCAGGGGCTCTAGTCAGTCTCACAGAGAAGGAACAGTTCCCTCAATATGGAGGTCAAAGTCCTACTCACAGAATTCAGATTACCTACCACCACAGTCTGTACTCTTTACCATAAGGGATCTGAGGAGCTCAAGAGTTCCAAGGAAATACTACCATCCTACAATGGGGTCCATGCCAGGACCTCTCAGAACCCAGTGAACGTGACAATCCACATCAGAATTAAATCAGAAAATTTCAATAGAAACATAGCTATGGTTTAGATGCTAATTCAGAGAGTGCTGATTTCTACCCTTGCAGCACAGACAGTCAGCACGGAGCTGGAATTCTTCAAGTTGTACCTGCATGCTAGTTCTATCGCTGTGAAGTTGATCTGAGCTGCCCAACCCTCTAAGGCTGACCTCTAGAACCTGGTAATAAATCCACGAGATTACTATCGTCATCGACAAAGAGCAGGTCAGTCAGTGCTGTCTCCATCCCATCCTGCCTTCCAATGACACCGAAACTTGGGTGCACACAGAGCACACAGGAAATCTTCAGGGTAGCAGCACTCGGGAAAGCTTGAGTTCCCCTTTTCTCCAACCACCGTTAATCATCACGAAACACGGTGACAGCTTCTCCCCCACTTGTGCCTTCATTTCTTCACCTGCTGCAGCTCTGCTACCCACCACCATCTGCAGGTTTATTCTTTCAAAGCCCAGGCTGGAGCTGGTAAACTGATTATTTTGGAGATTTAGTGATCTCAATAAAGTACAAGGCAGTAAGGAAGAAGGGCTGACAGACACAGAATGAAAACAAAGTCCTTTAGGATTATTAAGCACATAGCTACACCACCAGCTGGGAGCCCCTCCTCTCCTTGAAGTTCCCAGTTTCCAATCACCTCTTCAGGCTCCACTCAAGCATATCAATCCCACAAAGCCCTGTGTGTAACTAATCCACCAACATGTACAAATGACTTCTGCCAAATCCATTCAGAAACACAAACCTAGTACTTACATTTTTATGAGGTAATAGTATATAAGAATCTTTTTTTTTCTATTTGGGACACAGTTTCCTAACATCATCCCATTTTTGAAAAGGGACAACTGACATAATTTTCCTTATTTTTTTCTTGTCCTATAAAGAATATATAAAGAAGAGTCAATGCATGACACAATTCCAGCACAAAAGAAGCCTGCTGGTATCCTTACAAGAGTCTGTTCACCATCACCATGTTCAAGCCACAGTCAAGTCAGCCCAGGGGAGAACTCTTCCTGTTGTACTGGTCTCAGTCACTACAGACAGACATTTTAAGAGAATGTCCTTCCCCAGAAATATATGCATAACAAAAGTGAAGCCGGAGGACTCCCTGAGGATGGGCCCTACCCCTGATCTCTGAATTCCTTAAAAGGTACAGCTTTACATTTTCTTAATGGACTGAGTGGTGGATAAAATGATTCCGGCTTCTGACAGGAGACATGACACCTTTTGCATCATTTATTTTCTTTTATTTGGAACAAGTAAAAGTATTGGACTCTGGCATTGATAACTTTGTGTGGGAGTTACTATATGTAAATTAAAAATGGTTATGTCAGGACATCCCTCTCCATTTAGAGGATATTTCTCTGTGCTATATCAAGTGTCACATCATATATCAATTTTTATTTCCCATCTCTCAAGTCTGGTATGCATACTGTTTAGCTTCTTAAATCCTAAGTGTAGGCATAACTCACAAAAACTAGGCAAGTGCTTGACTTATGGGAGATGGCACACATAAGATTTATACAAACAACTTCATTTTAAACAAGGGCTCTTGAATTTTGTGCCGCCACATCACCTAACTTCATCTGTTTTGAAAACTATAAAATAAATTGGAAAAGTTCATTTACTATCTTTCTAAGTTCACAAACACTGTTGATCTAATAGCAAGGTCCATTTTAGTGTGAAAGGCAAAATTTTGACCCTCCTTTTCCAGAATAAAATGCCATGCTCCCTCTTGAACAATCTCCGGGTTGACTATTTCTGAACGGCTGATAACCCTTACAACTGATGACAGAACTAGCTCTCACTTGCAGCCAGAGGAAGCCGTTGCTCTTTCTTGGCTCCAGGTTATGGTGGAGATAACCGATTATGGAGCATGCACACTGATCATCCCGTATTCACACCACTCATTTGTGGTTCTGTGAACACATGCGTGTACACAGATACAAGCAATCACATATCAGTACCTACACAATATGTTCATGCATGCTTCCCCTGGGGAAGTCTGAATGGTTCCTGCAGCTAGTCATACAGAAAGAGCAACAACGGCGATGGGTATAGACAAGATGCACTGAGCTTACTCCGGCCTTTTGTAATCATCTCTAATCTCAATAATACTGTGACGTCCTGTAATTACCCATTTTTAGGAATTAAGATATGCAGGCTCAGAGATACCAAGTAACATGCCTCACAGCTAATAATCTCCAAAACAGACCACAAAGTCAATCAGCAATTGACCTGGAATTTACACCCTGATTCATTTATCTCTAATACCTGTGTTGGTTTCACAAAAAAATGTTAAGTTTCAGATACACTAATACAACACACTAATCATGACTACTTTCCTGTCTGTATCTAAATCCATCCTTTCATTATAGATGGTGTGGTATAGACATTCCATAGCTATAAAACACTTTGTGAAAACAGCTCATGAGTTGAGGTTGTAGCTAAGTTGGAAGAGGGCTTGCCAAGCTTACATGAAGCCTTGAGTTTAATGTTCAGCACCACATAAACCTGGTATGGTGTCTCATGCCTCTAATCCCAGCACTCCAGAGATGAAGACAGGAGGATCATAAGTTCAAGATCATCCTCAGCTATATTTGGAGTTTGAGGATAGCCTGGGCTATATGAGACAAATAAATATATAAATAATAATAAAAGAATTTTGTGTATACATGTATAAATGCAGTGTATGTGTGTGGCATATGTGTACCTGTGGTGTGCAGGTGGTCTGTCTGCCTGTGCATGTATATGTAGAGGCCAGAGGGGGACATCAGGTGTCCTCTTCTATCTATCACTGTGACTTGTGCCCTTGAGACAAGGTCTCTCAATGAATCTGGAGCTAGGCTGGCAGCCAGCAGGCCCCAGTAATCCTCTGTCTCCCCCTCACGGAGCTGGGGTTACAGACTTGAGTGTAACCACACCTGGCTTTTTACGCCAGTGCTGAGATTTCAGTTCAGGTCCTTAACACTTGCACATCAAGCACTCCTGCTCTTTCAGCCAAATAAGAATATTTCTGAAAAGAAAAACAGGTTATGTTTCTGGCAAAACTTCATTCTGTTTAAATAGCAGAAGTCAGATGGTCTCTGGGTTTTCACTTTCTTTATTTGCACGTGTGGCGGCGGGGGGGGGGGGGGGGGGGGGGGGGGGGGGGGGGGATGATCTCCATTTATTTTGATTCATCTACAGCCACAGTTGATTTTTAATACAAAAAGAAAAAAAATTAGAATCTAAAAAATGTTTACAAATAAGATACCTTCAAATAGACTCTGCTCACTTCAGCCTGGTGCGGAGTAAATGACAAATTGTACTGGTGTCTTCAAGGCAACCAGGTCTGTAGTCCAGGACCACGGAGCCCAGCCTTTCTGTTAGCTTCATTTTTCTCTACCATGAACAATAAAACTCATTGCTGATTCCCAGGTGTGTGTGCACATGTGAACACCACGGCTCCTTTCATAGAAAGAAAAAGCACCTAGAGGTCATCTTGTCCTTCACCCACAGGAATCATGATCAGATACAAGATGCACATGGAACCAGGGCTAGAATTTATACGAAAAAATAATGAGCTGGCAAATGAAGGCAGGTTTACTAACAAAAATTGTGAATGAAACTGTGAAAAGACTTTCTGGGTTTTCCCTTTTGAAGTACTTTTGTCTCTTTTTATAAGACCCTGTTTCATGTCTTTAATTTATCTTTCCCTAAAGAGATAGACTTAATCTCATCACTTTCTTGCTTTCCTTATCTAGTCTTACACAAATAAAAGTCAAATTATCAGAAAATGTAACCCAATTTATTTTAATTTCTTTAGGCACGGTCCATTCTAAGGTTTCTTGATAGGAAGTAAAATGAACATGATCAAAGATAAAAGTATACTTTAACTACTCAAGAAGTTGTTAAAGGGCTGGAGAGATGGCTCAGCAGTAAAAAGCACTGGCTGCTCTTCCAGAGGACCTGGGTTCACTTCCCAGCACCCACATGATAGCTAACAATCATCTGTAACTCCAGTTCCAGGGAATTCAATGCCTTCTTCTGGCCTCTGTGGGCATTGCATGCCATTGGTACACTTACATACATACAGGCAATACACTTATAACACATAAAAAATTATACATATATATATTTTTTAAAGAAGTTGCTGTCATGTCCCAACCCTCTGAATGGTCAGATGGATGGACAGATGGGTGATGGACAGATAGATGAATGGATGGATGAATGGATAGATGGATGGATGGATAGATGGATGAACAGATGTGCAGAGAGACAGAGCCAGCCTAAACAACTTCAAATTCACATTTAATCATGTAATCTGTGCTACCCTATAAAGGACATTATTTTTCAATTCTTCTTACCCACTAGAATTATTTAGAAAGCTTTTAACCTTCCCATGCAGGAACTGTACCTTAACCAATTAAACATGGGATATGGATTCTGGACATTAGTACTTTTAGAAAGTTTTTGTGTGATTACAAGGTACAAATACAGTTGAGAATGATTAGCATTCAACATTGTTAATCACTTCAGAACTGTTTTTTATTACATTGGCATTAAAAAGACCCTCAATATCAAGACTTTCAAGTCTCCAGAAAGTAATATAATTGACTAAGAGGTTTATATGTAAATAACCAAAGTAATTTTCAACCATAAATGTATCTCATACTATGTTACAAGAGTCCAGTTCATTATTTTTTATCTTTCGGTTGCCGTATTTTCTGGGATACAAACTGAGTCAGGTGGCAACTTTTCAAATTTTTCTATTTATTACTAGAAAATGTGTATTTGCTGGATGTGGTGATGCACATTTATGATCCCAACACTCGAGAGGCTGAAGCCCGGGGATTACTGTAAATTCAAGGACAGTCTTACTAGCATAGTAAGTACCAGGGGTTACATAATAAGATCTTGTCTCAAGAAACAAACAAAAACCCCACAGAATATGACGAGATTTTAGGTGTTAAGTATTCACATTTTTCAAAGTGGACCACTGTAACCCAGTAAGGCTTTCTAAACTACAGGAATTGTGATGTAACTTGGACTATTGGATCAAGCCTTGAGAAACATGGGTTTCCAAGCCTGGTGTGGAGTAATCCAGAAACTGGGCAGAGGGTTCACTAAATCAGGAGGATCACAAGTTCCATGCCTGTCTGGGCTGCATTACATCGGGGGCGGGGGGGAGAGAGAGAGAGAGAGAGAGAGAGAGAGAGAGAGAGAGAGCAGATTCTTCTCGTGGTCGTGGTAATGATAATGTTTAAGATTCTCAAATTCGAACAAATCTGTGGTCTCTGCCTTAGTTCCCTCACAAAAAGTAAAGGACTTGGAGAAATAGGAAAGTGTTCAAGGTTTTGTATATCACAGACCAGTAAAATTTCAAAGGAAAACAAAAGCAGATAATTACATGCAGATGGTAACTTTTTACTGATAAAATGGATACCATCATTATAAATGCTCCACAAAAGGGACACTTTAATTCCTTAGAAGGTACAAAATATAACCACAGTGTCCTTTTTAAGCTTTAAGTGTCCTTTTGGCTCTGTGATAAACATTAGGCAGCTGACTGGCTCTTCAGCAGGGGAAGCTACTTCCTTTCCTCCAACCAGTGAATGAGGAGGACCTTGAGGCAATCTGGGTAATGTAGCAGGTGGAGATTTAACAGCCTTTACTGTAATATTCTTTCAGGGTTTTCCAAAATTCCATCAATAACATATACCTTCATAATGATTCATATGCGAGTACCCAACCACTATTTGCTTAAAGTTTTTACTGAAGTCAACATTTTTTGTTTAAATACAACTATTTCACAAAAAAGCACTCTGTCACTACCTCAAATATAAAACTAAAATGACTTTTTTTATCAGTAGAAAATAGCCCAAAGCTTACAAACTAGTGGATTTATCCTGCAGGAGTGGAGAGTGTTGCTCTCAGAAGACATGGGTTATTACATGAAACTTTCAGTGCTAGGCATGAGATATCTCCCTAGGAGTTATTGGTCAAGGATGACCCAGAGGCACATGAAAAACACAGGTTATTGCCACTGCTATTGGTTCCCCACCATAATGGAAGAGCCTATTGCTGAAGACACAATACACTTTGGTTGCAGGCCATTGAGAAATCTACTTCAAACTACTAGGAAACCTCTCTTTGTTGGCTAGCTTTCACAGTGCCAGAGGTGTTGTGTAGGCTTCTGGGGGAGAAAAGACATAAATGGTCTTACCCAGCACTGGATCCTACATGCTACTTACTATACCAAACCCCCAGGCAAGTTGTAGCCACTAGTGCAATAGTGGTATGACCGTTATGGGAGTAGCCTACTTCTTTCAGATTGACTTTGAGGCCTGCTCCACAGGAGGGGTTCATGTCTGGTACTATAAAGCTGGTGGTCAAAAGCCCATGACAAGGAGCTCAAGGGCCCTCCAGGGAGGGGTCCCCTACTGTTGCTGTTTAGCTAAATTGTCATGTTGTCAAATTATCTTGTGCTGCTCTCAACCTTGATCAGAGAGTTTCTCTTTATAATGGGTAGAGGATGATGCCATCTCATCACTGGTCAAATACTGAGAATAAGTGACTGAGTGCTCAGCTGTAGATGAGACATCTGTATCAACCTTCCTCCACCCAAGCCTTGGGGAATATTGCAGAAGAGGGGTGGAAAGAATAGAAGAGCCAGGGGATGGGAAAGAGGGCTGTGGAGTGCTGGTGTGTGGATACGATGTAGCTACAGAACTCAAAGCACCTGCACAGGATGAAGTCACTCAGAACTCCAGCATGGTAAGGGGAGGATCTGCCAAGGCCCAAGGCCCTACCCCTAGCAAAGGAGCTAATGGCAGTTGATGACTGCGCAGGGAAAGAAAGTCACTTTTCTTTGGGCCACTGGTGGGTCACTGTATCCCAGTGGAAAGTCCCACACTCGTGACCATAGAAGGAGCACTAATCAGACTCAGTGGGTTAATAAAAAAATAAAAAGATATGAAATTGGGAGCAAGACTGTTGGATAGGGAGGCAGGGAGAGTTTGAAAGGGGAAGTAGGGTAGCTATGATCAAAATACATTGTACAGCATGAGATTTTCACAAGACTAAATAAAAGAATTGTTTCTCCTAGGAGAAAATAGTAGATAAATAAATAACCTGAAGCCACTTGGGGGATACATGCTTCTCACCCTCACACTTGGGAAGCTAAGATGGAAGAATCATTACAAGTTCAAGGCCAACCTGAGCTACACAGTAAGCTCTTCTCTAAAAAAGGCGATAATGAAAAGACACAGGTTGTATTTATATTCTACCATGATCACCATGGTACATTTACCATGGGATTAAATATCCACCCCCCACACTCACTCACAAGAGACTGATATACCCCAGAAGACAGTAAAGACTAGCAAGACTAAGGGAAAATTGAACCATCAATGTAGAGTCACTTTCTCCTATGTAACAACAACCCTAGTATCATCTGCGCACTGGGCGGCTTCAGGCCCCACCTAGGAGGAAAGGAGGCCTTTTCCCACTTTAATCCAAGCAAGAGGCAGAGTCTTTGGTTTCTCTGAATTTTCAAAATCACTGGTTTGGGAGAACTGGGCTGGTTTGGAAGAGCTGGGGCATGGGATCTAGAAACGAAAGGGGGCAGTTAATATAGGGGGGGTAGACAGGGTTGAAGAGGAGAAACTTTGGCATATGGAAACCACTGAGTTTCAATCTCAGGTTTTCCCTGCTCTGCAAAACCTTTGCATGAGGCCATATTGGAAAGCAGGTACTAGCTGACTAGATCCACACAGCATCTCTGGTATCTTGTCAATTCTCTTCTCACTTCCAGATCCACTCTACCTTGAGAAATCTAGAGGGATATGTATGTAATTTTAATCTACAACAAGAGTTTGTAATTTTAGATGTTATAGCCCTTCCAACTCATAAGTTATAGCAGCTTTACCTATTTTTTATAATCCAGAAACTTTATTATTAAAATGTTTGAAGCAGGCTATAGCGCATCTATCATTACTTAAGAAGTTAATTAGATTACATAAACGAAATAATTAGATTTGCATTTTTATCTTGGTTTTAAACTTCCAAAGAAGATCACAACAGCTTGCCTGTGGGCAATTTTAAACAGCAGAGAAATAGAGAGGAGAGAGGGTCTGTTTTTCTTGGCTAATTCATGATTGAAGATAGAATTACAAAATATTTTAAGGGCTTGCTGAAGCTTGGGGCTAGCCCTAGACTTGTAATGTCTGTTTACAACCTTCACTGCATAGCAAGACTCATGCACAGTGCCAGCAGAAGCATCGAATTGCTTCCGGTGGCTTTATTTGGTTCTTTCAGAGGCCTTTGGAAGGTGATCCACTACCTGATCAATACCATACAAAATCAGCCTGTTTGCTAGAGCCAGAACAGGAGTAGTGTAATTGCTTTTTTTGTTTATCAACACTAAATGCAATTTGCAAAGAGACACAATCCAAGACTGCCTGCACCAGAGTGGAAGGCAACGCCTGACTGTCCTCAGGATTTCTGCTGTCTGCCCTAGCCATCTCTAAAAGACAATAAAGGGAAGGTTCAGCAGTTAAAATTGGAGGTCAATTAGATACTCAACGATGAAGCATATCTTCAAATATATATCTATTATTTTATACTAGCAAAAAATTAATTAACCAGGTCAAGCAGGCCATGAAGGCTAATGTACAAAGTAATTATTTCTGATCTTTAGACAACTGCTCCACATAAAAAGGTAGTCCTTTATTCTGCTCAGCAGATACCTGAAATGCATATAGTTAATCACAATGAAGGAAACCACAGGCAAAGCTTATCCAAGAAGATGAGCGGACACCTCAAACTGTTCTGTTTAACTGTTTGAGGACAATTATTTTCTTGCATGTAGTATTTTCATATCTCTGATTACCACACAGAGGGAAAGGAGATTATACATTTAATACTGCTCTGCCTCATGAATAATATAAAGAAACATGAGATATGCCAATAGTGCACAGGAATATATCACAACAAATAGAAAATATTGTGTTTATGAAAATATTCACGTAGTCTTAAGAGCAGAATGAGGCTTCCATGAAACACAACTTAGGAACGGTGTGGGGAGAGAAAGAAAGCAGAGACAGCAGCAGCTCAAAGGGAAAGTCTACAGTGGCCAGAGACTGCAGCGAGACAGCAGGGACATGGGACTCTGGCTTTCTACAGACTGAGTCTCCCATCCATGTGTCTGAAATGATGAAAGGACAGTGGACAGTGCACATTAACCATAAAATAAAGTACTGACAATTTCAAGTTTCCCGATTGTACTCAAATAGCTGTATGTATATGAACTGACAGCATCATCAGCTCTGGCCCAGAAAGCCAAATGCCCACAGAAAATCCCAAGAAGCCAGTTCGTTCTTAAGAGTCTGCTCTGTAGACAGTCTTAGGACAAGAGGATCCATTCTGCACAGCACACAACACGAGCCACTGGAAGAACTGGGAAATTAGAGTCTGAAGAGATTTAATAATTGGATAATACCACTCATCTCTGGAAAAGTAAGCTTTTCACAAAGAGATTTTAATGAACTGAATTGTTTTGCAAAGACTAGGTTGTAGCTATAAAATGCCACTGTTAAGCCTAATTCCTAATGACAGGTTACAGGTATCAAAGAACAGGTATATTGTGGCCATGAAGAATACCTGATTCAAAACCATGATACAGTCAAATGAGGTGAGGTAATAAATGTATAAGTGAACCAAGAAATCAGGATTTATAAAACATTTTGTTTTGCCTAATATAGTCTTACATTGAACAGTTTATTAAAATACTACATACACCTTTGGTCTGATTATAACTGTCCGATACATTAAAATTAATTTTGTTTAATAACTGACATAGCTCATAAATGAAGTGCCTTAGAACACTGACTAAGGGACTCCGGTGCAGCAGGTAGTAGAAGAAGGTGGAGATGGCTGAAGCCATCATCTGTCCTTTGGAATTATGGCAGAAGGGGCAACATTCTCAACTCAGAGGATCCATATTCCATGATCTATTAGTTCTGAATTCCATGGTCTTTATAAAAAATAAAAACTATACTGCTCTCGTGGTAATATAAAATATGTCTGGTTTTCCTGGGTTCCATATCAGGGAATTTACTTAACATGTGACAAACTAGGGGAATCACCATTTTTCCCCAAAGCACAAACAGGGATTCGAATTCACTAAGTAAACAGTCTTCTAAAATATCTGTTAATATTAAACTATGTCAATAATGATTTAAATTATTATCCTGGTTTTAAAGGGTAAGAATTAACCCATCAAATATGAAAACAGTTCACAAAATCATTCACCATACTCTTTCAAACCCATGTACATAGTCTTACCAAATCTTTTACAAAGGTTAGTTAAGATTCACCAAGGCAAAATTTGACAAAATTAAATCCAAGGAAGAGAAAATATGAATAAAAAGTTAACTGCATATATAAGCTTTGAATGATTGCAAATAAAATTATTGAAGGAACTTTTACATTACCATCTTAATTATTCCTTTTCCTGAGTTTAATGAAGGATCCTCATTTTCATTTGGGGCAAAACACTCAAGTTTTCATTTGTTTCTTTTATAATAGATCCAGATGTGTTTCTATGTGGCTGTTATTCTTTCTTTTCATTCTTTCTTTTCTATTAAAGATTGCAAACTGCAAAAAATATCAGCAGATTGAACTTGAAGAACATCTTGGAAGTAGCCACAGGATTCTGGTGACCTGTAGTTGATTGCTACAGTTCATTCTTACTGACCATGTGAGTTCATAAGTTCTAGGGCTCAATATTTTAGAAGGTTAAAAAAAGTGTCAAACTTCCTCAAACTGCTTCTGTAATCTTTATTAGCTTTAAGAAAAGGAATCAGGCCAGGCACGGTGGCACATGCTTTTAATCCTAGCACGCAGAAGACAAAGGCAGGTAGATCGAGGCCAGCCTGGTCTATAGAGTCCCAGGCCAGCCAGGGCTACATGGTGAGAGCCTATGAAGAAGAAAAGGAGGAGAGAAGGAGTGGTGGGGGGGGAGGAAGAGGAGGAAGAGGAAGAGGAGGAGGCAGAAGAGGAAGAGGAGGAGGAGGCAGAAGAGGAGGGGGGAAGAGAAGAAGAAGGAGGAGGGGGAGGAGGGGAGGGAAGAAGAAGAGGAGGAGGAGGAGAACAGAAGAAGAGAGAATCATCCTGCTTTATTCCTTGTTTTGTTCTATATTCAGATCAAAGAATGTTTCTTTTTTTGCAATAAAAAATTTTACTAGCCCTTAATCTCACATTTTCCTTTAAAAGCAAATTAAAATTAGCTGAACTATAATCTTTCTTCTAAATTTGATCATGTTTATGAATTGTCAAAAACTGTCTTCAAAAATATAGCTAACCCATATCCTCTACCACAGAAACAATTAAAAGTTTGAATATCAAAACCTGCTTTTTTAAATGTCAGAGATAAATAAGTTTTGTGTAAGGAGTGTTTCCAGCATTTGAAAAATTCTTGGAATGGTCTCATACTGATAAGATAAAGACTGACAAGCCGGGAAGCAGTGGCTTAAGACAGAAGCAACCACAAAAACACGTCTTACTGTTCCCTCTTACTGTTAAAAACATGAATTCTTGTTATAAAGACACCTAAATTCCTAATGAATATAACGCTGACATTAGGTATCATGGCTGTTTTATAACTTAGGTTGCTGAGTTCAAGTGCTAATCAGCTACATTTAAACAATGAAAAATACACATAACACTAGGGCAATTAAGCTTCTTTTAGAAAACTTGTGAAAAAGCATATGTTCTCTGCACATACGTGTGTGTGTGTGTGTGTGTGTGTGTGTGTGTGTGTGTATACACGTGAGTGGGTGCACATGGGTGTGGTACACATACATGTTTGCACATCCCTGTGGAGGTCAGAAGTCAACTTCTTCAGGTGCCTTTCACCCTGTGTTTTTGAGACAGCGTTTCTTGTTGGTCTGGGGCTCACCTATAGGCGAGATGTCCAGTCAGCAAGCCCCAGGGATCCCCCGGTGCTGGGGTTATAAATGGGGTTCTGCATATCAAACACAGGTCTTCATACTGGTGAGGCAAGCATTTTACCAACTGAACTACAGCCTCAGCCCTATCTTCTCAAACTGAATATCCAGATTAATATTTTAAGATTATGTTCCAACATTTCTAAAACACATCAGTTTCATGTTGTACCAATAAAATGTAATAACAATATTCCATTAAATATTCTGAATCTGCTGCCCATCAGCCAAGGTCTTCAGGCGCACATAGAAACCTCAGTTCTTAAGACAGCCAGATGATGTATCACTGGATAAAGAAGGGACTACACTGGAAACAGTGAAGAGGCAGGAAAATCCTAGCAACTGTAACCACCATAGGAACATCGCAGGGGAATCTCTCCATACCTGCTCCACAGCAGGAGAAACAGGGATCTGGCTGATCATGTTATTTAGCACCCTGAGTTCTTGGAGAAGGTGCTAGAGAAAAATGTAAGAAGCCACAGACTAGAGACGTTAACCCTCGCAGTAGGAACTAGACTGAAATCTTTAATAAGAGCAGAACAAGGGGACACCTGGACGGTTGTGTAATTAAGGACCTCAGCACGAGTTATGGAAGAGATATCAGGGTAAGAAATTATTCCAGGATTTAATTGTGAAGTCTGACCATCAAAAAATGTGAAAGACATTCCATCTTATTTCCATTTAGACTTGATTTAAAAACATCAATATGAATATGGAATATAGAATCGTAACAAAACAGACAAAAAAGTTTACACTAAATCCTCTTAGTGAGCTTGCTGAGGCAAAAAGTCAATTTATGTTAAGTCACCTCTTCAGACAGTCAGTCAAATGCAGTCACACTACCTGGAACACTAAAAATGATCAAAAAGGTGAACCAAGGATCTGCCTTAAAATCACTGGTATTCATCAGGAAGGCAGACTGAATAAATTAGGACTTCGTGCTACTGATACAGTAAAACTGCATGGAGGGTTGGAAATAACCTCAGTAAAGTACTGCTACAATTATGTGGTGTCACTGATCTCAGTGGGCTAGAATATACCTATAGCAAACAAGGGAGCAAAAAAATATCTGTGATTGGGTAAGCATAGCTTTTAGCATTCTGGGGATTAATCATAAGATGACCAGAGCTTTAATAAAATGCTTTCTAGAATTCACATATGCTTCTATTCAGAAATGGAAAATCATTTCCCTTCTCTCAAAGACTATTAGTTAAACTAATCATCAAGTATCTAAAGGAATGACAGAAATCAGCCCATTGCCTTCTTTTCCCAGATCCTATAATAATCTGCACGTTTTTACACTGCTACAAGACAAAAAAATAAAAAATAAAAAGAAATAACAGATGAAGAATTCTCTAAAATAGGTCAAAATTATTCAGAAGTTTTCCAGCTCTAGACTGCACGCTCCTTGAAGACTCACTGTCATTCACTGCTCTATCTCCTCTGGCATCCAAAGAGTGCAGTTCATATTTGCTAATAACAAATTAATTATTAACAACCTTTGCCCAGATTCTTCTCATAACTGGCCCAATCAGTCCTAACAAGTAAATAAAAGTCAGCTTCTCTCCATGGCCCCTTTAGGTAATAAAACACAAACCAAAAAAGTGGTTTATGGTAATACAAATAGCATCTGTATCTGCCTTGGAAACCAAGAGGTCCAACTTGGTGGTGTGGGGACAAATGGTGGAAGGGGAAACAGGAACTATTTCCATGTCACACCAGAGAAGACTGCTTCAACTCCTGCCTGGTCACCTACTAGTGCTGCTGTGTACAGCGTCCTTGAATGACAGCCCTGTGGGTGCTCCTGCTCCTGTGTGCATTTACAGCACGGAAAGCATGGAAGGATAATCAGATGAGAGTAATAAAGTACACTGACCTGGATCTGTTGCTGCAGGAGATTAATTTTGTGCTGCTGCTGCAGAAGTTGCTGCTGTTGTCTTGCAATCTATCAGAAATAAAGTTTCATTAGGTTAAATGAAATGCCATTACCACGGGTGTCTCCCCTGGTATCGCCAGAATGCTTTACTGCACCTCAACATGAAAGAGTTCCGAAATGAGAGGAACGGTGATTAAGTCAGTGGAAAGAAAAAGCCTCTGAACAGGTGCCACCCCTCTGCTTTACCTGAGGCATGCACTGCTCACTGGTACCCTAGCTGGGGGCAATGCACCTCCACCTGCGCTGCTTCGCTGGACATCATTGGACTTTGGAACCCTAATCCATGCAGAAAAGAGACAGGAAAACCCTAGCTACATTTGTCTAAAATGTTTGGTTGTAAAAGGTAAAATCTGTAAGCAAAGATAGAAAAAAACGATTCTTATAATTGCACCATAAGGTCTATCTTGACAGAAACATGCTGTGATGTTTGGAGTTGATAGACTTACAGATATTATCAAAGGAATACAAAAATTTAGTAGAAAGTAAAAACCCTTTAGTATCCCAGCTGTCTACAAAGAACTTTTAAGATGAATTAAGCTGCAACTTAAAATTCATCCAATTCTGAGAGTAATACAGTTATTTTGCAATACAGGATTTGCATTCCCTTTCTTGACCCACCAATAAAGTTCAAATTTCTAACAGGTCATCTGGTCTATAAAAAGAAATACTAATCACATAATGCAAGTCCTTACTCGGATCAAATCTGCCCTGAGAGGCCAAGTAACTTCCTTAGGATGCTGGTGCTTGCTGCTAAACTAAGCATGAGTTGGGCCTGGCTGCTCACTGCCTGCCTGATAGCTCGGCTGCCTCAGCCTTAAGCTCTAGACGAAGCCCCTTTCAGCTTCGACAGATGGACAAGCAGGGCAGGTAGAGCGCAGAAGCCCAGAGCACTTAAGAGGACCCAGTTTCATGGTGCCTTATGGTCAAGAGTTCCTACTTCTTCCTCTTTCCAAGGGCTGGGATTCTAGAGTGGGCTGTGTTGGAAATGAAAATAAGTGGTATTGGCTCCAGTCCCAAGTGCACTCTTTTTGAGCCTATGGGAAATGCCCACATCACATGTCAAACAGCATAAATGACAACACAGCTCCCTGGTGCTGCTTTACAGTTTCTGGTAATAACTGGCTCATACTGGCAGGGTGGTGCCTTGGCCTTTCAGAGACTCCAGTTTGAGACCACTCCTTCCCAGAGGTTTATGGACAATGCAAAGTAGTATTTAACTGGGATGCAGTGGCCTGCTCTGCCTGATTCAAATCAGAAATGGACAACTCACCCTGCAGCTCTAGGTATAAATTCTGGGTCCTCTGAATATTTATTTCCTCTTAGCAAACCAGTGAAACACCACTAGGCATCTAATATTGATGGTCCCTCCTAAATGATAAAGTGCTACATGGAGATGCATCCGAAACACCACAGTGCAATTACCATCATCCACTCTAGACGTATGGGTTTGACACAGTGAAGTATGGCACATAAGCACCATGTGGCTCAAACTCTGAATTTTATTTGCCAATCGGCTGAGCTACATGCTCGCTTCATTGAGCATGACAACCTAGTTTTAAGTGTCATTTAATTTTCATTTTGAAATATAATTACAAAGTGTTCACTGTAAGATATCACTCGTCTGCAAATGTGTCAAGATTAATTTGTGCTAGCTTATTCACAAGTGTCAATAGTTAATTACTGTGTCATCTCTGGATGGCTAAATGACATTCTAACTTCTGATTTTTTACAGTGTTCCTTTATGTTATTTTCCATTAGGGGCTGAGTCCATATTCCTACATGTGGGCAAATATTCAAGCATATAAAATACCAGACGTCACAACTCATTAAAATCAACAGAGCATATACTGCCCTATATATCCCTATAAAATACATTTAACTGAAAAGATAATTCCAGTAATAATGTCAGATTTCTAAAAACTGCACATTAATTTGAATCTGTCTCATCTGAGGCATCAGCAAGGATGCTATAGGGTCACTGTTGCTGCAATGAGAGGCAGGAAAATCGTTTGTGAACAAACACGATTCATCTTTTTAAAGATACACATTTCAACGGCTGTTTTTCCCTCATTCTCATTTCTCAATCAATCAAGTCAAATTCTTTCAGGAGCCATGTGCTAATTTGTTTCTGATGATTTACCTATGCTATACAGAGTGACTATATTTTTATCATCCAAACAATACAACTTCCAGAAGGACAAGGAATGGGGATTAGTAATTATCTTGGAAAGCAAGCATAAACCAGGGCTATTTGGCAAAAGCTGAGGCATGTGGTGGTTCTCGCTCTAACGACAGAGGAAATCACTGGGTTAGTGAGCTGAAAAGGCCCAACATTTTTCTAGAACAGAATCATTTCTTTTCTAGAGGAGGGAAACTCTTTTCTAGAGAGGAGTCACAGTCAAGTATGGGACTTCCTAGGATGCCTCTGGGAATGAGTCTGCCTGAGAAGTCAATCAAATCACACTTTCCAACACAGCAGCCCTTCCAGTGGTCCCCCTCCACCCCTTGCTGTGAAACCTTTCTTTGTCTTCACACAGGCCCTCAGTTTCCCAGGGCTCTCCTTCCTTTCCTCCCGTCTCTCCTTCTCCCCCTCCCCACCTTCGCTCTTCTCTCTCTTCTTTTCTGTCCTGTCCTTCTCTTCAGTTTTCTTGATTTTACTTTTTGAAGAAAGTTTATAGCAAGCAGACAAATCGATGCAGTTGCTTGCTGAGCCTGGTACGTTCCACGGCTCTGGTCCCTGAGCCCCTTTCGCTAGGCTCACCTGTTCTTGCTGTTGGCGAGCAAGGTCCATTTGCTGCCGCTGTTTTTCGATTTGTGAGGCTGCCAGTTTTTTCTGTTCATCATGTGCTGCCAGGAGCTGCTCCCGTAAGCTGATCAGCTGGGTGATCATGGTGGAGAGCTGCCGTTCTTTCTCTGCCAGGCTCTCAGGTGTACCTAAAATGGAAATGAGAAGAAGTCTCACAAGCTTGAGGAAAGTCTGAAGCAATCAGAGCAAGAAGGGCAGAGTTTAGAGGGGTTCCCTTAACCAAAGATCTGGGGCTATTACTCTCATCCCTGGCAGTGTAAGCATGCCTTCGGGCAGTTACTGTTACAGGACCAAAGCTAGGACTCACTGTTTCCATGCCAAGACAGTGTACTGTCACCAAGAACATCCTTACACAATCTCCCTTCTACCTCTAGAACAAGCAAAGCAGAACTGTCGACCCACTCACTCCTCTTCATGCTCCCCATCATTTTGATCAAGCTAAGGAACCTGAGGATCTATGGGTAGTTAGCGGTGGCTAGTGGAGACAGATTTTCCTTAGTGGTACAACCACTAGTAGGATGCCCATGCTCCTGTAGGTAACGCAGATTAAATTCATTGGGTCACCAAAGGAAACGAAAAGGATATGAAAATCAAAGGGGGACTAGTCAGAAAGAGGAAGGAGAAAACAGGCAACAGGCTAGAGGGGAAAACAGAGAACAGCGTGTAATGAGGGGTAAATATAGTCAAAATATATTACATACAGATGTATGAGAATGTGGTAATGAAACTCAGTATTGATTATAACTAATATATGCTAATAAAAAACTTTCAAAAACCAAAGTTCTATAGTTCTGAACTAAAGTTCAGAAATTACAGATCATTTTAACATTCTATAATTGCCTCTCTCCTCAGTGACAGACACAATACCAATACCTAAGACATTGTAGGTGCTTACTAAACACTATCTAAGGAGCTTTCTGGTGATATCTGTCTGAAATTCAGAGATCAGAGGTCATGGAATGAGTTCTCCAGAGAGAATAAAAACGGCCTTAGATAAGAGAGTTGCCCTCCCTCTCCTCCCCAGGAAGGGATCAAGCTAAGGCTTCCAAGTTTATCCTTAAAGGCAACCATGTTGTTTGGGGGGGGGGGTCTCCCTCACCCCCTTGCCATTTGTCATTCTTCAAAGGGAAAGAACAGCCTTTCAGGTTGAAAAGGTTATGCATAAGGATGTACTGTTTAATGAGTGAGAAGCTACTGAGCACTTACGGTATGCACTAATGGTGCTGAGCAGTCTTTTTATGGGCAAATTGCACAGCTCTCCTAAGTAAAGGGGACAGAATCCTTTTGTGAATCTAAATTAGAGCATTTTACTGCAGCATAGGATAAAATTCCAACCCACTGTATGTGAGCCACACAGATTTCATTATGAAGAAGTGATCTACGATTTGAAAGCTTTTCAGAAAGACGCCAGCAGTTGTCAAAGGGGACGAAGATTGCAGACTTTTGTGTGTGTGTGGAAGAGGAGACTTCCAACCTTGTGACACCCTCCTCATGCCTGCTAAGAAGGTACCAGAGCAATCTAAGAGACTAAAATTACCTTATGTGTGGCCTGTTTTCTAAGGGGCCTGAGGAGGACACTGCCTAGTGTTTGCTGACCTATGATTTCCCACAAGGTTAGACAATGTCTGAAGAGTAGCCACCCCAGTGAAGACTACCTCTGGGTTCTCTTTTTAATTAATTAATTTTATTCGATGTGTATGAGTGCTTGCCTTGCTTCCAGAAAGGTGGCTGGTCCCCCACAGGCCAGAAGGGAGTGTCCGAGCTCCTGGAACTGGAGTTACAGTTGGTTTTGAGAGGCCATGTGCATACTGGTCCTTTGCAAGAACAGCAAGTACTGTTAATCACTGAGCACTCTTAATCTCAAAGCCCCCTTTGGATTCTTAGTATCACTTAGGTTCTTAAGAAAAAAGAACTATCAGGGTTGGAGAGATGGCTGAGCGGTTAACAACACCAGCTGTTCCTGCAGAAGACCTGGGTTCAAATGCCAGCACCCACATGGCAGCTAACAATTGTCCGTAACTCCAGTACTAGGGGATCCGACAGCCTTCTGTCCTCCACGGGCATTGCACGACATGGGTGCACTTACCTACACGCAGGCAATACACGCATACACATAAAATAATAAATTTAAAAAACTGAAAAAAAAAAGAAAAAAGAACTGTCTGTGTTCCTGAAAGAATGGCTGATCTGAAAAGTACCTATAATCAAACTTGAAAGAAAAAATAGTGAGGTATTGGGAAAGTACAAACCACTAATAAGGAACTAACAGAAGTCAAGATTAAGAACTAGCTATTTGTTGTAACTCTGGAAATAATTAAAAAGAAAAAGATGAGCTCTATTTCACTAAAAAATGATTTTAGTTTGGTTAGATAGAACTTGTTGATCCAGAAATATTGAACAACAAAACCATAAAAGTTGGCTAAAAAGGAGATGCGAGTCTCTTCAAAAGCACAAAAAAGCTCAATGACATTTTTGTGAATATGTGTAGAAGTAAAAAGCTACAAGAAGAGTAACATTATTTATTTATTTACTTATTTCCATTTTATTCAGGAAATATCTCCTGAGTAGTAACAATGTGCCAAGTCATTACCTATATGAATGTAAACTGCAACTTACAACTAAAGAATTGCAATCCAGGCAAATATTTTAGGGAAGTTCACCCAAATTTGGAGGGTCCAAGTTCAAGGGAAGTAGCCTAGAAAAGTGACCATCAAGTACAAGGACAGGCAAGATGTGGGTGTCCACACCTTTAATCCTAGCACCAGAGGCAGAGGCAGGCTGATCTCTGTGAGATCAAGGCCAGTTCTAGGCCTGGGGCTACAGGGAAACCCTGTCTCAAAAAAAGAAAGGAAAACAGAAAGAAAGAACAAGTGTTAAACAGGGAAAGAGCTGTGGACACAAAGAACTTCCCAGGAAATGGCAAACACTGCACGGCAAAGAACTACACCCAAAGGGAAGGTTGCAGAGGGTCATTACTGGTCAAGAACTTTCCAGAAGGAAGAACAATACAGGCTTAGGCTCTGCGTATGTGCAGTGGGAGTACATGGGCTTTGGTGTGTTCCAGAAATTGAATCAAGGTCATTGAATTTGAACGAGGAAAATAAGGGAAGTAGGGTGTCACATGAGGCTAGAGAGACAGGAAAACGCCACACCATGCGGCCCAGATAGACCGTGTTTGACGAGCTCTCTCTGTTCTGAAGTATTTCAAGCAAGGATAATGTGGCCATTCTGCTGACATATGGGGAATAACTAGGAAAGTTACGAGATAAATGGAAAGTGTGGATATTTTATTACACATATTCTGTGCCCTGTTCTAAATCTAATTCGATTTTTTGTTATACAGAACTATATGGGGTGAGGTAAGAAAATTCTTGGATACTGGGACAGTTGCTACACTATGTACTTTGTTAATGAAGGGGCGCCACAGAATATTTTGGGCAAGGACCAAAAGCACAAGACTTGGATTTGACGTTTGAATTTGTCAGTGAAGATGAAATCTTTCCTTCTCCAGTGTGAAAGTCTTACCAACAATCTTTCACTTCTTTCCCTTTCTCTTCTGCTTAATAAACAGAGAAGCTGAGTACAATACCTGACAGCCTATTCCGTTCAAGATGGGGACAATAGGTCTCTAAGTGCACAATGTCTCCATTACTAATAAATATCCAGACCTCAGCGTACAGAACCGCACCATTTAACTGAATCATTTCACGAATTATAGTGTCATTCAAATTGCTTAATTGGAAACATTCAGTGGCATGTAAATAAATCTTTCACTGGACTTAGATATATGTTTAGAAAAACAAACAAGGCAGATGGCAGTATTTGTAAGTTAAGGATTTAGACATTAATATAAAACTGTCATCACCATTTCCCTAAACTTGAATAATATATATCTATAGATAGGTAAATAGATGATTAATTGATACATGATTGATAGATGATAGATAGACGGTTGGTCAGTGACTGACAGTTGATAAAGATAGATGATAGAGATAAGTAGATATTTGTGTAGTTACGTATCATAACAGATGAAGTTGAAGTGAAATGTAGTGTAAAAAAATCTAAAATATTTTTGAATGAAAAGTTGTATGTACGGCCATGTAGCCCTTGGGGCTCAAATTAGAAGAGAAATTTACACACTACAGTAGCTTACATTCTCTAAATACATAGGCCTGTGTGTATGTGTGTGTGTGTGTGTGTGTGTGTGTGTGTGCGTGTGTGTGTGTGTTCTGTACCCATTGTATACATTTGACATAACAGTTTAAAGATCAGCATTTGAACCTACACTAATAAAATTTGTTTTAATTAACAAAGTGTTTACACTGTTGTAATAAAAATATGAAGTGTGAACCGTATCGACTAAACCAACCTGAGAACAGAAGTTATTTCATCTCAAAAGATTCACTTAATCGAACTGAACCGTTACTGCAAAGAAACTAGAATTGTCAGAACTACAGCAAGAAGACACAGCCAGCAAGGGCACCCAGGGAGTGCTGGGAAGGCGGGGCACCAGAGGATGCTCCTTCAGCAACCTCAAGACTGAGGAAAATCTTACCCTAAATCATACTTTGAGGTTTGACAAAATCAACTTGGAAAAAAAAATAGACCAGAGCCCGAGGATGCACCCAAACCAGCAGAGGTCATCGGTAGCTGCCCAACGTCATCTGTTTCACATCTTTTAGGCTGTCTTAAAAGGACTCTCTAAAAAGCACTGCCAGAAAATAACCTCTTTGGCCTCCCACACAAAGCCACAAAAGGGGAAACAGCAAAAGAGCTTCTGTACACAGCTTCTCCCCAAGTCATCCTGCCTGCTTTTACCCGGTATCACACGGTGTGCGCTAACACTCTCCACACGTGCTGTATCCGTCCAACACCAAAGACAGAGCTGTGGGGTTTTCTCTCTTTGCCTTCTTTTCTTTTTTCCATCGGGTCATCTTTATCCCCAAACCACATCTGTCTTGAGTTTCTCTAGGATTAGTCAGGTGGATCAGTGCTCCCCAGGGCCTGCTCCAGCTGAAGTATTTTAATTTGACTAAACACCTGATTTATTTTATGTCTCCGATGAGAAAGGCAGTTTGTCTTAATAGAGCCTGTCAGCCCACAGCCCCATTCACAGCAATTTACAGGCAGCCAGGGACGCTGGGAGAGAAGAGTGCCACGATTCTGTATTTCATCCTCCTCCAGAAAGCACCTAAAAGCAGCTATTCACTGTGACTGCATGTGGCATTTTAGAACTGAATTAGCTTTTTATTCAAGTAACTACACTTGTTGTGAATAGCTTATCTGTAAAATTGCTACATTCACTACTGATTTTATTAACCTTTGGCTCTATCACAAAATGGTCTTCAGTTAGGAAAGACCTTTAAAATTGACACATTTTTTTTTTCTGAGGGGCCTTTATTCCTGTGACTTCAGATTTACTGAATTTGATCCACTGAATTCTTTACCAGTTGTAGTTAAAATTTTGAGTCTCAATAGGAAGTCAATAGTGCGTAAATAAGGAAACATTTTTCAAAATGTAAATAAGATGGCAATTTCCCTCATCAAAAGTTTTCAAATATGATCCTCTATTATAAGTTTCAGAATCAGCCTCTAGCCTTTCCTTCTTTCTTTTTTTTTTTTTTTTCCAGTCTGGAAAACTTGAAGAAATTTACTAAAATGGACATTTTTAAAAATTTTTTTACAGTCCTGTCTTCAGGTCCAATGCCAAAGGAAGAAGAAAACATGAAATATATGAGAATTTAAGTAAAACAAATAATTCTCTTATTGATGTAAAATAAAAGATTAAAAGCAAAATCAAGTCATGTCTAAATTTTTTTGTACATGAGTTCCTAAAAGTCAGCACCACAATCCGCCAGCTAACTTTGCCCATACGAAATACGTATAATTACAATTGGTGCTAGAAATAAGCCTGGGCACTGAGATACCACTGAGGACTCCAGGTTTGGGTAGGGCAGGCAACTTACAGAACGTTCATAAGTAGACATTGGCCTCCCCTCTTTAAAAGTATCCCAATAACTCAGAATATAGACGTTTTAAGCAGGTCTCCCTCTTAAAACTTGTTCTCTCTGAGTGAATAACTGCTACCCTGAGAGCTGAGTTTTTACAAGAAGAAAATCCAGAAATGAGCACAGCAGTGGAGGAAGAGACAGAAAAGGGGGTGGGGAGAAGCAGGAATGAGGGAGAAGAGAGAGAAGAAGGCGGGGCAGAGGGGAGGCAGAGAGCAGCTACATTAAATTTTGTGAATGTCTCTGCATGCCTTTTATTTGTAATGAAATGAAGGGCAATGGTGTTAAAGCAATATTTACCAGGACAAACTAAACAAGTGGCAGCATCTGGAAACATGTCCAAGGGCGTTTAAAATAAAATACATACCTAACCAATCTCCTTCATTGGATCCTTGTACAAGCTGCTTTAATAAACTTAATAGAACATAATAATGAAATTACAAGAATCCTTCCACTAAAAAGTGATGGAGAGGGCTGGCAGGGATGCTAGACTGGAGTTCCAATGAAGGTACACTTTACCACATCAATCCTAGAAAGATTAAAGCATTTAACAGTAATTCCAAAGCGACATCAATCAAGGAAGTCAGCCAACAATTCAGAAAGATTTTAAATTAAGTTGAAAAGAAAAGCTCTTAAGAATCAATTCCCTGGTCACTTCTAATTTTTTTAAATGGACATTGTTTGAGAAAAACGCTAAAAATACAATGCTAGTCATAAAAAGAAAGGCCCATCTGATCTTTTCTGCCCTCAGGTAACCTGGTTAAACCGCTGTTTCTTCTGCTGCGGCCCTGCACACATCACATGGGCTGTGATGTCTCTAGTTCACAAGCCCAGCCCATCATTTAGTGGCCTTTCTGATAGAGCCTTCTTTTAAATGTCACAAAATAAAGCAGCAAAAAGTCACCAGAAAATAAACAGGGGAAGCCGAAGAAACCCACAACCTACCAGAAGGTTCCCTGATAAAAGTTACTTTGTGGTGACGGCCCGAGAAAGGAGCCCCTGTCCCAGGGTACCGGCAGCTAATTTGAGTCCTGAATCCAACAGCACTTTTCAAAGCTCTCTATTCTAAAGGGCCCCAGTGCATCATAAAGATAAAGGATTTCAGAAAGAAAAAATACACAAAGACCTCTATTATCTTATCAGTCTTTGGTTACAACAGCTGAACCAATATGACTAAATTCTGAATGACTTTTTTCAAAACAGCAGAACACTGGAATTGCTTTGTTTCCTCATCAGTTGGCTATTGTCATGGCTCCCATACGCTACCGTCCACTCCTCAGTAAATAAAAAGTTCGATAAATGCAGTGATTGTGCTCACAGGATGACTTCAGGAACACTACACAGGAAGTTGGTTTCTTGGACTGAGATAGAAGTGCTATTTTTCCCCAATAATGTACGAGAATTTCCCTTTTTAAATGTAAACTAATCTGACTGAAAATGCCTTTCAAATCTCCTAAATGAGACAAGAAAGCCTGGTCCTCTTGAAATTAAGCTAACCGTCCTGACTATCCCAGGCACACTCACCTCTCCACAGCTTCCCTTCTTCCTGGCTGCAAAAGGAAGTGTGTTTCCTGGATCAGCTGAGGTCTATTCATGTTGCAGATCCTAAGGGAGCAAGGACCATCTAGGGAATTCTGCCATCCCTGCTCCCAACCTTTCAGCTGGACACTTGGCCCACCGTGCCTTATTAGCTGATCATTCTTGGATCCGGAAATGAAGGTGTCTGACATGTGGCTTCTTCAACATGAGACAGACTGCCATGACACTCCTGTTCTGGAGCTGGGGACAGGCAGTAATGGCTCTGTCTCCATAACCCACCCAGAAAAACATAATAACCTGGCCTTTCAGAAACATGGGAGTCTTTGGTCCTTCATGCAGGAAGAACAGTGACGTAGTTTGTTACTATAACAGCAAGTTTTACAGAATTGCCTTCTTTGAAGCTCCATCAGAACCAGGAGATGGGAAAGGAAGGTGTAAGAAAAATGATCTTATTAAGGAGGCATTGCCTTAAATCATCTCTATTTCATATGAATGAATCTTCACCCTAAAAGCTGTGCTCTGTTCATTTCACAGATGAAAAACTGAGCTCTTGAAAGCTCAGTTAACTTGTCCAATGCACAGAGCAGTTGGCTGGATTTGAATCCAAATCTTCTCGTTCCTAATCTAATTATTTGTGGAGTCTGGGGGAGAGGCTATGGTCCCTTAGCTTAGACTGAGAACATAATCAAGGAATTTCTAAAAGTTAGGAGAATGTTGTGAGGGACCTACTAGGTACTTTATACCAGGTAAGTGTTAAAAATATACAAATGATGTTTTTTAATTTTTTTTCTTTTTTAAAGATGTGTTTCATTTTAATTGTGTGTATGTGTGTATACATGCATCTGTGTCTGTGTTGTGTCTGTGTCTCTGTCTCTGTCTCTGTCTTTGTCTCTGTTTGTGTGTGGTACGTGCAAGTGAGTCCAGGTACCTGCAGAGGCCAGAAGAGGAAAGTGGATCCTCTGGAGTTACAAGCACCCAACACGGGTGCTAGGAACTAGACTTGGGTCCTCTGCAAGAGCAATAAATGCTCTTGACCACTGAACTATCTCTCCAACCCCAACAACTGATGATTTTTTTAATTTAAAAAAATGTATTTATTTTTATTTTTGTGTATGAGTTTTTTTCTGTATGTATGTAAGTGCACCCATGTTGTGTAATGTCCACAGAGGCCAGAAGAGGATGTTGGATTCCCTGGAACTGGAATTACAGATAGTTGTTAGCTGCCATGCTGTGCTGGGAAACTGAACCCCGGCCCTCTACAAGAGCAGCCAGTGCTCTTAACTGCTAAGCCATCTCTCCAGTCCCACAGCTGATGATTTTAAGGAAAAGAAATATACAACTTCTCCATAAGGTTTTATTTACAAAGTAACAATTTAAAATCTTGACTAGGAAAGGAGGTAGCCAGCAAGGTCAGCAAACTGAACTCTGACCTCATACAGATATGAAGACAGATCTTGACATTGAGGGACAGGTCTGGAGTTAGGAAATCAGCAGCCAGGCTGGCAGGGAAGATCCTTACGCTTATTCTCTAAGTTTCCCCTCATCCCCATCATACGGCCGGCCCCCTGGTTCCAGCTCCCCCTGGGCCCCATCATATGGCCCCCTGGTTCCAGGCCCAGATACCATGATTACATAGGCCACAGCATTCTCCAGCATTCCGGATACAATATTTACAACACCCATCAAAGTCTGAGAAATAGTCAAATATTTGCACAAGCCAAGTGTGCTGCTGCCTTGTGTGCAGTGTGTCTGCAGGCTAAGACAAGTGCTAGCCAAAGGAACTGACATGGGGACTCTAGGAAGTAAGCCAGGCAAAGTCTGAGAAATTTCCAGGTGCTGAGGTTAGAACAGTTTTCTGGACCAGTACACATATACTGTGCCCACTTCCCAGGGTTGAATGGACAATTTTCCTAATATAAGTCAAGAGAATTCCTGACCTAGCCTAATATTGCTCACCACGCAACAATACTAGTTTAGATTTGCATAGTAACTGTTTTGTGCTAAGAAAAGCTTTATACACACTAACTCATTCTTCTGAACAGTTCTTGACAGAGGACTTAATTCCATTTTGTCTTTTGTTTAAATGATACATAAAACCATACACATTAAGTGTAGGATTTTAACGTATACAAGTAAAAGGCACTTCGTGTTTTTATATAACCATATGTAATTGCTAGTTTCCAGAATTACATGGCTGAGTACCTGACCAGGTAACCAACAGCCAATTCAAACATCCCACCCATCACAAACTCTCACTATGAGTCTACACAGGGAGAACAGAAATGAAGTTCCATATTGATGGTAGAATTGCTTTGTCTTTGATTGTCATTTCCTAGTTCAGCAGCTGGATAGACAGACAGGATCTATGACTGCTCAGCAGCTGGATAGATATGCATGCTCCGTGATTGTTTAACAGCTGGACAGATAAGCATGCTCTATGACAGTTCAACAGCTGGATAGAACACGCTCTATGACTGTTCAACAGCTGGTAGATATGCTCTGTGATTGTTCGACAGCTGGATAGATAAGCATGCTCTATGACTGTTCAGCAGCTGGATAGATAGACATGCTCTGTGACTGTTCAACAGCTGGACAGTTAGACATGCTCTGTGTCTGTTCTGCAGTGGGACAGACAGACATGCTTTGTGACTGTTCAGCAGCTGGATAGACAGACATGCTCTGTGACTGTTCCGCAGGTGGATAGACAGACATGCTCTGTGACTGCTCTACAGTGGGACAGACAGACATGCTCTATGACTGTTCTGCAGCGGGACAGACAGACATGCTCTGTGACTGTTCTGCAGCGGGACAGACAGACATGCTCTATGACTGTTCAACAGCAGGACAGACATGCTCTGTGACTGTTCAGGAGCTGGATAGACAGATATGCTCTGTGACTGTTTAACAACTGGACAGACAGACATGCTCTGTGACTGTTTAACAGCTGGACAGACAGACATGCTCTGTGACTGTTCAGCAGATGGACAGACAGCCATGCTCTTTCCAGTCTCAGTTTTGACTGACAGCATCTTTTGGTTAAAACAGGAACTGCCAAATTTGTCTCATCATAGTTCTGTGGAAACACGCTATGAGAAGAAAGCTTCTTGGAAGGCTCTCTAGTCGTTTCCATGAAGAATTCACAACATTCAGAGCACAAGTAGGTTGGGAAGGTCAAAGACAGGGGGAAAGACAGCTAAGACTGAATCCAGAAGTGGTCAGTGGTCTCCTATGAGGGGCGAGTGTTGCACACACTAACATACAACATGAGTAAACTAGCCAGAACATTCTGAAGCCTTTTTAAATAAAAATTAAATTAAAAGTAGTTGTATATTTGTTCAATCTATAAACAATAATTTCTGTAGTCATAGTTAGTTTACCCTAGTCTTATAGTAAGACATTCATAAATGCATAGAAGCTTAAAATAAGGTCTTAAAAGAAGACCATTTTAATACACTGAGCACAGATGACAAATGGAGTTTGGAAAAAAAAAGTTCATCGACTCATTTTTAACTTTAAAATATCTTTTGTTTTACAATTGCCCTAGTTTTAACATGATAGCAAAATCTGAGTATGTATCCAGAAAGAAGGCTTCTGAGGGTCACAGAGAATAGAGGACCACAGCCAGTGCACAGAAGAGCTCAACAGCGATGGACATCACATTTGGAAGAGACAAACATCTGAAAGGCAGCAAGACTATTTGAAGGAACTGAATGTAAATGTAAACTTCAAACAATTCTGGCTTCTAGAAATGGCAACTTTAGAACATATAAATCTAGAGAGAGTCACAGAAAGTCAGAGATGGACTTTTTTGACTCCCAACCCAAGTTGAAAAGCTCCTCAATGGATTAGATGAGAATCTATCAGTGTCACACACGACTGCATTGAGAAGGCTGCTGGTGAGGAAGGGCAAACGAGCATCAGCCCCTTAGAGGCAATAACTACATCATGTGCATCTCTGAGCTGAAGCACAGATGAGACACAGAAGAGCATCCCTGGCCGTCACCATCCCTGTGTGTGTGGCAGAAAATCAAATTCAGTACAAAGATAGAGGTGATTTAAAGACTTAGAACATCTAAAGAAATGTATGTGTACGTTCAGTAAACATTTCTGAGCACCTACTATGCTCCCAGTTACTGTGTGCTGAGCTTAGTCATGTTTTTATCGTTATTTCAACAAACTTGGGAAAGTCAGAGTAAGGAAGTTAGTTAAAGATGTGCTCAAGGTCACGTGGTTTGGAATCAATGGAGACAGGACTCTAAGCCACCTAGTCTGATCCCCGCTCCCCAAGCCCAGCCTCTCTCCAGTAAACCACAAGTGTTTTTGTAAGAAAGGAAAAAAAAAAAAACAGATACATTTAGTTACTTCATACATAGTCCTTAAGAAGTACTTCTTCGTTTTTAAATTTAAATACCTTATTAGTATATAAACTACATTAATAGGTAAACTATAGCTAGGATAATTATAATCTAATATCACTTAAGAGCTTGTGAATAGTAAATGAAGGGGTTTGAAATACATCAGCAAATTTGAAAATTCTCTACTCAGAAAAATGTGACAAAAGAAATTCAATTTCAAACTGCTTGGAATGTTTTTCCCAACAATTCTATGAATTCAAACCATGATTTAGAAGACAGAAATGACTGGTGGACTATATGAATTGTGTAGTCTAACATTTCAAAGGAATTTATGTTATTGAATAAATACTTTCTAAAATCACTTTCAATGAAATTGACTTCTGTGTCAATATCCTGCAGTTAGAGAACAGATTCTAATATTTAATTGCTCAGAAAACAACTGCCAAAGGAGTAAGTTGATTGATAAGCTTACATCACCAAAAAACTTTTTAGGAAGTTTTAAAAGAAAAGAAAATACAGTCTACATGAGAAAAAATGTTTGATTAAATTTCAAAAATTAAAACTATGATCTCGACTGTGATCCAGTTTAACCAGACCATGAAGCAGATCTTTATCAGGGTTTCCTAACATTTTTAAATTGATTTATCTGTTCCTTTATTAAGCAAACTATAGAAAGTCAATCAGCTGAACAAAATCTTCTTGGCTACTAGATATATACAAACACGTAAGAAAACTGAATAAGCTTTTACAACCCATTAGCAACCTATTTAAGAATCCAACTCTACTCATCGAGAAAATTTTTAATTAACTGAGTACTGGCACTTCGTTTCAAGTTTGAAACAAAGTTTAAAACAACTTAAAGTGCTCTCTGATTTTAGAAGGACGAGGCAATTTTTTCATCATTCTGAGACTTGCACAGAATACCTGTTGATTTCTTTTTGAAAGTTGATAGATTCTGTCTAAATAATGTGCTGGGATTCTAACAGTGCTCAGTCATTGTGCAGGAATGACATGTTTTTTGTTTTTTCCCCACTGATTCCAAGATTTTATTGCTGAGAGTCAAAAATATGGAACGCTTCACAAATTTGCATGTGTCATCCTTGCGCAGGGGCCATGCTAATTTTCTCCATATCGTTCCAGTTTTAGTATACGTGCTGCCGAAGCGAGCACCGACATGTTGATTTTTAACGTTCCAGGACAAGGACAATTTACCTAATCACAGTCTTGGCATACACAATATATAAAATTCTCTTAGGTACTTGTCATTTGTCTGACATCGTTTACAGTTGGCTTTCCAACACCTAGCACAGATCCAGGCATATAAGTAAGAGGGCCTTCGAAACATATTTGCTGAAGGGAATTCTGCGGT
This sequence comes from Nannospalax galili, assembly GCF_000622305.1. NCBI lineage: Eukaryota > Metazoa > Chordata > Mammalia > Rodentia > Spalacidae > Nannospalax > Nannospalax galili. Next base: position 8,522,546 of record NW_008355789.1, read on the forward strand.
GTGAAGTCATTAGTTCACACATCGTCCATGTAGGCTACTCCGCGAATGCAAGGAGGCTCTCTTACTGATTCATCAGCGGCATGGATGTGCAATTTGGGACACTCAGGGAAATCGGGAGACGTGGGTACTGGAGCTGAAGCTTACTCTCCGTCTTCGTTTCTGACTAACACCACAGAAACCAAACATAGACTCCATGGTGATGAATAAATTTCATAAAAGTTCCAGGATATGAACTCAGATAGTTTGAAAACCTGAAATATGGATGATAAAAGTTTTATAGAATAAGAGAGTTCAATTCAGAATTCCAAATAAGTAGAAATTCATAATAAAAAAATATATACTACATAAATATATATATATAAGTGGATACATAGGTGTTTAGGTATAACTTGTTATTATATTTAGACTAAATTAACAATGTACCAGCTTGAGTAATCTTGGTTCTGTGAATCTTGAACAAATGCTCTTAAATTATCATGTGTTTGGGGGAGATTTTTGTTTTTTGTTTTTTGTTTTTTTTTTGTCTTTTTGAGACAAGGTCTCCCTGTAGCCCCAGCTGGCCCGGAATTCACTATGTAGACCAGGCTGGCCTTGAACTCACAGAGATCCACCTGCCTCTACCTCCCTCCCGAGTGCTGAGATTAAAGGCATGCGCCACCATGCCCAGCTGTATTTTTGGGAGAATTTTTAAATTTAATATTCACAGAAATACTCCATCAAATTTTTATGAAGAGTAATTCCTAACTAAGGGTATATGAGACTATAAGGATTTTCTCCCTTTTAGAAGAAAGAGATTTATAGTTTTACTTGGTAGCTAGCTAAATAATACAAAGATGCCCATGTAAAATATAGGCATTAAAATGGCTAACTTTTTATAGCACATTAGTATGAATTTTAAGGTTTATATTAAGCATATGTTCATCTTTCATATAATGAAAATATAAACACATGAACCAATGTAAAATTTACATTTGCTCCTGAAGATTCTAAACCCCTAGACATATATAATGGGGAAGTAATGAAATTTGTTATAAAGAAAAACTAGTCAAATATCTCATCCAGCATAAAAAGGGTAGAACAAAAGAACTTTCCTACCGTCAGCAAGAAACTCAACCAAATACTTGTAAATGTAGACAAGATTTAGAATCCAACAAAAGCCAGAATTAGTGGCTTTTGAACAAATTCCTTAAAAACAACATCTCTCCCTATTCTATAAGACAGTGTTAAAATTTTTATATACCAATATTATTCCAAAGATTTTATAACAAAGTCTCCAGGAAATTAATAGCAATCTTTCTACCCAACTTCTACTAATATAAAAAGTAACTCTGCATTATGAGTAGAAGAGTGAACAGGAAACTGCCTAAGCCCAGAGTTGAGTCATGTCCACACTCTAATTTCATTTCCAGGTTATACCTAATCAGTTCTAACAAGACATCTCTAATAATTTCAAACGGAAGGGATTAGAGGGGCTGTGTGAAACACAGTGAAGTACAGTGAGTGCAAAATCTGATGACTCCAAACCAGATAAAAGTTGTGAAAAGGCTTTCTGAGAACAAGCAAATATCAAAATACAGAGAAAAGTCTAAATACAATTTGGAGAAGCGTCTGGAGCTCTGTGGACACTGCTCTACAGGACTCCCACATTACATCACAACTGTGTTACTTCATCATAATAAAAGATGTATACGAAGCACTAGGATCGATTTTTAAAAGGAAAAAATTATGAAATAATAAAATATGCATTAATTAAGAATTTTGAAGGCTGCAAAAATAAAAAATGTAAGTGACTGAGTCATTGAAACACAGTGTAAGTAAATAGAGACTTAGTGCCTTTAAGGTTTCTTTTTCTTTCTTTTTGAACAAATTCGTTTAACTAGTAAACTGATTTCAAGAAAGCTTGGTGTTTTTCTTGACATTCTTTCTAAGGAAAGAGCATGTTATCCAATTCAGAGTAGAAAAAGAGAGAATTGCAAAAGCAACCCGAGCAAGCGTGCGTTCTGCGTGGCAAGGAGATGAACAGGACAAATAAACAAGGCTGTCCCCAGGAGTTTCACATTACGAGTTTGAGGCCAAATGCGTCCTAGATTAAAACACACTTTGGATTCAGACAAAAGCATTTCCAAGTTTTAATTATCTTTGCAGCAAACCAAACATAGGAGTAACCAGAATATCAGACATGGGTCTGTTCATATGTAAACACTTAAGCCCATTCATGAGCTAAATATAAACATCTCAAGTGGCTGCTGTCCGGAGCGCGCAGCGCAACTGGAGCACAGGTAATCAAGTGTTGATTCCATTGCTGCAAAGCAACACAACAATCACAGGAGCTCAAACCACTTCGAAAAAGTCAAGTAGAGTTTTCTTCGGCACCTCAAGAACCATAAGGAAGAGATCATAGGACAGGTAAAGTGACCCTGTCCTTCATCTCGTCATTAAAATAAAAGCAGCAGAAATTCTAACAGGGAGGTAATCTTCTGGATGAAATTCACAGTAAACAACCTTGAGTATTAAGTGACTTATTTTAGCCTACGTTCCTCTGAATTAATAAAGTGTTAAAACAATCTATCAACCAATGGACTCGACCTAAACAGTTAAGTCGGAAGAGTTCACATGAAAGCTCTAGCTTGCAACACAGTAAGAAGACAGGACCACGGCACTGTCTTGGCTAATCTGTTCACGGAAACAAACTGGTCACAATAATATTCAAGATAATGAAAACACTAGAAAGGGTTTTGAAATACATTTTTCTTCCTTGTTATTAATTATAGTCACCACTTTGCATCACAGATACCACAAAATGGCAACCCTGTGATGTAATTTGTATGTTTCTAGTAAAATTTAGTTAATCCACAAGACATATATACTGCAAACATCAAATAATACACAAAACTACATACAATTCTAACATTAAAAAACTACCTTGGATAGTTGATATTATCATCCGAGCCAATTTATAAATGATAAACCACACAGGGAGGACATGCCACATACTTAGACAGCCCAGCCAGACCTTAAACCCTAACTCAAACCTATTTTCTTTTCTAGTTCAAAACATACTATTTACTTTTTCTCATTTACATGTATGTATACATGTATGTTTGCTTCTGTATATGTGCATGTGTATGGGTGTCCATGCAGGCAGTTCTGTTTGTGTGTGTGTATGTGTGCATGTATGTGTACATGCACACCTGAGACTGATGTCAAGAGTCTTCCTCTTCACTTTCCATCTTCTTCATTGACTCTCAGTTGAACCTAGAACTCACTGACAGGGCCAGCCTGCCTAGCCAGCTTTCTCAGGGAATGCCTTCTCTCTGAGTGCTGGAAGTTCAGGCAGGCTATGAAACCTGCCCATCATTTACATGGGTTCTGGGAATCTAAACTTCTATTCTCGTTTACACAGCAGGCACTTTAACCACTGAGTCAGTTTTCCAGCCCCTAAAAACATACCATTTTATACTGATATCTGAAAATGTTTTCTTTATCTTAAACACCTCAGAACTCTCCGCTCTGTGCTTATTTTTTCCCAATCTGAAGCTCCAGATAGGCACTGATAACTGAAGACCAGAGCCCTGAAGAAAGGAAGGAAATGAATGTGGCTGTAGTCGGGTAAATCTTGTCTTTGTATGCAGCTAGTGCCTAATGTCTCTTTTGAAAAGTATACTTATCCAGTCATAGACTCAGAAAATCACTGTTGGAAAGAATCAAAAGGTTCATTAAGCTCTACATTTGAAAAGTAAGAAAACTAAAAGCAAGAAAGATGGGTGGGCGGGGCATAGCTGGTGTCATGTAGTTAATTAGCTACTTGCAGTTAGAAATGGCACCAGACGTCATGCATGCACTGCTGAGAACAGAACCCGGGGTCTGGAACATGCTAGCAGGCTCTGAGCTGCATCCCCAGTCCTAGAGCCCGATGTCCTGAGTCTCAGAACATAATTCTTTCTACCATAGCATGTTACTTGTTGTTTTTCAATTAGCTTTAATTCCCTGTTAGTTGGTTTTGTTAATCATCATTTTTATCACTTAAGAAGTAGTATGCAGTCTATGCTTATTTCAGCAGATTTGAATTTCCCAAGTCTACATGAAATGCAGTCAAATGACAGACTCAACCAATGGGTAAAATATTTTAGGAAGCAGGGAGGCATCAACACAGTCCAGGCAGGACAGATGGGTGGCTTGACTCCTGATGGCAGTGGTGACCCGGGGGCAGGAGTAACCCAGGCAATAATTTGAGGAAACCATTGATAGATCTATTGGGCAGATTCAGGGAGAACAAGGAGCAGCACTGTCCTTGGGAGCTGGCAGTAGGATGAAGCAGTTACGGGCCTGAAGGTCAAAGGAGAGAATGGTTCCTGGAACCTAGAGGAAAACATACCACCAACCTCAAAAATCGAATAACAAAGGATCTGGGGGGGGGGCAGGGAGCACAGAGACTTTACTCTCTGCTTCAGAACTCAGTCGTTACTCTAGTCCATAATGAAGGGACTCGTAGAACATAAACCAGGTTCAGAGGATGAGGGAGGGAAGAAGGTAACATGCAGCAGGGTTAGGAAGTGGTAGAGCATCGGGTCAGGGTTGTCACTGCCTGGAAAAATATGCAGGTGTGGTAAATCTGGGAAACAGAATCAGGAGTTCCTTCTTACACATGTTTTCAAATAGAAACATATGGCAGAAAGCTGCCTACATAAATTTGCAGCTCAGAAACAAGTTCTGAGCTAGAGTATAAACATGAACTCTAGTCCTGAGCTGAGACACAAAAGAAGATGTAGCTGTGATCTGTAAACTCAAATGATTCTCTCTCTTTGGAGGCTAATCCTTTTAATTTTTTGAAGGAAAAAAATTAAATCATATTTTGATCAATTCCTCTTTGACATCCTCAAAAAGTATGCACTAAAGTTAATTATGTTATCTGAACGTCCTTATAAACAGTGGAGCGCTTACAGATGAGGCCTGCTTTTTAGTTATCTTTGCATTCCTCATCCCTAGCATGAAAAAGTTACTTTAAAAATGTCTGCCAAGGGCGTTAAAGAGATGGTTCAGTGGGTAAGAGTGCTTCTAAGCAACAATGAGGACCTGGGTTTGTATCCTAGCACCCACATAAAGAGTCAGGCATCGCCTTATGCAACTGTAACACCAGCACTGTTGGGGCAGAAACAGGAGGATCACCAGAGCTTTACTGACTACCAGCCTAGCTCCATGTTCAGTGAAGACCCTGTCTCAAGGGTGACAAGGTGGAGCGTGATAGAGCAGGACACCCAATGTTCCCTGGCCTCTGCATGTGCACACACACACACATACACACACACACACACGCACACACACACACACAGGCACACGGACACACTTTTTAAAATGTTTACCAGCTGAGTGGAGGCAATGAAAATATCAAAGAATGAAAATAGGATGAGGAATCATATGGCGTCCCTAAAGTGCTATCTACAGTGTAGCATTAGTGAGAGAAGTTTTTGGTTTTTGCAAAAAGAACCTCCTCCAGCAGACGGAAGACTTGGGTATCCTCGCTGTTTCTATGGCAGAAAGTTAAGGAGAGACCCACAACCCTCTCAAACGGATACTGTGAGGAGGTTCCCACAACTTTAAAAGCTGCTGTTGGTTGAAGCAGAGCACGCTGTGGGGTATCTTGAGAGAAGCCTGTGGCTCTAATATGGACTGGTAACAAATCACACTGACGTAGTTGTTTCCTGTGCTTCTACTGTAAAAGGAACTGTTCGACAGACTCAGTAACAGTAAACGTTTATCAGTTCAACACTTCGCAGGAATGTATCTGAAAGATGTACAGGGTTAGTTTCTGCTTTCAGTTTCTATAAACTATATCGTGTAACAGACATGTAATCATGCAGTTTTCACTTAATGCATTTCCAAACTCGCACATGTTGGTTTCCGTAGACCTCGCTGCAGCTGTGGTTTGACAACGCTAGGAAGAACATTAGTGTCCTCGCACCAGAGATTCTTTAGCACAGACTTACACTGACACAGAAGTTGGGCTGCCCATTCCCGGAGTCTGCACACGCCCAGATTTGCCGATATGGATGAACTGTCAGCCACTATGCCAACCTCTGCACTAAGTGCTTTATGGGATCCCAGCACCTCTTGTTTAATTTTGCACTGCTTAATTGGGATGAGATGGTATCTTACCGTTGCTTTAATTTGCTTTGTCCCTTTATTCAGACAACTCTTTCCATGAAGTGCCTGTTTCACCAGTTTAGATCTAGCAAGAGATGTCTGTCACATTTGTTCTGGTTCCATGATCTTAGGGTTTAGATCTGTTCAAGAATTTTCATGCCAAAGCCAAAATGCACTTCTCTAAGCAAAAGAACATTGAGGTATTTCTTCTAGAAGCCAGAAAGTGCAGTGGTGGTGATTCTGGGGAGAGCCTGACATCTCCTTTTCAAAATCTCCTTCTCACTGTGGCCCTGGGCTTTGGTAACTTGAGTTAGCTTCATTACTAGACCTCAAATCTAGGATAAGTGGCTCTAAGTCAGCAAGGAAATGGGATGGTAGGATGGTACCAAGTGTTCGAAAACGTCTCAATTTAATGTTAAAGAAGTCAAGCTGCCATGAGTTTAGGACATCGGAGAAAATGGTAGGTTTTACAAATGCAAATGTGATCTTTCTCCCAATTTCATTGACTTTGAAGGGAAAACTACTATTTTGGTCACTTAGCTTCCTTGTCAGCATTCCCCTTGCTTGCCTGACTTCCTCTGTCCTCTTCCCACTTTGGCTATGCACGCTCCTACGTCTGACACGACAATTGCACACAATCTGTGATGAACATAATGAAGAACACATGAATGGAAACAAATGCATTAAACACAGTGAAAATGCTGCAGCAAAGCAGGACCGACAGATGATGAAGGAAAGGCGGAAGGATCAACTTTCCCACCAGCCATTAGAGGAGATGAGAAATTTCAAAGAACTCACAGAACCAACGTGCTTCACCAAGCACACAGTGTACATGTGAGACAAAATCTTAATACAGTATCAGCAGTTTTTGTATATAGTTACAATCCATTCCAATGGGATGTAAATAGATCTTCCTCGATGAAAAAAATCAGTATTTATTGCAACAATTTGAAAATCAGTAAATATAAATTATGAACACCATTTTCGAACCTAGCCTCATATCACAGAACTCTTCCCATCAAAATTCTGTCACACCATACTAAATCTGTCATACCATTATGTCTTGGCATCTTTAAGGCATAGTGTCATAGACGCCTTGCTCTGACGTTTATCATCCTACACTTGTGACCGTGGCACTGGAGCATGGTGGAGGCCAGTGGCCATTTCAGATGATGGAGAAGAGCTGCAGCCACTGACCGGATGTGGTAATTAAGCCTTGAATGTGGCTGAGGAGCTGGAGTCTCATTCTTGTCACTTCAGTTTGGATTTGTTGGCTACACATGGCTAGTAGCTTCAGTATTTAGATAGCACAGATTTAAAGGACTCTAGAATTTCTTTCCTTTGGTGCAGTCATAAACACTGGTTTCTAACTCTACTAAACAGATATCCAGTACTCGGAGGTCTCCCTCCAGAATCAGGGACACAACACTCACATCTGCGCTGGCTGATTTCTCTCTTTGGTGTTGAACTGCCGCCCAGCCCTCTGCCCTCGCCCTCACTTTCACCTGGTATCTCCTCTGTGGGTTCCTGGGCACCTATCTTTGTGTTCTGTGTTCTTGAGTATCTATCTCTGCTTAGTCCTGCAGGGTGAGTCAGCTGCTGCAATAAGCATTAGCCCAGACCCCACAGTTTCATCAAAAGGAGATGACGTTGTCTAGGTGTCTCACCCAGGTTCTAAATTCATTCCTGCCTCTGCTTTCTCATGGCCCTCTACCCAAAAGGTGAAACTTTTTAAATGGAACCTACTGAAAATAATTTGATGGCACGATACTCAAAATAATACTGTTCTCTGTATCCCCTCAAATTCAAAGCACTGGCCATCCCAGGAGCACTCGTGATTCGATTGTTTTGGTAAGCAGAAGAGAATGAACCTGACTTCTAAAATATCCTCAGGGGTATCAAAACTTATACTGTGACTATAAAGATTTGAGGAATCAAACAATTAACAGATTTCTATGTGAGATAAGGATAAGAATTTTGAGCATAACCACAAAAGGTCATTGTTACAGAGAGATGACAATCTCTTTTAGCTGTTTCTCATAGTTTTAACTTAATAATTAACCATATTACTAAAACTATTCATGGTTCATAAGTTTTTCAGCAGACACAGAACTATACATGTCATTATGCCAGAAGTATGAAGATCCCAGAAGTCTTGCAATAACCCAGACTTCTACAGCTTGTGTTCTGTCACTGCTCTTGAGACATACCCACATATCCTGTCACCTAACAGCCAGGACATTTCACTGCTGAACTGTAGAGCAGATTCTTAGAAAGCTGGAATTATACTATAGAACAGCAATGTCCACCAGAAACTATATTGTTCTATACTGGTATTACTAGCAAATTAGAAAACCTAACATACACTAAAGGACAAATAAGAACCTCAAGCCTGGGGCTGGAGATGGCTCAGCAGTTAAGAGCACTGGCTGCTCTTGCTGAGGACCCAGATTCAGTTCCCAGCACCAACATGGTGGCTAACAACTGTCTATAACTCCAGTTCTAGGGGGATCTGATGCCCTCTTGTGGCTTCTGCAGGCATTGTACAACACAGGTACACTTACATACATGCAGACAAACACATACACATAAAATAAAAATAAGTAAATAAATAAATAAATAAATAGAACCTCAAGTCTGAAGACTTTAGATTAATAGAAGTAGAAATAAACACTGGCAGAATTTTAAATGAATAATTAGATATAAAAGAATGGAGACGATTCCATCCTCATCAAGTCAGTTGCCCAGTTCAGACTGTGATATTGCCATATATATGGGCTGGTGATGATCTTGTGTTGCTGCATTTGCTTGTTCATTTCTGTCTACTTAACTGTTCAAAGAGAAGCTTAGAAGTGTTGAGAAGCACATGAAGAAATGTGTCCCAGTGATGTCTGGAGCAGGTACGAGTGCGCCTGGTCAGAAAGGCAGGAGATCAGCAGCATATGTTCTTTGATTCAAACCTTGGCTTGCCCACTGTTACCTTGGTGTCTTCAGAGATTTGTTTTCTCCTGCACCGTACTTCCTCATCAGTAGAAGAAAGACCGTGGTGCACATCTCACGGCACTGGCTTGAGGATTGTATGAGCTAGAACATACGAAGTATTGTGATGCACCATGTTTGTGCAATACATGTTAGTTCTCCATTATCACACTCTCCCCTCTTTTATTTTTATTTTTTAACTTATTTTTATTTTTTGTGGTATGAGTGTTTTGCCTGCATGTAAGTGCACCTGTGTCAGGCAATGCCCATGGAGGCCAGAAGAAGGGCACTGGAGTTACAGATGGTTGTTGGCCACCATGTGAGCGATGAGAATTGAACCCGGGTCGTCTGCAAGAGTAGCAGTGCTCTTAACCGCTGAGCCATCTCTCCAGCTCGACATCCTCCCTTCTACTTCTCCATGTCCCTTTTTAAAAAAGAATTCTCACATCTGAGTGGTAGAAAATATAAAATAATGTAAACCTCACAATAAGCACTCAAAAGGCTGTGTGGATTGACTAAAATTTTACCAACACATTCCTTCTCAAAAGCAGAGGAATAAGTGAGAGGAATTCTAATGATCTCATCTTAATTCTAAGATTAATGTTTCAACAGAAAGCTTTTATCTGGTAAGATGGCTCAGCAGATAAAGGCATTTGCCACCAAGCTTGATGACCAGAGTTCAATCCCCAGCACACACGTATGTGGTGGAAGGAGAAAATCAACTAATGTAAGTTCCCCTCTGATCTCTACATTGCACCATGGCAGGCACCTGGCAACTCTCATACACAGCTCTAGTTTTCCTTATGAAACATAATACAGAGAACCCTTCCTTTATTTTAAGCAAATTCTCCCTTTTAGACTAAAATATATCATGTTTTCCTCCAGTATTTCATTTAAACCTATTATCACTTCTTATTAATTACGATGCTCAGATGAGACGATAGAAAATGTCCCACCAGGTCACAGGATCCCCTCCCTTCCTCCTTACACCTAAACTAAACTTACAGAGAGGACTGGGACACTGACTGTTTCCGGAGAATACCTTTCCATATCTACCTGGGAGACGCAACCTAAGACCTGATCGCCATGGTTGAGAGACACCATGCACAGTGAGCGTCAGACAGCAGGCTCCATGCTTCCAGGGTAAGGTCTGTTGGCACAAACCTTGGCTGGAAAAATTAAAGGGCTCCTTTCAGTAAGCAGTTTAAAAGCAATCCAGGACTTTCAATGGATCTGAAAGCCTGTGTTTCAAAATGACCACGGCATAGCTGTGCTTGTTTTGTTTTCTTCAAGCGTTCTTAATAAACTTCTATTTATGCTCTCTTGATGTTACCGACTTAAACTTTGGCTCTCACTAGGTTTCCCCAGTTTCCGCACGGAAAGCCCTCTCACAGAGACGTGTGCAAAGCACTCTGTGGGCTTCTCTGCCTCCTTACATCTCACGCCCTCAGCTCCAGAGCTGTACATCGGAGAGGTGGAGGAGGCTTCCCTGAGTCCAGATTAAACAAGATGTTTCATAAAAAGCCACAGAAGCCAAAAGTTGCTGTAAATTAATTTCAAAATAGTAAAACCCTACTTGTTCACAGATGGCCAGAGGTTATCTTGATGTGCTTCCCAACTAAAACAAATTACAGTCTTCATTTAAAGAGACCGCTGATGAGCCAACATTAGAAACGTCTTGGGTTTGTAAAGATCTGCACAAGAGTTCTTTGACAATCACTCTTCTATCAGTAACCACATGGCTTCCAACAACCTTACGAATGAATCTGCTCCCAGGGAAACACTGAGCTTGCTCTCCAATAATCTCAACTTCTAACTCCATTTGGAAAATGTGTCGAGAACCCAGAGCTTTGCACACGTGGGGGCTTGGCTCCAACTGCACCCTGCCCTAAGTCTGTGGCTTGGACCTACTCCAGATACACTGCCTTACTCTGTGGTTTGTATGTGTTATCCCTTCTCCTGAGTCATTGCATTCCCCTGATTGACAAACAGATTTAGATATGAAAACAAACAGTTACCTGCCTGTAATTGGTTTCTAACAGCTGTGCCGCTGCAGTGTTTTTCAACCCGAGTAAAATCGCCACCCACAGAAGCTTCCCGTTCAGTTCAGGTGGGGAAGCAGGGCGCGGTTTGGGTTTTTACTTGTTTTCTATCATCTAAGAGTCTTGATTTTTCAGCAAGATAATCAGTAATTTTGATGCATCTATGATCTATTTTATGAACTGCAAATACATTATTTTAGCCCTTACGAATTAAATTTAAGTGAGCGTAGACTGGACTTTAATTTTCTAGACTGGTGGATCTTTTAATCAAATGCAGAATAGCCTTGTAGGGGAAAGAGTCACCTTTCCTCACTGATGAAACATGAAACATGATACTGATTTACTGATAGATTAAAATATTATCTAATAATGGCTTGCCTTATAATGCCAACTAAATTATATGAAATACATCAAACTAGTTACAAGTACTACTTACACACTGCAAACAATTGCATCTCCCACTGCACATCAGAATAAGAGGCTGGGACTTAGCATTTTAAAATTCCCTGGAAATCAAATGTATTTTAAGTATCAGCTCTGATTATTTAATCAGACAACTTGCATTTTGCCCTGGATAATTTTGAAGGCTGATAATATTTTACTCATAAAAATAATTGTGCACCTGTTGTGATGGAAGCCTAGTTAAACAAATGTTAACAGGAATGCAACTCTTTGCTTTAAGCATAAAAACACAAATCTCTCGCTATTATTACATGAGGAAACTGATTTTTAAAAGCATGGAATGGATCTCACTTTAGAACTGAAGAAAGTTATTAAAGCATGTGTAACAAATGGTTGGACCCTAGATGAGCCTGCTTGTGGGCATGCCTGTGAAACCCTGTGTTCTGCCTCTCTCTCTCTCTTGCTCTCTCTCTCTCTCTCTCTCTCTCTCTCTCTCTCACCATTTTAATGATATTGAATCATTTCTGTGAAATGTGTACTCTTTCTTACCGGTTTATGATCAAAGGAGAAAATAAAATGGGTGTGAAGCAGCTGTGCTCCTCTCACACTCTCCTTGCTGTCCGATGCTCTCGACATTACCGAGAGATCCTTCTCAGCACCCAAATCCTCTGAGCTTTAAGAAATGCTGGGCGATCATGAACAGACTCAGACCTTTTCTCTGTGGTTTCTGTCATTTTGAACAGAAATTCTAAGAGTGTCCACCTCGTGTCTATTCAGGCCATTTCCAGGTGTGATCCATGCCTACCTAAGTGCTGCAAAGGGACTTGAGGAAAGATAATTTACCTGAAGTTAAACTGGCTAAACTACGGGGCCAGTTGCAGCTGTCTCCCATGGACTTCCCTAGGAAGGTGCGGTGCTGTTGGTCCATTGTCCTCAAGGTTGTATTTAAAAGAGCAATTTTACCTTAACCCTACCTTAACAGACTCAAGCCCATGCTAATTTTATCCTGCTTGGTGCAATAGTTTACCATCAGAGTTCAGAAACTGAATGCACTTAAAAAAATGATCTAAATTCTCTGCAGTTTTCTTTTTCAATAGTTTAATGCAGACATTTGGATTGAAGGGAGTCACAAATAAACGGAATAATTGCATCAAATTTCCTCAGTGCATTAAATATGCACTCAATGGCAATTACCAATAGAAGCAACAAATTTTAAAATGTAGAGAATAATGTACAATGTATGCTTATTTCAAGGTCCTTATTCGTAAGAACACCATTTGGACAAAAATACACACATTTTATTAAGTGGTTTGCCTGGTATTTTAAAAATTCAGACAAATGACCTAAACACTAAGAGTGCGGGAGGCCTAGTGCTGTGTGCCAGTTCATTATGTGACAGAACTAAACCCCAAGATCTGACTCTAAACTAAGGAAATACTCAGAGTATATACTCCTGCACCTAGTGTGCTAAGACACAGAGCATTCCTGGGGCCATGCACAGCAGGAGATTAATAATGTCCCATGAATTTTTCCTCTGGGAATCAGTTGTGCATGAGTATTTTCATAAATGTATGTTTTAGGACTATATACATTTATTCGAATGAAAAATGCCAAGATAAAGCAGCGCGAATGGATGTGAGTATATTTTAATTTTTTTCCTAGTTTGCATTTACTAAAATCCCTACACAAGTTTCAAAATAAATGTATACATAATAAATCTCATCTACACGTTATTAAAAAAATGTTAAACCAAGCCAGGTATCATGGCTCACAAATGTAATCTCAGCACTCAAGAGACTGAGGCAGGAGGATTGCCCTGAGTTCTAGGTCAGCCTGAAATACAGAGTAAGACATTGTCTAAAAAATGCATGTCAATTATATTTCAAAAATCTTAAATGTGAGTATCTCATTTTAACAAGAAAACTTTAAGGATTATTCTATAACCAAACTAAAGGATTAAAACTAAGGTTACAGGAGGAAAAAAAATCTCTTAAAGTTTTGAATAAGATCATTTGACCTTATTAAAATGATTTAATAATCCTACAAAGCTTGAGTAGCTGTAGTAGCTGACCTATTTATGATAATAAGATCAAAATTCATCTTGGCTAATAGGCAGCAGGCATAATTTACCTAAAAATGTTTTAATTATCAATAGCTTGATTTTTGGCTGAGCCAACATTGGCAATGTTCTCTGTACTGTAAACCTGATAAATGTGTGTGGTCATACCAGCTTCTTGGGCTGTGAGATCTTCTCTCACACACATCTGACCCTTTCCTATGGAATCACTTGTGATTGGAGAAGTGATCACCAAACACTTTTGCTCCTGGTGCCTCTGAAAACTACCGGAGCTTTACTGCATATACGTAATTTACTGCATGAAGAGTAACTACGCAAACTCGCCTCAGTTCGTCCTGTCACTCACTGGTCCAGAGATTTCAATCCATAATTAAGCCAACCAGTGATTTAGAAACAGAGAGAAAACTGGGCTGAAAGTCTTTAAGTCGGTGACCCCATCATCCCATCAAAATGTAGAGTAAGTCAGACAAGTTTGTGTCTTGGGAAGAATTTTAATACTCAACTTTTCTCATTTTTTGTGGAGGTGGATAAATAAGACTAAAATTCCCACCCAACAATGTTATGTAATCATCACACCAAGTTGTGGGAGAAATTTCTTTCCATTTGTGCAAATTCATTTCCCCTCCTGATCCCCCTCATATCTGATGTTACCATCTCCCCTCAGTTCACTGTGAGCTGTCCTCACCACAGTTGTGTTTAAAGTTTGGGTGGATGTGTAAATGCTAATGACTACTTTCTTTTGTGAGTCGGTAAACTAATATTGAACATTTTTAAATGTTTCTATCCCAAGAGAACTACCTTCTCATAACGTTTCCCTCCTCAGCCTAAATCTAATGCACAGCATAAAAACGCCAGTGTCCACACTAATTCCACACAGGAGGGTTGCAGATGTCCTGTTAGCCAATATTTCCTGGTAGGTTATCTGAACCGCTTCCAGGAAATTGCTAATGACCTTCATTTTACTTAAAATCTAGGTTGCAATTAGTAATAGTTTTTCTTCTCCACTCTAGTTATAGTGTTTATTTTCATCATAGCAATCAGGAAGAAAAGGTAAAAATGTGTTGTTTTAATGGTATATCCAAATGTATTCTTTTTTTATTTTGATATGTCACCAATGGACTAATACATATTTAATGTAATCATAATTGTGTGAGAATATTTTGGTTCTTCTAACCAATTTTGCCTCCTTCTGACTCTAGTACACAGTTCTTGCTAAAATTAGCCTTTTAATAGAAAAACAGTATCAACAGGAATATTTTATAAATGGAGACTACTTTGCATAAGGATATTTCATAATTAAAACTTTTGAAACCAGATGTGATTTTAAAGTTTTGTATTTTAATTATAATAATTAACTACAAAAAAGAAGTTTCAGATTCTTATTCAGTGAATCTAAAATATGATTATGTGGTCAATGTAGTAACAACAAGGAACAATTTTAGCCAGTGTTATATTTATAACTCGAGCCTGTTATTAAACTTTAGTACTTTCTTTTATGTAAACATTGATTTCACTAATTAGATTCAACTGATCTTTTCCCCAACATATCGATTTCTTTTAATCCTAACAGTTAACAATGATTCTAATGTATCATAATACTTTAGACCTTAATCATATAGAGTAGGAATTTTGCCGGTAGCTTTTGTTAGAATTTTAATTAAGAAGACCTTGTGTCTCCAACCTCAAATGGAGGGAGGTTTTAATTGCTTGCATGTATATCACACAGACTTCAAAAGAAGGGAAAGATGTTTATAACAGAGAGCACAAAGGAGAGCTCTGAAATGTCTACATTCATGCAAAGTGCTGTAATTAGAAACCAGGGGTGTTGCTGTATTGTAATGTGAATATATGTTTGTAAAGCAAGCTGCTTCGCGTATTTGTTGTTAGCTAAAGGGATCCAGGAGTTCTGCAATAATTACTCACTCACTATTGATTACAAGAAGACCAAAAGACTATGTGAAATTGGCTAAACATGTTATTTGGAGGGGGTATTAAATTTCTGCATTAGTAATTTACCATGTGATTTAGAGCACTAACTTTCTAGACTATGGAGTCCTTACCTGGAAAAAAGAAGTTGAATTATAGTATATTATACAAAGGGCCTCCAGTCCTAATTTTTTGAGAGCCTATGATTCTCAACGTGACTCTAAAGTTCTACAGTCACAGGGACATGCACAGGAAACAGTAGCGACCAATCAGCCACATCATTTCATAGGACAGGGAAGACAGAACAGCATCCCCACCCGCAGTCATGGCTTTCAGGAGCTGGCATCTAGAGCAAAACAGCGTGTTTGGAAATTTCAGTGTAAGCACTTCAAAACACACAAAACACAGCACTGGTGAAATATTGTATGAATCCCCTTTTTTAAGAAATGAGACAGAAAACCTTTTACCAGGTGATGAACTTTGCTGATTTTCTAGGAGTTGAGAAGTGGCAAAGACTGACCTATAAGAATTTCTGATTTGGGTAAGTCTCTCCACAAGAAGAAGAAATTACTGTAAATTTGTAAGTAGGAAATTCAGGAAAGATTCATTTATAAATGAATATAAAAAATGTACTGTCCTAGATCCTGCCCAGTCACCCTAGCCATCTCTGATGGCTTACCACAGAAAACAGTGGTGAATGGGCCTTATCTTCCCCAAAATAAAATTCCGTAGAAAAGCCAAGATAAGGAAAAAGCCCCCGCCGAGTCCTCAGATACAGTTTAGGTCCTTGCTGTAAGATGGACAAACCAGGAGATGCTTTGCAGGTCAGACAGTGCTTGTCGTACAGAGCGCTCATTCCACAGGAACACAGGAGAACCTTCTAACCCTCCACTGGCAACAGTCCTGCTTAAGCTACCCTATCTGATCTTTAAAGATCCATCATGCCCTGAAAAGAACCACGACTTTTGCATATACCTGTCCTTTCCTCTGAGGAATTATGCTGGCAGTCAAAACGGAAAGTGAAGCCAGGCCCTCAGGAGCCGGTAGGAGCAGTGTTACAATGGATTCACTCTTGGGTCGCTGCTGTATTTGATTTGTGGGTTGTCTCTTTGATTTTGGAGACAGAGCCTCTCTGTGTGGCCCAGGCTCACCTTGAACGCACTATGTAATCCAAGCTGTCCTCAAACTCACAATCCTCCTGCCTCAGCTTCCAAGTGCTGGGATTATAGGCCTGGCCACCACACCCAGCTTAAATTCATGCTTTCAATTCAGTAGTAAGTACAGCAAGTACAGTCATGATATGCTTGTTTTATCAATGTAATGTGGTTCCTAATTTTCATTCTTTTGGCAGCAGCTGCAATAAAGTATCAGTGAGAGAGGAGGACATTTTTTAGGCTCTAAGGTCAAATCCCACACCTAGTAGCTGAATAATACGTAATTGTATTTTAGTAGTAGGCTGGAAAAATACTGGGAACCATTGGTAAAAATTCCATTTGAAATACATTTCCAGTCATTTACCCTACTAGAAAAAAAGGAGACCCTTCGTTTTCTTAAGCTGCAGGAGGCTGTACCTGTAAGCAGCTGTACCTGTAAGCAGCTTTACCTTGATATAAATACATATAGTGGAATGTTTAATCATAAATGACAATAAAAAGAAAGCATTATTTTCCTCATTTGGTTCATATCAGATAATCTTTTGTCTGCCTCATCATCTGGATGTTTCATAAGCACAAGTAGTTTGTGCTAACTCAAACAACCAACAGAACTATTTCCCTGGCACTCTGCCCAAGGAGGCGCCTTCACACCAAGGAGGGAGATGCCAGCCACCACATCAAGATGTGCAAAGCAGGGAAGGCAGTTAAAAACCTCTCCTATAAACCCCAGAAGGCTAATCTCTCCACAGCAATAGGACATGGATCCTCATGCTCCTGACATGATTTGACGTCACCATTACATTCAGAAATGTGTCATAACCATGACTACCCTGGACTCTCCACCTACATGGTACAACTCAAACCAACAGATACAGACACAGGTAAGTCACATATCTAGCCAGTACTCCTGCCTCTACTTCCACCTCCTTGCAGCTCTGCCCCTCTTCCCAATCATTTGAGCACAGGAGACAAGTATTGTACAGACAGGAGGGTGCTGTCTGTATATCCTGCCTGATTTCTAAAGGAAGGGCGACTGTGAGTCAGTGTGCGTGCTTTGGGACAAGTGAGAAGCCCAGGCTTCCTCCCCTCCTTCCCTCTGACAGTGTCAAAACTTCAAAGAATTTGAAAACAACTCTGTATCACATCAACAGAAGCTTCCTGGACCACAATCAGACCATACCTCTACAACTTTCCCAGTCACTCTGAACAGCTGTTGAATCTTTCTTTTTTTTTCATTTTACTCATTTGTAAAGCTCAATATAATATTTTTTCCTGATTAGGTTATTATGGGATTATAAAATATTTTACCTTTGTTTTGTTTTTAATTTTTACAAAAACTTTATTGAGAATTTCATACATGCATATAAGGTGTTTTGATCAAATCCATGCCCACTCCCTCCCCTCCAACATTCCCCCCTCTGAAGAGGTAACCCT
>NW_008355789.1:8540793-8552187 GCF_000622305.1 Nannospalax galili
CAAAGTATGTTGCTAACAGGCCCAAGGACATTTTGACTTTTAGCCAAGAAACTGGCTACATTTCTTTGGGGTCTTTGTACCCTAACTGCCTAGCCAAATCCTACCTCCTATTCTTATCATGCTGTCCAATGAAGGGATTACCCAAATTGCCAATAGGGAATAGGGACAGACAGGGTCCCCCACTGCAGCCTAGGCTAGCCTGGAATTCACCATGTAGTCCAGGCTGGCCTCAAATCCATGGCAATCTTCCTGCCTCAGTCTCCTGAGTTTTGGGATTGCAGGTGCGAGCCTGTAGATATCTTTAAACTTTATTTTGTAAACAGTAAAGAATCAGTCTTACATGATCTACTGCCAGATTATTTATGGGCATGAAATGGATACGACTTTTTTTGAGGCACTCTCTCTTAATGCATTTCAACTTTATAACTATCAGATGTCATAAATTCTTCACAAGTTGTTTTATTTAAAGATGCCTTGAAATTTTTATTCATGTGTGCCTGCCTGAGCTTATGTTCATGTAGGTATCCAACCAAAGCCAGGGGACAGTGTCAGATTCCTTAGAACCAGAGTTACAGATGGTTATGAGCCACCAGATGCAGGTGTTGGGAATCTAACCCAAGTCCTCTGCAAGAGCAGTAAGTGCTCTTAACCACTAGCCATCTCTCCAGCCCCAGTTGTTTGTTTTTTAAGAAGTTTCCTGTTGCCGTAACCCCTCAAACAGCACAAACAAATATTTGTTCTTCTACCCAGTACAACTTCAAGTCAGACGGTCCTTCCCGTCTATGTCTTTAATCACTATTCGTAGTAAATGTTTTAGGGTTTTCACCATTCCAGGCATTTTGGAAAATTAGAAGTTGATAGAATCCCTTTTAAATGTAGTGGACTGACCAAGACATAACATTTCATTCTGAAGTAGCCCAACACAAAGTCCTGCTCATTTTATGCTGTATTTCATTTAAGTTCTTAATGATGAACTTATTTTACAATACTTATAACAGTAATAACTTGAATCAAACCTCACTATGAGATACCTGCTGTTAAGTTCATGCCAAATACAGCAGTCTATCCTCAAGTAACTCAGCTCCTGGAAGGAAGGATATTTGTGAAGGGTGATAGGGATATTTCTCCTGAAGTATTTAAAGGACAGTAATTGCCAGTGACAAGAAGAGTAAATGGTAGGTCAAAGAGCATAAGTCACAGTTAAATAGGGGACTGGTAGAGAGGCCCTATGGGCATCATGAGAGCCACAGCTGATGAAATAATATCGTGTACTACATAGTCACTAAGAGATATTTTAGGTGTTCTTACCACATAAGTGGAAAAGATAACTCTGAGGTGATGCAGACATTGATTTGCTTTCTGCAGCATGTATGCATAAATTGAAACACATTGCTGTGTGCCTTAAATATGAACAATAAAACATTAGACAAGACAAAGTCTTCAGAATTCTGATTCAGTTTCTCAAACATCAGCATAGCTAGCTATAGTCATCAGGATTCAGCAACATGCTATACTTCCGACAGTGTTATTCTACGGCCCACACTTTACCTGCCCTCCACTAACCACTTCTAGAATTAGAATTATTCTCCTGGGAGTAACCATAGCTGTGTTCCGTCCTGTCGCCACCTTTGTGCCACTGTATGACTTTAACAGAAGATATTAGCCTGTGACTAATATATAAACATAAATCAGTTGGAAAATAATGTAATTATTGAGTATTGATAAAATCACAAGGACTCTAAAAGCATAAACTCACTAGCACTTAAAGCTATTTCTAGAAGTATATTCATAACCCCAAGTGCCTGTATTATTAAGTTTAAAGGCTTTAAGTGAAATATTCAATGTAGGAAGTCAGAGCATATAAAAAACAACCAAAAGAAAATAAGGAAGGGAGTCATAATAAAAAGTCAGCTGGGCCAAGGAGGCCCTGTCTCAAAAAAATAGCTTGTGTCAATACTAAATATGAAATATTAAAATCAACACTATGAACTAAAAGCTATGTCAAAATGCCGGTTACTAATGCTATAACATAACAGTATTCTCGGCAGTCTAGGCAATGCAATGAGAGGAGGAGGGACAAATAGGTGTTGGGATCAGCTGCATTGTGATTAGACCTAGGAAGCTCAACAAAGAGGGAAATTATTCAATGAACTACTGAAAATAAACAAAACTTTAGCAGAAAGTCTAAATATAGGAACAGAAAGAAAATGAAGTGTATCTCTAATTTTATAGGTAAAACAAAAAAGGAAATGTGCAGAATTTTTAAAAGAAAACATTCTTGAAGGACATATAAGAATTGAATAAATTATTTTAAATGAAAACATGCAATTTTATAAATATGTCAGTTCTCCCTATAGTTTTATATAAATGTCATCTAGAAAACTTCGGAATGTTAATGAACTCCTTGACAAAACAGTTCAAGATCATTTCATACACATATGGAAATACCTTAGATAAAAGTTCTGATAAGGCCCAGTGCAGCGAGGCATGCCGTTAAACCCAACACTTCGGAGGCAGAGGCAGGCAGATCTCTGTGAGGTGAGATCCAGACCAGCCTAGTCAAGTTCCAGATCAGTTGGGGCTATAGGGAGATCTTGTCTCAAAATAAACAAGCAAAAATTATAATAGATAAACAACAAAGTTATAATGGTTAACGCAGCAAAGTACTAATAAAAGCTGGTATAGAAAGATCGATGGAATACAAACAAACTCTGAAAAAAGGTTCAGACTGGATAATCAGAGTACAATGTAAAATGCTATTCCAAGCCAGGAAGAATCAGGTTAAATCATCGGTACAATATACTTGTTTAACTGCTTGGGAGGAAAGAAAAACTATACCTCTAGTTGACATTATGCATCAAAATATATTCAAAAGGAGAAAGGGGTTAAATGTTTCAATACAGAGCCAACTAACTGGAAGAAAATCTGACAAAACATCATCTAACCTCGAGAGCTGCAGAGAAGCCTTGCCAGCACAAACTGTCAAAGGAGGGCAGCGTGGAAAAGGGGTGGACAGACAAGCAGCCAGGCCTCCAAACGGACATGACAAAACACGGCTCAAGCGGCAGAAGGCAGCACTAAAATATAGATCAGGCCTTCTTGCAGACCAGCAAGAATTAGACGAGTCCTTCAGAGGGAAAATGAGCAACTTGAATGTCTAATAAAAGGCTCGACCAGTTTATGAAAACTCCACTTTATGTCATGTGTTTGCCAATAACAATGTTTTTGAAGATTATTGGATCATGTGAAAATCCCTACTATGTCATTAAGAAGGAGAAGTAGATTATAAAAGAATCTCAAGGGGATGATATTAACTCAATATCAGAAGTTTAGCATATATATGAATGTGCGGCAGCAAGACAGGTAGAATCAAAGAAAAGTTTTGGTTTATTTCATGAGTCTTCGTCTGTTTCTTACAAATATGTTTGTATGAAGTTTGGAATCGGAGGAAAACAGGCCTACTGAGATACAGTGCTTGAGACAGTAAATGCACATATTCCTCAAGGATACACTGCAGATCACCTTCAAATCTCAGAGCAATTATGCTAAACGTAGGAGGGCAGTGGTTCACCTAATCTTGACGGATACAAATGCACATTGAGCTTCAGCAATGGTTAAATCAAACTATCTGAATACCCTTTTCGCTAAAGTTTTTAATGCTCAAATTAATGTATCACTGATATATTTTTGATATATGATGTTTATGGTGACAAAAATGTTAAAATATAAGGAGAGATAAAATACAGAATAAGTTGAATAGGAAATTCACCAAGAACATCATTTATATACATAAAATTTACAATATAATTCTTTAAGAGTCAACGGCTACATAACAAGCAACAATGCCAGACAGGGAATACCTTCCTTCTAGTTGTTGGCCAGGGTGGCTCAAGAGACTCCAGACAGTAACCCAGCATAGAACTGAGAAAATGAACAGCAGACCCCAATCATCTAAAGGAATGTTGGCAACTGATTGCTGCTAGATGAGGAACAGCTGATCTTCCTAAAACAAGGAGCTCTAGATAGGCTGACTAGATTCAGTGAATGGACAAGCACTGGGGAATGGCTGGGGGTGCCGCCAACACAGTGGACAGTTACAGGGATGACAGAGTATATGGGCTCCAGTCGGGGGGGGGTGGCTATGGGAGGGTGCCATTTGGGATGTGGGTATATAGATGAATAAGATTGTTTGGGATGTTCTGTATGATGTACACACACAAAATCAACAAATTTTTAAAAATGAGTTATATTTGAGGAAGAAGCATAAAAAATTAGACTAGCACATAAATAAAAGTTCACATAGCATGTAAAAAAAAATCTAGAGGAAAATGCCAAAGGATTTGAAAAGTTGAATTCTGCATGTGTTTCACTTTTGAAATTTATGCATCTTGAGACTCTGAAACTTCTGCTCTTTTTTGGACTTTAAACTCATAATTGTAATTAGATATAAGAAAGATGAAATGTATGGGGGAACACACCCTGGAGTATATAAAAAGTCCATGTTGAGTCATAGGATAATAAATGTTAGCTCCCACACTGCTGAGAGAAAGCAAGACCCCCATCACTCATGTTGGCAAAAGCTTGCCTTCGCATAATCCATTTCTGTTCTCACTGTTATAAAACCAATGCCTTTTGGAAAGAGAAGAAGACACAGAGTGACGTGCGAAGTCGCACAGCACTGTTATTGCAGCTGGATGGAGAATGTGTCACTAATGACTTCTTCCACTTCTCGGTTCTGTAGCGCTCCCCTGTTTTCCAAAATAGCAAATGGCCTTTATGAGTACTAAGCAGACGCAGTTAAATTGAAAATAATATCCAATTTCCACCCGATTTTGACACCATATTAGTCAATGGAATGAGTTAATAATTACTCATAGGAAAAGAATGATTTTTCTCTGCATTTGAGTTGACTGTAACAGAATACTACCAATTTTCTATAGTAAATTTTCCATGGTGACTGTTTCATAAGATACTTACTACCACAATGTCATCTTAACTGAGCTCAACAACCTCGTGCTGTTTGATAAGTCCAAAGAACGAATATGAATAAGTTCATAAAGTGTTGGTGCACTTTAGGAGTATGGACGGCTGTCAGAGGTGACTGGCGCATTAAGGAATGGTCAAGGCTTCGTCTCACAACATATAAGTGCAGGAATAGTATACTGCATCTCCATAAGTGAGTCCACAAGACAGAGTTTGATTAGGCAAGAAGTGAGGCTTTTTGACTAATATGGCAATGTAATGCTGAAATATACTGTCTTGTCCTGCTACTTAATATATTTAAAAAGGATGACGTATGGGCTGGGGGTGCAGCTCAGTGGTAGCTACAGGGCTTATCTAGCATATTGCCTAGTATTTGTCCAGTTCAATTCCAAGGTCCACAAAAAGAAAGAAAACAAGAGAGAGAAGATGAAAGAAAGAAAGAAAGAAAGAAAGAAAGAAAGAAAGAAAGAAAGAAAGAAAGAAAGAAAGAAAGATAGGGGGACGGAGGGAGGGAGGGAGGGAGGGAAGGATGGACGGAGGGAGGGAGGCAAGGAACTAAAGTCTGCCAGGAACCATAGGGTAGCCACCTCAGGCTAAAGTAGCGCCTTCAGGTAAGAGAAGCACTGACCACCAACTTGACCACAACCTCAAGATTCCTCAGAGGCACCCAGCTGAGCTCCTCCCAGAGGGCTGAAATTCCAAGAGGGGAAATGCTGGCCATTTTAAACTGCCAGGAATTGAGGTTAATTTGTTATACTGCAGAGAAATAATGAAGGAAGGAAGGAAGGAAGGAAGGAAGGAAGGAGAGAGAAAGAAAGAGAAAGAAAGAACGAACGAAAGGTTAACTAAATTAACAAAGACGTCTCCGAGTCCAAGGTCATGGAATGCTAAATCCCAGAAATCTCTTCATTACTATCGATTTGTAATCAATGGGCATATTAATAACCACTAACACTTGCACCCATGAGTACTCTGCTCAGTGCCAAGCACTGCAGTCCTAAGAGCTTTGCACGTATGAATTCTCCTGAGGAGCTTATCAAGCCTTATTAGCTTATTAACTCTTACCAGCTCCAGAGAGATCGGGACTATGAAATGCAGAAACATTCAGTGGTTTGCCCAAGGTGCCCCATGGAGGAAGTGGCAGAGGCAGGATGGGAACCAAGGTAAACATGCCTCAGAATCCACCCACTGGTCATGACACACAGTACATTCCGTAAGCTTTTACTAGGGTTCTATAGATGACTCTTTCCATTGGAAGAAATTCAAATAAATAATTTTGATCCATGAATTAAGCTGTTATGGTTTTGGGAAGAAGAACTGAGCGTTTCTTTAATAGCTCTTCATCTTTTGACACAATTTTTTCCCATAATTTTTGTCAAGTAGATTCATGAGGCAGTTTAAACTGTAACATGGATGTTTGCATGATGATACCGGGGAGAATGAATTCTCGTACTGTGAACCTTACAGAGAACAGTTCAGGGCTGCGTTGTCCTCTTCCAGAGATAATCACATTAGAGGTAAGAGCCCATTGTCATAGTGCAAAGATCAGCGCTAGGTAACCCTGTAAAATAGCATCTGTGCATTTATAGATTTGATACTCCTTCTATTTTACCTTTGATTTCTCCAAGAAGTTCACTGGTATTTAGTCTTTCCATTTTCTCCTTCCAATCTTTTGAAAGTAGTTTTTCCATGCAGGAGGAATCTATTAAAATAAAAAAGTAAATATTAAAGATGCATATTACGAAGTCAGAAGGCTAGCTGATTGAGAAATTAACTCACTGGAAAACATACAAAAGCCATTTCTGTTGCTGTTGTTTTAATTCTGCAATACAGACAAATACCATTATCTATCTATCATAAAATACCACAACTGAGCCAATCTTTTCCCAGAAGATTTAAACCATTGCCCCAGGAGGAGGTGCTCAACAATCATGCTCAGCATCATAATTCCTGCAATATTTATCAGCATTTATCATTTATCAGACTGATAAGACAGGAAAGAGCTCTTTCTGTGGTTCTGCATTTAGGTGACTTTCTTTTTAAATCTGGGCATTTTTTTTTAAGTCCAAGCAAAATTTGGACTTTTGAAGGAGCACATCTTTGAGGGAGAAGAGACCAATCAACCTGTAACCACTTAGCCCTTAAAAAAATAAATCCAACTTTTGCGAAGTAAAAAATAAACAAATAAATAAAGCCAAGGTGTTTTCTGTTCACTCATAATGAAAACTGCTAAAACTTCTATACCAAAAGTGATATATGTTTTTATTTAAAAAAAAAACCACCTGTTCAAATATTATTTACCCTACTACATTTCTAAAGAATGTTCTAGATTATAGGGAGTAATTACATCCATTTTTTATAAAGATTCTTAAGGGTGTAGAAATCCAAGCATTAGAATGTCCTAATAATTACCTATTTTTTTTCTCTATGCATTATTACTTTCTCTGGATTTGCAAGCAGGCCTCGTGCTTACAAGTGTTTCCTATCAGCTTTCTAAGACTCAACCCTTAACAAATAGAGCACGTTTCCAAACGGGAATGCAGATTTAAATACTCCCATTAAGCTTTAACATTCCAAGTGTCAAAATCCCGATAACTTTCTTTTAAAATTATATTTAAAACGGTTTCTCCGGTTCCAAATGCTTTTGCTCCCCCATATCAGCACCTATCTCTTGAACGTTTTCCCTTTCATTTTTTCTTCTGGCTTCCAAATCCACCTTGAACTTTTCAGAATCACAGTTAGGTCAAGATGACTCTGCAGGGTTTGAGAAGCTAGACAGGCTTGGGAAAAGGCAGCGATACCTTGCCTAAGAAAGAAGTCCATCGCATGGGATTAGAAAGTACTGCTGAAAGTAAGGACCATTTGCTTGTGACATGATCAATCAGCCAAGGGATGATTGGAGTCTGTATCTGAGCATCATGGAAAGGCTATTGAGGGCTCAAGTCCTTTCTACATAGAAATCCTGTTAAGTGAAAGCTCTGTGCGTCTTCCGGGACTTCCTTCCTCCTCTAAGTCCTGTCTTCCTTCTCTCCTCCTGAGGCTTTCAGAAGTGATCCTCTGCGCTCCCAAACTAGATTCCGAGTGAGCTTCCAATAGGGCTTCCTTGCACATGAATGTTTGAGCTGTATTTAATTGACAAAATGTCTCCTACTGTTTCTATTTCAAATTCAGAAATGAGGTAAGTAGTTTGCTCAATACTTATATCGTTCTAATAAGGAGCAAATCTTCAAAGATGTGTCTGCCAGGGATCTTTTTTTTCCTCAGAAGAGTTTGGAATTTCTGAGAGAGATGGCACTAATATTAGATAGGAAAAACCAATAATTTAGAGAAGAAAAATCAATAAAAGGCCTAGGATTTTATATTCTACTAGAGTTTGTTACTTTTTTACCCATTCAGATATGTTATACCATTGCACTAAACTGACATCCACTTACAGATACAGAAGTGCAAAATGTTTGGTTAAGATCCAAGTGGAGGGAATGGTGGCACACGCCTTTAATCCCAGCACTAGGGAGGCAGAGGCAGGCAGATCTCTGTGAGTTCAAGGCCAGCCTGGTCTACATAGTGAGTTCCAGGACAGCTGGGGCTACAGGGAGACCCTGTCTCAAAAAGACACACACACAAAAAAATCCAAGTGGAGACTGTGCATTAGTTAGACAAAAGCCCAATACATTAAGGATAGTCACAAATTCAGAACAAGACCATACATGCATACTGGATGTAAAGCATGTCTCTAATGTCTCAAGGATCCAGAGAAAAGACGGCTGAAACCGCATGGGAGAAAAGCAGAGCTACATGGACAACAGGAAAACATGCTCCAAACATCACCAAAGTAGTTTCACGTGAGTTGTGTATTAGTACATCCCAAAGCATTTTACATTCTAGTAGAAAGTTAATGCTTGCTGTAACGCTGAGTCGGTCCAGATAACACCAGCTCCTACTTCAGTAGAAGCTGAAGGGAAAAAATAAAACTGGCTTTGCATGTCTACATTTATAGCCATGAAGATTTTAATAGCAACCACTGATGATGTTGATCTAAGGGCAGTAAGAGTCACTATGTACAGCCTTATCATGATTTCATCTTAACTCTAGAAGACTTGAAACTAAGAACATCTCTCAACCACTCATCTGACTGCTGAACCTCTCAGGGCACGTACCACATAGCGCTGTAGAGTTAGGCAGGTGAGAAGAAGGGTCAAAGGCTACAGGCTGTTCCCAGCTCCTGTGCAAGCAGAATGTTCCTGATCAGAGTGAGAAGCCATAGCAAAGTGCGAAGCTACAAATGAAAAGTCATATTTTCAAATGTCCCAGTCCATGGAGCAGAGTAGCTCACACTCAGTATCCATGTAAGGATGCAGATTAAAAGCAAGGCTCCCTCCCTGCTCTGCCACATCCTTCAGCTCCATCAACAGAATGCTAGCTTTGCAGAGGCAGCTGATCAGAGCAGACTTTGTCCTGTTGTGATCTAGCACATCTGCAGGAACCAGAGAAGGAAAAATAAAGGAGGCCAGTTTTACACTATGTGCATGGAGAAAATAAGACAGAAGAGAGTGACTGTAATACAATGCCACAGTGACTCCAAATGGGGGAAAAGCACCTAAGTGCCTCACAGATAACTGGATTGTCACATAACAAATGTCATATTTGATTAATTTAATAATATTCTTCCCACACAAGGTAACAGTAACCACAAATGTTATTAGCTAAATTTGACTGTTCAGAGTTAAATGACTCAGCTGTCTTCAGCTATGGAACATTATTTTTCAAAGTAGAGATACAGGATCACAATATTACACATAATATATCACCATACTATAAGTGTGTTAGAAATACACATAACTTACAATGCTTCTGTTTTGATGCGGCATGCCATAAGATGCCAAAATTTATCCCTCTTACTTTGAAACAGTTGATTTTTACTAATCAATACCTATTCAATAAATGCAAGGCTTGGTTTTATTTTACCTAATTTTTAAAATAGTGGGGATTAAAACAGAACAATCCAAAATCTAAAGCTACACTATAACTATCTTCCGTATGCTAGTAAAAGACGTGCAGCCCATTAGGCCATGCACTGCTTCTCTGAGGCATAGTTTCTGATAGGCTGACTTTTGGGGGAGGGGGGGAGGGGTTGATTTTGTTTGTCAAATTTAAGTGTTTACCTTTCAAGCAACTTTGTCTAACTAAAAATAAATATACAATTCAGGACTCATTTTATTTTTAAAACTATCCTGCAAACAGAGTACAAAGCACAAGTTTGCTTCTTGCTACCAAGATTTTAGGCTAAATGAGATACTATCATGGTACACTGATGATTTTACCTGTTAATAATCTTTTTTTTTTTTTTTTTTGGCCTTTTTGGCCTTTTTGAGACAGGGTCTCCCTGTAGCTCCAGCTGTCCTGGAACTCACTCTGTAGACCAGGCTGGCCTCAAACTCACAGAGGATCCGCCTGTCTCTTCCTCCCGAGTGCTGGGACTAAAGGCGTGCGCCACCATGCCCGGCTACTATTTTACCTGCTAACAATCATTTTCATGGTATAAGAGAGGGGACAAAGGGAGATTATTCCCTAAACTGTAAAGCAGTATTTAGGAGTAGCTTTAAATCACTTCTAGTTTTAAAACAATTCAGAAATACTAACTACTGTTCTGCACACGATAAGGGTTTATCATATGTGTCAAACAGAGTAAATAAATCCTAATTAAAATTAAAGTTCAAGGAAGAGGAAAGAATAATGGAAATTTTTATTCTGCCTTAAAACAGTTCATCTGTAAGTAAACATTTATTATTCCTTTTATTTCAATGTGATCTCTAAAGTCAGAAGTGCCAAAATATTATAAACATGACACAGAAAGTATCTTTCAAGTATTTTAGTGAAGAAGCAAAGAATACAGTCCCTGTATGCACATTTCCTTTTGCTTTATTGACTCTTAAGAAAATAGAAGAGCCATCGCCTTTATTTTTACCATAGGATTCATAAATTCCAATGTGATAAATTCAGGAGCAGTGATAACTTATCAAAAGTGCCCATAACTTTAGTTCCCACTGAAACCTGACAATACATATTTATACTCCAACATCCCCCAACATTTATCATTAGAGACTATAGAAGTGTGCTTGCCAGTTACTGTACATCATGCACCATGGCAAGAGCTCCACAGCACAGTGGGGTAAAGCTGGAGCTTGGAGAGCTTGAAGAGCTCTCTTAAATTTTAATTAAAACCCTCCAAGCTCAGTAAAAATAATTAGATACGAAAATGTGCCAGTTTTATTCTGAAGTCACTATAACATACAAAGCAATGTTCTGTGTAGACTGCCCTACACACACACACTACACACACACACACACACACACACACACACACCACACCACACACAATAGAACAACTGATTTTCCAAATAAGAACAAGGG